>NC_140166.1:117872061-117942061 GCF_963971535.1 Notolepis coatsorum
AAAGAAAATAGCCCCATTTTTGCTCAGCTGAGTAACAATGTTCATCAAAGTGTTTAGTGCTACAGTTTAGGTTAGTATATTAGGACAAGTGCATGACAGTAAGGTTAGATATTTTTTTAATAATTATTTTTAATTTCAGATAATGGTTGAAGAACTGTGTCTTTAGTTGACGGCGAAAGATTGGACTGGTTTCGGTTGTCCTAACTGTGGTGGGCAGTTCGTTCCACCATTGTGGGGCAAGGACTGAGAAAAAGCGGCTTTCCTTGATGACCCTCCCGGAGCTCGGATAGGAATGGGTCTGACACGGCCAGAAGATGCAGAGCGTAGGGGTCTTGAGGGTGTGTAGTTAGAGACCATTGACCGGAGGTAGGCGGGAGCGGTTCCCTTTGCCGCACGGTATGCCAGGTCAAGGGCCTTGAAGCGGATTCGTGCAGCAATGGGGAGCCAGTGCAGGTCCCTAAGAAGTGGGGTGACTTGGGCTGACTTTGGTAGGTTTGAGATCAGGTGGCCCGCTGCATTCTGAATGAGTTGAAGATGCTTGGTGGCAGTGGCCGGGAGGCCAGCAAGCAGTGCGTTGCAGTAGTCCAGATGGGAGATGACTGTTGATTGGATGAGGAGTTGGGTGGCTTCTTTTGTCAGGAAGGGGCGGATCCTTCTGACGTTGCTCACGAGGAATCTGCAGGTTCTGGTTTTTGCTGCGATGTGAGTGGAGAAGTTCAACTGGTCGTCGAGGACAACACCAAGGTTTTTGGCGGTCTGGGATGCGGTCACAGCTGCATTCTCGACTGTGATGGAAAGGTCGGTCAGGGGGCACGATTTGGCCGGCACATGGAGCAATTCCGTTTTGCTTAGTTCTACACCCTCTTAGGAGGGTGTAGAACTACCACATGCCTCCTCCGATACATGTGGAGTCGCCAGCCGCTTCTTTTACATTTACATTTACATTTTGTCATTTAGCTGACGCTTTTATCCAAAGCGACACACGTTTTGTACAACAAGTCAGCAGGAACAGCTGAGTAACAATGTTTGTTACGCACCCTGTCCTTATGTATATATATATATATATATATAGAGGAAGAAGTGTATAATATCTGTTGTATATATAGGCATGTTTTGTTTGTTGTTGTCTTGTCTCCCTCTTGTGTCTACATATTCCCATTCTCAGGTGTCTCAGTTCCAGCAGCAGCTGGTCAATCACCATCTCACTCCAGCAACAGCAACAGCAGCAGCAGCTGAGGCTTGTCAGCAATCAAGCTCCACACCCCTTCATATACCCCATTGTGTGCAGTGTTAGTTAGCTCTCTGGTTGATGGTTGTGGTAACTATCTCTGTGTCTTTGTGGTAGAGCTCTCTGTGTGTCGTTTGGTATAGAGCCGTGGCTCTGTCTGGTATTTTGTAGAGCTGGTGAAGGCTCTGGTATTTGGTAGAGCTGGTGAAGGCTCTGGTATTTGGTAGAGCTGGTGAAGGCTCTGGTTCTTTGAGCTATTTAGTGAAACATTGTATCTTTTGGTTTTCCTTGTTATTGCACATTTCTGTCTAACCTTAATCCTTTGTATATTTGTTTGTCACCCAGCCTATGGTGATTGCTTTTCTTTCTATTAATCTTTTGTTTCGCACACAGGGACATTGAGGGCAGGAAGATACCCTGGGGTCTACATTTTTGCATCACGTAGGTGACCTGATGTTAAAGACACCAGCCTTAGAGTGAGCACCGCCACCTGTACTTTTGGGGGCGTCCGTGCCTGTAAAGGGGAGGGTGGGATTTAATTTCCTTTTATATTTCATTTGGTGCCACTGGTAGTCCTCCTTGATCTCTGTGTTGCTGTGTTTTATAAATAAATACTATTATTTTGCAACTTGTTTCCTTGGTTTTGTGTCACTGCACCCTCACCTACCCTGTCTGTGGCCTTGTGTTGCGTCCCCTTACTGGGGTGCGTAACATAAATGGGGGCTCGTGATTAGGCAACAGACATTTGGTGTTGGTGTGCTGTGGGAACCTAAGGTATGGCATTGGACATGGAGGCTTTTGTTGTGAAGCCAACAGTGGAGAAGATAAAGAGCTGTTCTAAGGATGAGTTGGTGCAAATAGCTGCTCATTATTCTTTATTACAGTTTGATGCAAGCCTAGAGAAGGAGAGTTTGCAAGTTTAATTGCTTCGGGGTTTGTGTTTTGTCAGGTATCTTGACATATCCTCGTTGCCTATGATGGAACTGGAGGGAATAGTGCTAGCTGCAGAGGCAGAGCACGTTGAGAGGAAACGGAAGCGAGATGAAGAGCTTGCTTGCTTTCTTGAGAAAACGGCTGCTGCCAAGGCGGAGCGCAACGTGAAAGCAGCTACTGCCAAGGCAGAGCGCAAGGCCCAAGAAGCTATTGGAGTGGCAGCCATTTGCCATGATCTTGACTCACATGACCACACTGACACTCTAACAGGCACTGGGTATTCTTCCCAGTTGGGTTCATTTGCTAGTCAACCTAGTTGCCTGTGTCCTGTACAGCAGCAACCCGCACAACCTGGCCTGATGTGTGCCACCATTTTGGGTCCTGACAAGATTAATTTGTGTTGCCATTTTGGGTCGTGATTGTGTCAATGTGTGTGCCGCCATTTTGGATGGTAAGGATGTCGTGGATATTTCTGTGAGTGTTGAATTACTGTGTTCCAGCGGTGGTGATGACATGCCTGTAGCAGTACATCCTACCCTGGAGAAGTGTGAGTCACTGTCTCCTAACATGGTGATACCAGGAGGAAGGGAGGAGGTGGGCTCTGTGGGGGTACCGGGAAAATGTGGTTCTTTTTATTTTCCTGTCGAGAGTCTGCGAAATGTTGTTGTTTATGTGAAACAACATTGTCGAATGTTCCTGAGTGGGGAGCATTCGGCAAAGTTAACGGTTGTGTTCGACAGGGGCCGGCCCATTGTCACTCTGTGGTGATGGCCCATAGCAATTTATGAGTCACTATATTTTTTGGTGTACAGTTGAGTGATTAAAGAAGAGGGCAGCAATCTGTCTATTGTGCATTTTAACCATGGACCATCCCTCTGTTTTTTTTGTGAGGTGCCTTCTCAGACAAATCTGTCTTAAACCTTTGACATTGATGTTGGGAATGCTGTACCCCTGAACATTTAGTGTCAACAGCACCCCTGATCATGTCAGTGCTACCAAGAGAGGTATGAGGAAGCAGAAGGTGATGGTCTGGTTGGTTGATGGCAGTGGTAGAATATTTTTGGTGTTATGATGTGTGTTCTTTGAGAGAAAATGGGGGGCTTGGATTGTATGTGTTGTGTTGTCGTCCGCCATGGGCTAACTCTTTAAGGGGGGGGGGGTGTTATGGACCCTGTCCTTATGTTGTGAAGGGCCAGATTAAACCGAATATATATATTTATTTATATATATATATTTAATTGTATTTGTATATTCTCTAATATTCCCTGATATCCCTTGTATATTCCTTGTACAATATGCATTGAATATCCATTCTAGCCTACTGAACATCCCATAATAGTCTCCATTCTACTATTGGTCGAGACCTTGGTGCCAGGCTGCCATACCCCCAGACCCAGTTCAAACGTACCGCTCAACATGTACGAACAAGTCCTAGTTCCACGTAGGAATCTGGCTACCGCACCACTAATGGGACTATTTGTTCATAGTGCGTATATATACTGCGCTACTAAAGTAGGACTTCCTTTTCAGTCCAGTTTCTTACCCTCCAATAGAGTCACAGACGTAAAGCCTCCCCGCGACGCCACGTGTGGGAGTAAGGCCAAGTTCGGCTTACCATCGGTATTGAGACATCGTGTATATTAATATTTGAATAGTCATATTTGGCACTATATCGTCGAGTTGGACGTAGTCTATTAAGCTAATAATAGTCTGTTAATATATAGTGCTTCGTGCGGTGAGAATACTACCGTAGTCAGTACCCCATCGTTTCGGGCAGAGAACTGGCTGCTTATCCAGGGTGGTTGACCCCACGTGAAGCTGCACCCGAGGAGCCCCAGAGCCGACGAGCGAGTGGACCTGTATACCGGATTATTCTACCGACGACAGCCCGCCTTCCCCGGCACGGATTATGCTTTGTATACGTTGATTATTCCATGGATAAAGACCCCCGACACTGCCGTGTGTTGGAACCCCCCCCCCTGGAGAGGACGCAAGGTGAGGAGACGCTCTGCAAGACGAGGTCGCTTCACGTCTCTCCTCCGTGGACCGGAGGACGCCGGCCCACAAAGAGTCCACCTGCTTTCATCTGTGGTCCAAGGATCGCCGGCGCATTGAACGGCACTACAGTGGGTTCACCTGGGATACCCTTGGCCGGATGAGGCAGCCGGATTCTACCCCCCCCCCCTTCCTACTCCTGTCGGCTTACAAGCGACCGGATTAACCCCCCCTAGTGTATCCAGTCTATAATCATTAAAGTATCATTGCTGTTATTCCTTAAACTATTCCAGGTCGTATATGTACCACCTGCGCCTTCAGAGATTGGACATTCTCCATTGATATACCGACGAATACTCTTGCCATAAAAGTGCATACTAATTCCCATTCATAAATGTGATTGATTTGATTAAGTGTTTGCTCTACACACCATCGCTGTGTAGAAATAAAGACCTATTTCTAATTCGTACATTTGTGTTGGATCCGTTTCATCTACGTGACAGTGTTCATCATAATATATTTATGCCGAGTACTGGGTGGCCGAATATTAAGTACAAAGGTAGTGGTAGTAAGTATCATATCTAGTAATACAGTCAGGGAATTGTACCCCTCAGTTACACCTTATGTGTATATATATAGAGGGATAAGTGTATAATATCTGTTGTATATATAGGCATGTTTTGTTTGTTGTTGTCTTGTCTCCCTCTTGTGTCTACATATCCCCATTCTCAGGTGTCTCAGTTCCAGCAGCAGCTGGTCAATCACCATCTCACTCCAGCAACAGCAGCAGCAGCTGAGGCTTGACAGCAATCAAGCTCCATACCCCTTCATATACCCCATTGTGTGCAGTGTTAGTTAGCTCTCTGGTTGATGGTTGTGGTAACTATCTCTGTGTCTTTGTGGTAGAGCTATCTGTGTGTCGTTTGGTAGAGAGCCGTGGCTCTGTCTGGTATTTTGTAGAGCTAGTGAAGGCTCTGGTATTTGGTAGAGCTGGTGAAGGCTCTGGTTCTTTGTGCTATTTAGTGAAACATTGTGTAGAAGGGTGGATTATCCCTGCTTGTGGGAGTAGTAGTACACAGACACTGGGTAGTAGGATACTATAGTCTTGGACCTATATGTACCCCCGTCTTTGGCCCGGAACGTTGTTCTGGAGGGCTTGCAGCTGGAGTGGATGGGGCCCAGGATTTACTAACCTGGGGACTGGTACTCTGGTCTCCCTCGCCTTCCAAGGCGGTCAGCAGTAGCTCCCCACACAACCTCACTTCCCCCAGTACCTCCGACAGCCCTCCCACACCCAGTGACTGTCCGTTCAATAGTATTATTGGGCTTCCCTGTAAGCAGTACCCTTCCTTGACCACCTGTATAGACCCTTCAAATGCTATTCTGTAAATGGGGTGTAAGGGTTAAATAATTATGCAATCACAATATTTACCCAGGGGTTAGAATAGCAAATGGAAAACGGATGAAACGGACAAACACAAAGATCCCGATCAAGTCTACTTTTACTGAAGCCTGGGCATGTTATCCATTACAATGTTATTCCTTAATACATGGCACCGGGTGCTCTTGTTATCATAATGTAGGGGAAGCTCTTCCCACCATAGGCACCGAGTGCTCAATACATTAAAACACCCCGCTTGTACTAGGGGAACCCAGGCATAAAATGTAGACACGTTGGGAATTCAAGAACCAAATAATCAAATAACAAAATAAAACCAAGTAAATGTTGGCCCACGTTACCAAAAGAAAACCTAACCTAAGCCGGCTTAAATTGTTCGGGGTACCCCTTAGACACTGGTTGTTAGCGTTCACTTCAATGGACATTGCTGTTGATACACGTGGTACTGTTAGTACTTAGCCAAGATGGCGGACCTACGCTCGTCACCGCTCGTCCGGGTGACAAGATGGCGTCGGCGATCCCACGAGCACAGCCAGCAGGCTGGGCGGACCCTAAACACAGCTAAGCTTTGGGTCTCGACGCACCCTCCTGCTATATCGGTTACACTGCTAACGCAACGTGGCTGGCTATACCACCGGTCTCTTCAGCGCCGTGCGCCCGGTAGTCTACTCAAGTCAGATGGAGCCGTTAGCAGCATACTACTATACCGCACACAGTAACTACTATAACCCGATAATGTTAGACGTTAGTATCGTTAGCTCTAGACGTTAGTCCTTTGGTTTGGTTTCTCTTACTCACACACTATCGCTGATACTTCTAGGATAACCCGTCACTAGGAAGTATTTCTCATCACCCGCCGCTCGCTCCGACGGGGCTCTCCTTCATTAACTTCTTCAACGGGGCTATTCCAAAGCACACACCCGCTGTGGCTGCGACTGTTCACGGCCAAGTCCAATGCCGAAGAGAGCTTCCTGCTCCCTTTTCCTCCATGTAACTCCCTCTTCCTCGTTGCTTGCTTCTCTCCACTGCTCCACCTGCCACCACTGCCACTCCGCCCCCTGCTGGCAACCTCCACTGGTCCCACTCAAGGACCGCTCCAGAAAGGGAAAAAGGGCTCAATGTTATTGTCAGTAGTCCATACTGCATCCGGAGAAGAGTAGCACCTCACCTCGTCGTTAGACTGGGCAAGCTATCCAAAGGAACACTGTTAGGCTATCCAAAGGAACACTGTTAATCACACGTTATACACACACAGGGAAAGTAACAATTAGTTAGCACTACTGAATACTTTGTAGAATAGTCAGGCGGCTACATTTCCCCCCACTTTAAACTTGCCAAGTCCTCTGCAAGTTACTCAATGAAACCAGTTTAATGACATGAAAACGGTCCTTAGACCCACAGTTTCACACATTGTTCCATTAGTTTCACACACTGTTCTACAACCATCCTCTTCAGCACGTCGTCCTGGCGATCCCGAGCGGGTAGCCGACCTCTGGTGCTCCTCCGGGGCCAGGTTCGTCCAACCTCCCCTGCATCTGATTCTGCTTCAGATTCGTCTGTCTCTGTTGGTAGGCCCTCGGCCACGGCTTCGCCCGCCGAGGCCTCTGAGGAGCCCCCCGCAACGCCCTCCTCGCCCCCGGTCCGCCGTCTTCTCCATCCTCGTTTGAGGGGACTGACTTTACCTCTCCTGACGCCCTCCCGACGCTCCCATCTCCACCCTCTAGGCCCGGTTTGACACTTGCCGGTGAGCGTCTGCGCCGGTATTGAAAGTTGCGCCGGTAGCGACGCTGACGAGGCCCCTGTTCTGGGCTGTCCTCGCCTCCTTGACCTCCTGGTCGGAAATCTCGGTGGTAGCTCTGCCTCCAGAGGTCCCGGTCTCCGCCGTCAAGCTCTCTCATCTCAGGCCCTCTCCTGTTGGGCTCTCTCTGTTCAGGCCCCCTCTGGTCAGGCTCTCTCCTGTCGGGCTCTCTCCTGTTGGGCTCTCTCCCGTTGGGCTCTCTCCCATTGGGCTCTCTCCCGTTGGGCTCTCTCTGGTCGGCCCCCTCCTGTCCAGCTCTCTCCGGTCAGGCTCTCTCCTGTCTGGCTCTCGCCGGTTGGGCTCTCTCCCATTAGGCTCCCTCTGGCCGGCCCTTCTCTTTTCAGACCCCCTCCTGTCGGGCTCTCTCTGAGCAGGCTCTCTCCTGTCTGGCTCTCTCCTGTTGGGCCCTCTCAGTTCAGGCCCCCTCCTGCCAGGCTCTCTCCTGTCGGGCTCTCTCCTGTTGGGCTCTCTCTGTTCAGGCCCCCTCTGGCCGGCCCTTCTCTGAGCAAGCTCTCTCTTGTCGGGCTCTCTCCTCTCAGGTCCTCTCCTTACGGGCTCTCTCTGTTCAGGCCCTCTCTGGTCGGGCTTCCTCTTTTCAGGCCCCCTCCTGTCCGGTTCTCTCCAGTCAGGCTCTCTCCTGTCGGGCTCTCTCTTCTCAGGCGCTCTCCTGTTGGGCTCTCTCCTCTCAGGCCCTCCCCTTTCGGGCTCTCTCTGTTCAGGCCCTCTCTGGTCGGGTTTTCTCTTCTCAGGCCCCCTCCGGTCAGGCTCTCTCCTGTTGGGCTCTCTCCTCTCAGGCCCTCTCCTTTCGGGCTCTCTCTGTTAAGGCCCTCCCTGGTCAGCCTTTCTCTTTTTTCCGGCCCCCTCCTGTCGGGCTCTCTCTCATGCCCTCTCCTGTCCGGCTCTCTCCGGTCAGGCTCCTTCTTCTCCCATTGCCGATCGAATGGGGTCTTGGAGGGCTGGATCCCTCGGAACACTGCCCACCCCAATGCTTCCAGCTGGGGCCCTTCCGCCAGAAGTCGCCGCATCTCGGCCCAGTCGTACCCGCGATTTCTCTTCTGGGTCACCATCCGTCCTGTGACGATTGTCGAGACCCCCCGCGGTTCGGTCCGTTCCTCCGGGCCTGGCGCTTCGGGAGCGGGGGAAGGGGCGGGACCCTCTGTGGGGGGCAGGACAATCTCCTCCTCGGACCAGTTTATCGCCGCCATCGTCAGGTCGAGAAACGCCTGTCCCCCGTCGAGGGCGGCTTGGGTCCTTTCCAGGGCCAGCGCCTGTTGGTCTAGGCGGCCTGCTTGTCGGTTCGCTATGTCCACCAGGGCCTTCACCTGAGCGGTCAATTCCTCCGTGGTGACTGCCCCCTCTTCCTTCACTTCGGTGGCGGCGTCTTGGCCGTCTCGTTGCTCCCGCCGAGCCGACTGAGAGTAACGCTTCTCTTGGAGTGCCTGCTCCAACTCCTTCACTGTTTCGGCCTGCTGCTCCAGGAGTGCCGCCTGAGTCCAGCACTTCTCCTGCAGCTCCTCCAGATCCCTGGCTTGGGTCTGTTCCAGTTTCTTCACTGTTTCGGGCTGCTGCTCCAGGAGTGCCGCCTGAGTCCGGCACTTCTCCTGCAGCTCCTCCAGATCCCTGGCTTGGGTCTGTTCCAGTTTCTTCACTGTTTTGGCCTGCTGCTCCAGGAATGCCGCCTGATTCTGGCACTTCTCCTACAGCTCCTCCAGAGCCCTGGTCCTCTCTACCAGCACTACTTCCAGCTGGTCGCACAGCAGCTGCACCTCCTCTCCGTGGCTCTGCTGGTCACTCAGCCGACCCCACAGCTCGTCAAGATCATCTTCCAGCAGGTTGCACATCCCTTCCAGCTGGTCGCGCCGCCCTTCCAGCTGGTCGCACCGCAGCTGCTCCTCCTTAAACTTCACCGCCATCTCCTGCGCCTGTTCCAGGCACGCGCTCAACCGCTCTTGGCCAGCGAACAGCTGTCGGATCGACTCCTGCACGGCGCGGGTCTCTTCCTTGGACGTCAAAGCCAGAGCCACCTGAACACACCGCCTCCCCTGGAGTGCCCTCTCAGTCAACCCCTTCACGGCCTCTTCCTGTTCCAGTCTCGTCACTGCTTCTTCCAGTGTCGTCGTTCATGCCGTCTGCGTCTGGTACGTCTCCTGCAGCTCCCCCAGAGCCGCCTGGGATCGACGCTTCTCTTGGAGTATCTGCTCGGTCAACTCCTTCGCAGCGTCGACCTGCTGCTTTAGGAGTGCCGCCTTCGTCCGATACGTCTCCTGCATCTCCTCCATCTTCGCCGCCATCTCCTGCGCGGCTCGGGTGCCTTCGTCGGACGTCATGGTCTCTCTACTGGTCTGTCAAGGAAGTGGAGTAGGATGTTGATCCTGTTTGTGACGCCAAATGTAGAAAGGTGGATTATCCCTGCTTGTGGGAGTAGTAGTACACAGACACTGGGTAGTAGGATACTATAGTCTTGGACCTATATGTACCCCCGTCTTTGGCCCGGAACGTCGTTCTGGAGGGCTTGCAGCTGGAGTGGATGGGGCCCAGGATTTACTAACCTGGGGACTGGTACTCTGGTCTCCCTCGCCTTCCAAGGCGGTCAGCAGTAGCTCCCCACACACCCTCACTTCCCCCAGTACCTCCGACAGCCATCCCACACCCAGTGACTGTCAGTTCAATAGTATTATTGGGCTTCCCTGTAAGCAGTACCCTTCCTTGACCACCTGTATAGACCCTTCAAATGCTATTCTGTAAATGGGGTGTAAGGGTTAAATAATTATGCAGTCACAATATTTACCCAGGGGTTAGAATAGCAAATGGAAAACGGAAGAAACGGACACACACAATGATCCCGATCAAGTCTACTTTTACTGAAGCCTGGGCATGTTATCCATTACAATGTTATTCCTTAATACATGGCACCGGGTGCTCTTGTTATCATAATGTAGGGGAAGCTCTTCCCACCATAGGCACGAGTGCTCAATACATTAAAACACCCCGCTTGTACTAGGGGAACCCAGGGATAAAATGTAGACACATTGGAAATTCAAGAACCAAATAATCAAATAACAAAATAAAACCAAGTAAATGTGGGCCCACGTTACCAAAAGAAAACCTAACCTAAGCCAGCTTAAATTGTTCGGGGTACCCCTTAGACACTGGTTGTTAGCGTTCACTTCAATGGACGTTGCTGTTGATACACGTGGTACTGTTAGTACTTAGCCAAGATGGCGGACCCACTCTTGTCACCGCTCGTCCGGGTGACAAGATGGAGGCTGGGCGGACAGCAGGCAGTAGTTAGCTGGAGGAACGTGCTGTATGGCGTCCTCTGCTGGTGGGAAGAGGCGTCCTCTGTACCATCTGGGAAACGTCCACCGCTGCTGTTGCTGGCTTGCTTCTGTCGCGCGAGCTAATACTGTGACTACCCTAAACACAGCTAAGCTTTGGGTCTCGACGCACCCTCCTGCTCTATCGGTTACACTGCTAACGCAACGTGGCTGGCTATACCACCGGTCTCTTCAGCGCCGCGCGCCAGGTAGTCTACTCAAGTCAGACGGAGCCATTAGCAGCATACTACTATACCGCACACAGTAACTACTATAACCCGATAACGTTAGACGTTAGTCTCGTTAGCTCTAGACGTTAGTCCTTTGGTTCGGTTTCTCTTACTCACACACTATCGCTGATACTTCTAGAATAACCCGTCACTAGCAAGTATTTCTCATCACCCGCCGCTCGCTCCGACGGGGCTGTCCTTCATTAACTTCTTCAACGGGGCTATTCCAAAGCACACACCCGCTGTGGCTGCAACTGTTCGCGGCCAAGTCCAATGCCGAAGAGAGCTTCCTGCTCCCTTTTCCTCCAGGTAACTCCCTCTTCCTCATTACTTGCTTCTCTCCACTGCTCCACCTGCCACCACTGCCACCCCGCCCCCTGCTGGCAACCTCCACTGGTCCCACTCAAGGGCCGCTCCAGAAAGGGAAAAGGGCTCAATGTTATTGTTAGTAGTCCATACTGCAGCCGGAGAAGAGTAGCACCTCACCTCGTCGTTAGACTGGGTGAGCTATCCAAAGGAACACTGTTAGGCTATCCAAAGGAACACTGTTAATCACACGTTATACACACACAGGGAAAGTAACAGTTAGTTAGCACTACTGAATACTTTGTAGAATATTCAGGCTGTTACAATTGTATCTTTTGGTTTTCCTTGTTATTGCACATTTATGTCTAACCTTAATCCTTTGTATATTTGTTTGTCACCCAGCCTATGGTGATTGCTTTTCTTTGTATTAATCTTTTGTTTCGCACACAGGGACATTGAGGACAGGAAGATACCCTGGGGTCTACATTTTTGCATCACGTAGGTGACCTGATGTTAAAGACACCAGCCTTAGAGTGAGCACCGCCACCTGTACTTTTGGGCGTCCGTGCCTGTAAAGGGGAGGGTGGGCTTTAATTTCCTTTTATATTTCATTTGGTGCCACTGGTAGTCCTCCTTGATCTCTGTATTGCTGTGATTATAAATAAATACTATTATTTTGCAACTTGTTTCCTTGGTTTTGTGTCACTGCACCCTCACCTACCCTGTCTGTGGCCTTGTGTTGCGTCCCTTTACTGGGGTGCGTAACAATGTTCATCAAGGTGTTGAGTGCTACAGTGTAGGTTAGTATATTAGGACAAGTGCATGACAGTAAGGTTAGTTAGGGTTAGATATATATTAGTGCTGTCAGGCGATTTAAAAAAATCTAATTAATTACAGGATTTGTAATAAATTAATCTAATTAATCACATTTTAATCGCATAACCATTATTTATAGTTTATCTCCCACAAACCTGAATGGTATTGCCATAAAACAGAACCGAGATCCGCTCAGAGACGTGGATATCTGAGGGAGGGAAGGAGAGGAAGAGTTGAGTATCATCGGCATAGCAATGATACGGGAAGGCATGAGACTAGGGGTGTAAATATTTGACACCACAACGATTCGATTCGATTACGATTCTTCAGGCAACGATTCAATGCACCATGAAATCTCTTCATTTGACCACGATTCGATTTGATGCAATTCAATACATTTTAGATCAGTTAATTCCCCCCCAAAAACATTATACACAAATGTGGCTTGGGGAACTGATTCACTCAGCATGAATGGACTATAGGTCAATTTATACAACGGCATGCACATGTTAGTATAAAACTGAGTTATTTGGATTGATATGATGAGCCAGGAGACGAAGGTGAAGTCAATCGATGGTATTTATTGACACAGGAACACACAGAGGAACAGTCCTGGGCTGTGCAGCTCTAGAATGATGACACAACCATGCTTTTATACTATGTGGATTCCAAATTTAGCGAGCCACTGGTTAATAAATAGATATACCATATACGACCAAGCCTGTCTGATCGTCATATGTGGGGGTATATGTGAGCTGTTGCTGAATCTGATAATATGTCCATCTTTGCTTCCCCTCAGTGGCCTGTGGCCGGAGGGCCGATATAGCCAAGCATTATGTCACACAGGTCATCAGGTCAGAGTATTT
The DNA here is from genome assembly GCF_963971535.1 of Notolepis coatsorum. Taxonomy (NCBI): domain Eukaryota; kingdom Metazoa; phylum Chordata; class Actinopteri; order Aulopiformes; family Paralepididae; genus Notolepis; species Notolepis coatsorum. Next base: position 117,884,950 of record NC_140166.1, read on the forward strand.
CTGGGTTGGTCACTTGACCCATTGGCACAGTGGGGGAGATTATGCTCTCACCAGAGGAGCTAGATCTTAGATCTAAGGATCTGTAATCCTTCAGTGAAATATTAATGAATATACATTACAATCCCCATGTTGACATTATTCAATATGTCAATAATAATTCATTAATGGACCTGGACCTGTCGATTATCAACCATTAAACACATCATAAGAAAACTAAACAACAGTTAGATAGGTGAGAGAGAGAGAAGAGGGGGGGGAGCGAGAGAGGGAGAGAGAAAAGAGAGGGAGATACACAGATTTGCAACTTTCAAAATAATTACATCTAACCCTGAACCCCCCTTACTCAGGTGCACCCCTTCCGTTCGGATGCATACCTTCCCTTACTTAGGATACACCTACCCACAAAAGGTTGAGGTAGATCATACGTCGAACCAACCAGCCTTGGCTGCGTTGCATCCGTCTGCAGACCCCCTACCCCCAATAGAGGTGCATGCAGGTCTCCCTTCCCAGGGCAAAGTTCTCCTTTTTGAACGAGAAGTCCACGTTCCAGAGTGCGGTTCTAAGGCAAGATGTCTGTTCTGGTGGTCTGCGTCAGTGTCTTTGAGCTGTCTTCTCCGCCTCTCCCCAGCTGATACCCCGTCTCTTCAGCTCTGCCTCAGTGTCTCTCCTGCTGCTGTCTTCCTTCTCGTCGTAGATGATGTGTACCAGGTTGCTGTGTTTGGCCTCGCTGGGTGGAGGAGATATGGGGCTTAGCTGCCTCCTCCTCCAGCCTGTAGGTTGGTCTCCACGGAGGACGGCGAGGGCCGTCTGGTGGTGGTCTGGGTCTCTGACGTCTGAGGGGCTGCTGCTAGCATATCTCCCCTGAGAGAGCTCTTTCTGACCAGCACAGACTGCCTGCCGACCTCCCTCTCTGCCACAGCTGATTCTGAAGACACGCCGCAGACAGCTGCTAGTGAATGTCTGGATCTTCTTGCAACGTCTTCTTTGCCATTCTCCATGTTCCCTTCTTTCTGATGTCAGGAGTTCTCGTTCTGTCACTGAGGCAAGAGCACCAGCGGTCCTTCTTCGGTGTACTTCGTCTGTCATCTGGCCCAAATCAATCTCAGCAGCGCCTCCATTTGTTAGTATAAACTGAGTTCTTTGGATTGATATGATGAGCCAGGAGACGAAGTCAATCGATGGTATTTATTGACACAGGAACACACAGAGGAACAGTCCTGGAGACCACAGCCCTCCATGGGGGCTGTGTGGCTCTAGAATGATGACACAACCATGCTTTTATACTATGTGGATTCCAAATTTAGCAAGCCACTGGTTAATAAATAGATGATCAGACAGGCTTGGTCGTATATGGTCATATGTGGGGGTATATGTGAGCTGTTGCTGTTGTCCATCTTTGCTTCCCCTCAATGGCCTGTGGCCGGATGGCCGATATAGCCAAGCATTAGGTCACACAGGTCATCAGGTCAGAGTATTTCTGGGTTGGTCACTCGACCCATTGGCACAGTGGGGGAGATTATGCTCTCACCAGAGGAACTAGATCTTAGATCTAAGGATCTGTAATCCTTCAGTGAAATATTAATGAATATACATTACACACATTTCTCGATTCTGATTGGCTGAAACAGTCAACTTACTCATGGGTATTTGTAATAATCCCACGCTCTTGGTCCCAGGACCCGCCCACAACCGCATTCCTATCACTCCGCCGTTCGTGGTTTTAGGAATGAAAGCAAGATGGCGGACACGCCGGACAGTAAACATTACGAAAGGATATGGTGAGTCATAAAGACTAAATGAAAAACGATTCTGTCACGGCGAATGTCTTAGTTTCTTAAACAATGTTGGATGATGTAATTGATGGGTCATGAGTCATTGTGGAACAAAAAGCCCTGATTCCAAACTCTAACCTTAACCAACTTCGAAAGAGAGTGACTTCGAAAGAGTGCCTAAACAAACAATTATTTATATTTGATATATTACACGTTATTGTGCATTTTAAACACAAACATACTTAAAATAAAATGTATTTGTATTCTATTTTTAGGGGTCGAAATCTAAAATCCAAAACCACTATTTCTTCTTTCTTCTTCTCTCTCCACCAGGGGGGGGGGGGGGCTATATGGACCAGCCACCACTGCTGTAATTACTATGTCGTAGCTCTGCACCTACACAAATCGTTTTTTTTCCTGCTGTGCACACCATTGATTTAATTGCCATATAAATCACATACAAATATCTAACTATTACTCCTCTCTTAACATGAATATAAAACAAAAAGGTGATCTATTAACTGTGTAAACCTTATGCAATATTCATCATTGATATTTGATTACTTGAAATCTGTATGAACTGAGTAGTTAGCATCAAAATAAATTAAATGGAACAGCTCCATGCATTAATTTAATAAACAACTATTTTCTCATTACCAGTAGGCTATGGTATTGTTTAAATTGTACAGCTTTTTGCACATCTTTGTCAGGGAATTCCAACCATTCTGGACCTGAATGTACCAGTTAATTATAATCATCTCTCTCTCTCCTTATGTCTAGTCAAGCCAGGTTGTGGAGGAGAGAGACAGGGAGGAACAGGCTGTACACTACTTCGCCCGTCCTGAGCCTGCTATGATGCAGGTGTTTTTACATCACCACCCAAAACAACATTCAGCCAAGAGTGAGTGAGTACACTTGTCCATGGCACTTACCCAGCTTTGTAGTGGTTTGGGGGAATAGTACAGTAGGTACGCATTAGGGCTGTCCCCGACTAAGGATTTGGATGGTCGACTAGGATTGGCCAAAATTTGCCGTTAGTCGACTATTGGTCGACTTGAAAAAAAAAATATATATATAATATTTTTAAACTTTTTTTTTTTTTTTTTTTTATCATTCCATTTTGGCTGTGGGGGGTGCTTAATCTCTGAAGGAGTCGACTGAAGGCTTCTTGTCCTCTGCAAAAGCATGCAATTGGTCCACTGATGGATACATCTTGATTGTCTAGTCTAGTGTGTTCATTAGATGGGTGAAATCCTCTTTCAGTGCCTCTGTGCCTGTTTTCGTAGGCAGTTAGCCTCTGGTATGCGTGCCATTAGCGTTAGCCACGCTTCTAGGCCTCTTCTTTTGAAAAAAATGATAAAGGAAAAAAATATTATTTAATTTTTTTTAATTATTATATTCGACTAAGAGGTTGGCCAGTTGACTACGGCTCCTTTCGACCGATTAGTCGACTAATAGATTAATAGGGGTCAGCCCTAGTACGCATATTTAAGGAAACCACAAGGATCGTGTACTGGTGGGTGGTGTCCGACCGATTGTGGTAGGCCGGTCTGGGCCAGAAATGCCAGGTCAGATTTGTTGTCCCAGTCCAGCCCTGTATGTAGTACAGGTCCAAAGTTTATAAAAATCCACAATGGTTTTTGTAACGTGTGTGGCGCAAATGTTTTTAATGAGAGAATAACTGTTATAACTATAACTCTACAGAGAGATGATAACTATTATAACTATAACTCCACATGTCTTTAGAGATGATAACTATTATAACGTAAGGTTATCCTATAACCCTAGTTATGAGTATAGCGAGCGCTCTGCTCTTTATGGAACTATCCCTTTATCCACTCTAATAATGAATAATTTTCTCCACATGCACACACCTATCCACCTGGCCACACCCACATCCGCTCTTCTATATAAGCGGGGTCGTGGCCACACCATCAGCTACTTCCTAAGTCTTTCACCACCGAAGGCAAAGACCACGGGGTCCTCAGTGAGTCAGAGCAGAGCGCTTGCTATACTCATATAACTAGGGTTATAGGATAACCTTACATTATAGATCGTATAGCTTTACGCTCTTTATGGAACACAGGAGCTAAGCAGAGACAAGCTCAACAGATGTACATGCTGAGGCCCCCCACAACCATCAGAACAGGGGAGGACCCGAGCCCCCTGGACCCCCCTAGTAGAGGACGGGAGGGAACCGGATCCGACTGTGTGAAGAGGGTTTAGCACCTCAGCGCACAGGGTGAGCAGACCGTGGGACTTACCTTTATTCAGAAGGACCCGCGACCACTCAGGCACGCAACCCACATGCCACCAGGGAAGGGACGGGAAGCAAAACACCTCCGTCACAGCCCCCAACATCACGGAATCGAAGGTCAAGCACCCAACCCTGCGGCAAGGCCGTAGCAGCGGAGGAGGTCCCAGCCCTAGGACAACCTGAGGGCCAGGACCCCCCGAAAAAAGGGGGCCTGGTGAGGCCAACGAGGCCGTAGCATCAGTACCCCACCAGACGGTCACTGGTGACACCACCCCCCCACATCGCCAGCATATCGGACAGGGCCCAAATCAAGAGCAGGCCCTTCCCCCCTCTGCACGCCACTCTGAAGCACTCTACAAGAGGCTACTCCCCCACAACACTGCGGGGCCAGTCGGCGTGCCGGGAAGACAACCCCCAAGGAAGTTGATCCCTCAATCCAGGCAACAGGCCCAAAGAGCATAACTCGACCTGTGCCTGGAGCACTGCGGACTAGACAGGCGCCTAAAGGGTCTACTGTGAGAACAGTATCCCGGCCGAAGGGGCGTTCGGTATGCTGTGCACCATGTCGTAACCTCCACAAACCCGACCCCTCCAGCGGGGTCGAGGTTCAAAGAGGAGGCTGACACAATTGGCAGACGTCACGAAAGGTGCGGATGCACACTCTCGGGCAGACAGAGTCAAGCCCGGCCTCAACCCGAGAGTCAACTCTGCTACCAACACACCGGGGAACCAACCACCCCCCTATGTTTAGTTTAACAGGAGGCACACAGGCTATACAGGCAGTACAAGTGTTTCAGTTTTCAAAGGGTTAACCCAGGCCAACAGGTCGACGAGAACGAGTTCGGACCTGGGCCCGGCGGACCGGGACCTACACAGGGATGCCTAGAGGGTAGGGATGTCCGATATTATCGGCCTACCGATATTATCGGTCAATATTGGCATTAAAATGTGATTTTTTTTTTTTTTTTATTACACTTCTATAACCTTTATTTACCCAGGCAAGCAAGTAAGAACAAATTCTGATTTTATTTATTGTCAAAAGTATGCATAATGCTGTGTTAATTCCACAACAAGAGATATGTAATGTTAATTACCTGACATTATTCAGTTTTTTGGGGGGGGAAACCCTGCATATATCGGTATCGGTTGATATCGGTTGATATCAGTATCGGAAATTAAGAGTTGGACAATATCGGTATATCGGTATCGGTAAAAAAGCAAATATTGAGCATCCCTACTAGAGGGGTTAACAGAAAACCTCCTCGACAGCCCCCTCCCATCCCCGCCCAGCAGGGGGAGGGAGGGGTGAAAATAAATGGAGAAGGACCAGGCCCCCTAACACCGCGCAAGGTATAACACAGTATGGACCAAGCACGTCACTGTTAAGGGCAACTCGTAGTGGCATACACATGACACACACATCCACGACATCAATCCCCGCGACGGCCGGGCCGACCCGGCATTTCCCCCCCGGAAAAGCACAAAGTCCTTTGGGGTATCAGAACAGCAGATCTGCGTCCCCGGCGGACAACGGGTTAACTGACCTGGTCCGGCGTGACCAGAACCAGTCCTGCGTCCTAGTCACGCCGCCATCCCCAGTCCTAAGAGGGGGGTAGGTATGCGTGTCGACCCAAAACATCACAGAGGGCGCCACCAAGATGGTCAGCATGCGAATGCACTGCTCCTGGTGGCCCACCTCACGGTTGTGAGACCCCTCCGCCAATGTATTGATCTACTCCGTCATCTCCCCCCGGAGAGGTACATGAGCCGTCGAGTCTAACCTAGTACACTGGTGCTCTGTGAGATAAAAAATCTCCTTCCCAGCCGCCCGCATAGAAAACGCTGTTTCTATGAATTGGGCAACCAAGGCGCGCCAGCCCATAACGTGGTTTCACATTGAAAGCACCCAGGGCCAGCGCTATGTACACGTCGAGACCCAAAAAACACATCAATGGTGAATTCTAATAAGAAACCCAGACAACGTTCCCTCCATGCTGTCTGGGATGAGCAGCAGGAAGCCGGTCAATAAGACACAGATATGGGTCTCATACGACGCGCGTCTGAGGGTAAAACCTGTCAATTCTGCTCTTTACACAAGAGGGGAAGACAGAGAATCCCCCAGAGAGACCTCCATGTGAGCAACAATTGAAAAAGATATATGTATTATTGAGCCAAGTGACCAAAGACCCAATACACATTTCAATAGAGAGCAGAGCAGAAAACAAACAGTTCTCAATGCATCGCATCACCCAACTTTGACAATGACAGTGGTCCGTAGCACGGAGCCTGAAAAAACTCATGGCTCATGGCCAATAGAAAACGCGCCCAGTGACGTATTCCATGGCCAGGGAAATCCTGTGACCCACTTATCCTAATATGGCGTGGGACCAGGGAACTCCCCCCCCCCTCCCTGTGACGCGCTGACCCCACAGCCCGACAGGGAGGCTAACGTACAGGAGGTCCACCCCCCTGGCCAATCAGTAAAAAGGGGGGGGAGGGGTTTATCAGTTCACCCCATATGACCCCACACCCCGGATACGATGCAATAACAAAGCAGCGCATGACACCAGTTGTTTAGCATGCTACATGAAAAGTGCATATACCTGCTAGGGTAAAAGCTTTACAGTTTGCACGCCAGCCACAGACGATTAACTCGTTTGTGTAAAAAACTGGTTTTTATACAAGGCTTAGGCTCATGTGAGAAAAAACTTGCCACCCGCATTTTTACACCTTTACCAAGTAAAGAAAAAACCACAGATGTTAAAGAGAGGGTCCAAGGACCTCGGTACAATTGGTATATATGTAACCATTTCTGCAGGCTAACACTCAACCTAGTTGTGGACTCGATGCCACGTTTCCTAAACGTAACATGAATACACACAACCCCCTCAGATAATAAAAAAGGTAAAGTTCACTCTTACTACTGCAAGAAGAAACGCCATCTTTTATGATGAGAGAAGACATAAGTCCTCGACCGAGTGCTAGCCACAGGCCTTGCTAAGCACATACATAATAGCGACCAAAAAACTATTTTCAGATAAAACTGCCCCACTCCCTAAGCAAGAACACAACCCCAACAGTAGTTGAGGGTTTACAAACTTTACATCGTATCCCCAATATATAGTGAATAAACACACGTTTTGTAACAAAAAACAGTCCCTCACCAGGAGGGACCCTTTATTTAATAACAAAATTAGATGTTGGGGGGGGGGGCAAACAGGGGAGTCACTAGCGCCGCCTGCCGCGTGCAGGGCGCCGTTTGCCCCCACGGGGAACCGGCCAGGAGGGACGGTGCTGGGGAGCCTCCTGGTCTCGTCGATCCCTACCGTTCCCTCAGGGTGTGGGACGACTGGCTGCAGCAGTGGCCCAGCACTGGCGGAAGGCCCAGCAGCGGCGGCGGTGATGGTGGCAACGGCCACAGGCCTCTACCGGCGTTGCCTCCTCCTGACATCACCGGTGGCATCGGGTCGGGGAAATTGGGGCTGGAGCACGGAGGGCTCCTCCTCCATCTCCCTGCAGGCTGCCGTCATCTGCTGCATGGCCGACCCGAAGAATCCAGCATCGGAGAAGGGGGCCGTGAGCAGTGGAATCCTCCTCTGGTCCGGCACCCGCGCCTGCTCCAGCCAAAGGTGGCGCTGGATGAGAGTGGCCAGGGCGCGCGTCCCTCGCGCACGGGAGGCTGCACTGGGCGCCATCGTCCACCGCGGCAGATAGCTGGGCATCTTGTCTCCAGGGTGGAGGACTTAACCCAGTCCCAGAGTACAAGGAACTACTCTTTACACAATAAAAAAGGCAAAAGTTCACTCTCACTACTGCAAGAGGAACGCCGTCTTTTATGACGAGAGAAGACATAAGTCCTCAACCAAGTGCTAGCTACAGGCCTTGCTAAGTCATACATAATAGCGACCAAACAATTTTCAGAGAAAACTGCAATCTCCCTAAGCAAGAGCACAACCCCAGCAGTAGCTGAGGGTTTACACTGTATCCCCAAAAATATAGTGAATCAACACACGTTGATATTTGAGGGGGGGGGGGGCAAACCGGGGAACAATTTCACCCACCCCCTCACCACCTCAACCCTGATACGACGCCAAAAGAAAGACAGAGCCGTGACACCAGGTGCATGGCGTGCCAGATGAAGCTTATACTCACCTGTAGAGTAAAAGCTTTACATCATGCACGCCAGCCACAGCCGATAACCTCATTTGAAAACAGGTTTTATCCACGGCTCTGCTTATGTGTGAAACTTGCCACTCGTTATTTTTACCATTACTCTTAAGCAAAGAATATAACAAGCTAAGAGAGGGACATGATCACATGCCACTATGTACAGCACTGTAGGTTAACACCCAGCCAGTTGTGGACTCAACCACGTTGTCTAAATGTTACATGAACACACACACACAACTTCTCATGATACAACAAAAAACCCCAGTTCATTTTTACTCACGTAAAAATAACGCTGTTTTTAGGTAGAGAGAAAGACATAAGCCTTGGCCAATGCTAGAACCTAAGCTATACAAAATAGCGACCAAGACAATTTTCACACAGCACACGTCGTATCTCCAAATGCAGTGAAGTAACATATGTTTTGTTAAACAAAGACATCGTTATTAACTAAAAACTTTCGGGAGGGGGAGGAAGGAAGAGTGGGGCAATGTCCTTCGGACACCTACCTGCACCTCGTACGCACAACGAAATGGCCGCAAACACAGGTTGGTCTACCACGTTGACGAGGCCTCTTGCTGGCGGGGCCAGAAGCGGCGACGGCTGGAGCCTCGCTCCGGCGCGACGCCCCCATCATACGGCCGGTCATGGCGCAGGCCCGACGACATCTTCTGCCAGAGATGATGCCGTAGTCAGAGTGCCAGGGCCCGCTACCTCCTCACGGCTAGCACCAATGGTTGTAGCACAAGCTAACAGGTAACTCCAGGCTAACTGATAGCATCAAGCTAACGTTTTGAAGTAGATTCTTTGAGTGAGAGCGCTGGTTTCAAGAAGAATTCAGACTGGAGATGGTTTTCAGAGGCAATGGCTCAGTTGGTGAAAAGGTGATTTATTCAGCATACAAGCATATAGGTTCCATAGCGCAGCAGCAACATGTCCATCTTTGCCACAGCCTCGGTCAGACTGTGTGTCTTACTGTTCTCAACAAGTGGTTTAAATACAATCTCCAATATACAAGTGAGTCTGGCCCTTTTCTGCCATTTGGCCTTAATAGTTGATAAACTGGTTTGGTGTGTCTCTGTGGTTTGTGTGAGTGTCACCTGATGTCTGTGTGTCTCTCTCTCTGTGTGTGTGTGTGTGTGTGTGTGTGTGTGTGTGTAGGTGTGTAGGTGTGTAGGTGTGTGTGTGTGTGTGTGTGTGTGTGTGTGTGTGTGTGTGTGTCATTCATCAATCTGGGACGATGTGTGTGGTCCACTTAATCTAGAACCAGTCTGTCTTGTTAGATGAGACAATGGTCACTGAACTGTCACATGAGAGAGTGTGTTTGTGTGTGTGCTTGTCTATGAGAGAGTCTAGTGTGTGTGTGTGTGTGTGTGTGTGTGTGTGTGTGTGTGTGTGTGTGTGTGTGTGTGTGTGTGTGTGTGTGTGTGTGTGGGGATTCACTGAAAGGTCTAAATAGCCTGTTCATTGATGTGGTTGTGTCCCGACGCACGCTTAGTGCTAGCTCGGGGTGTTCTTTTAAGGATCATGCGGGTAGCTAGTATGCCTTGGTTGCTTGTGGTTAAAACAGCGTTTTTATCAGGCGGTTAGGTGGCCGAGCGGAGATTGCGTTCGTCACCAACCCCGGAGCTGTGAGCTGGATTCGCCTGTTCGAATCCAGCTCACAGCTCCGGGGTTGTCACCAGCTTGGCTGGCCGTCTGCACTAATACAATTGGCTGTATTAGAGGGTGGGAGAAGCTGGCGGGGTGGGTCTGGGTCGTTGTAAACAGCGACTCCTACAGTTCGGTCGGGGCGCCTGCTAAGCGCGGATAGGACTTGAGGGGGATAGTGTGATCCTCACACACGCTACGCCCTCTCGATGAGAATCCGCGCTGCCAGGTGAAAAGAAGCGGTGATTGGCTGGACGTGTGTCGGAGGAAGCACGTGGTAGCCTCCACTCTCCCAGATGATCTGACTGTGGGGGGTAAGTGCGCAGCGACCAGGAAGGGACTGGGAATTGGCATACGACTAACATTGGAGAAAATCGGAGGAAAATGGAGGGGGAAAAAGATCAAAAAAAAAAAAAAAAAAAAGCGTTTTTATAAAGCAACTGGGATGGAGTTTTTTTTTCCTCTTCCGACAACCTGTTATTGGTTCTCGACGGATTCTCGTTCATATCTGGGGGATGATAACGGAATGGATCTGAACATATGTAGAGGGGTCTCACGCCCTTGGGGTGGGCCACAGAGCGCGGTTCACACCGGCCCGTCTGGGTCGCGCCCTCTTTTCATGTTTTAGATCAACACGCATATCTGCCCCTTCTCCTGGAGTAGGCATGTCGGCGTGGTTAGGGCACGGGACTGGTTCTGGTCACGCTGGTCCAGGTCAGTTAACCTGTTTGTCCGCCGGGGAAGCAGATCTGCTGTTCTGGTACCCTGAGGGACTTGGGCTTTTTTCCAGGGGGGAAATAGGCCGGGTCGGCCCGGGGCGTCACAAGGTTAGGCGTTATAAAGACCCTTTTTGGGTACTTTGTACCTGGCACTATCATGAGGGGCTGGTTCTCTTTTCCGCAGCTCTCTCACGCATGGCGGAGAGGGGGCTGTTGGGGTGGTCTTCTGGACCTCCTCTGGTAACCATGTGTGCTTCCCGGGCCGCTGGGCCCGGTCCGAAGTAAAGTTTTGTTGATACCGTAGACCTGGGATAACCCTTTTTTTCTTGAGGGGTTATAGGAACAACCACCGCATCTGGTAACGGCAGGGTGGTTGATTCCCTGGTGTGTTGGAGCAGTGTCAACTCCCGGGTTACCCGGTTGAGTGTGCCCCTGCACGTTCATGACGTCTGCCAATCGTGTCAGCCTTCTCTGCCTCGACCCCTCTGGGTGGGTTTTTTTTTGATGGAGGCTTCGTCATGGTGATCAACAACGCTAGTGTCCGCCCCTTCCGCCGGGAGGGCTGTTTTCCAGCTGACTCCTTTGGCGCCTGTCTCGTCCGCATTGCTCCAGGCTCAGGTTACAGCCTGTTGCCTGGTTTCCCCAGTACGCTGCCTGCTTCCGTTGGTTAACCTTTTGAGTGCCTACGGCCATGCTGACTGCCTGTTCCACAGGGTCAGTATGCCAGGCGGTGTGCTATTGGGGGGTAAGGGCCCGCTCTTGGAGGGGCCTTGTCCGAATACGCTGGCGATGTGGGGGGCGGTGTCACTAAGTGACCACCTGGTGGGGTCTTGATGCCTGGCGTCATTGACCTCTCCGGGCCCCATTTTTCCAGGGAACCCAATCCCTTCAGTGGGTCTGGGTCTTCCTTCGCGCTCCGCTGCTACGGCCTTGCCACGGGGTTGGGTTTGCTCTTGACCCCGTGATTTTGGGGGCAGTAACGGGGTTGTTCCCTCGTTCGTTCACGGGTGGCATGCAGGTTGTGCGTGTGTGTAGTCGTGGGGTCAAGCCACGGTCTGCTCACCCTGTGCGTTGGGTTGCTTGAGTGCCTCTTCGCACGGTCGGATCCGTCGCCCTCCCGTGAACCTCCAATAGGGGGGGTATCCTCCATTAGGGAGGGTCGGGGGGGCTCGGTCCTCCCCGGTCTGATGGTTGTGGGGGGCCTCAGCGGGGTACATTGGTTGGGATATGGCTCCCGCTCAGCCCCTGTTGCAGAAGAGGTGCTGAGCAATCCATTAACGTCATAGAACGGAGGGTTATGTATATAACCTAGTTCTATGAGTTAAATGGTGCGCTCAGCACCTGGACGCCGCTGCGGCCCTTGATCTCGCCTTGTGGTGAAAGTTTGGGAAGGAGGCGAGTAGGTGACCACACACGGATGTTGGGATGTAAAGGTACATGGTGGAATTTTTTATTCAGTGCTCGTGCACGAAGTGAAGTACAGTGCAGAACAGGTGCTGAGCGCACCATTTAACTCATAGAACTAGGTTATATACATAACTGTCCAATTATCTAGCAGTCTCAGTCAATGAGTCAACTAGATGTCCCCCTTGGAAGGGTGTGGGCGAAATGACTTTTACTTAAACCATTGAAACAATTCGGACTTCGAATTTAGCAACCGCCGGTACTTGATAGTGTAGCCAGACGTTTAGTCAGGTAACAGTTAACCAGACGTTAGTCAGTCTGCAAGTAGTCAGTCCATAGTTAGCATGTACATTCAGTCAGCGTTTAGTCAGCAACGTACAATTAGACGTTAGTCAGATTATTTACCTAAACAAAGGAAAGGAAACAAACGGCATTAATTAATAACTAGATATATGAATTCAAGAGAAATGCGGATATTAACGGCGCATATAATGCAACATACCGTTGGCCAGTCAGAGTTCGCCCACGGGGCTTTTCACCTTACAGTCTAGGCTGAGAGTGTCACTTAAATAGCGCGACGTGCCGGCGCAGAGACAGCTTACCTGCTCAGAGTCGCAATACGTACTCCAAAGTGCGTCCACTAGGCGGCACCAGATAATAATGAACTCATGCAATAAATGTATACAATAAATGTTACTCATGATAATAATGAAGGATAATAAATATATTGGGAAAAACGTCGGATAATTCTCCACCTCCCACTTAGTTTTCTGAACGTCAGGCTCATAAAACTATTCAAACTATACAAGTGATCCCGGTCTATATTATTATAATTTTTTTAGAGGGGCACGAAGAATTAAACTATGACGCATTTACGGTGGTAGCACAAGCGGCTCCCGCGAAAACTACTCAGGTTCCATCGGCATTGGGTGATTCTTCATGTCCTCAATCCTGCCAGAAATAGGCGACTTTCGACGTCCTTCTTTGTGCCAGAAACAGGGGACTTTCGACTTCCTTTGCGCCAGAAACAGGCGACTTTCGACGTCCTTCTTTGTGCCAGAAACAGGCGACTTTCGACGTCCTTTGTGCCAGAAACAGGCGACTTTCGGCGTCCTTCTTTGTGCCAGCAACAGGCGACTTTCGACGTCCTTCTTTGTGCCAGAAACAAGGCGACTTTCGACGTCCTTTGTGCCAGAAACAAGGCGACTTTCGACGTCCTTTTTTGGTCATTGTTCCTCGAATGGTAGAAGTACCACCAACCTCCTGACGTCCCTGTGGAGGACGGTGGTGGGGCACACCCCGACGTGACGATCACGTTTGGGATGACCGGCGGTAACGGGAAGGCTATGGCAAGTCCTTACTTCCACGTCCCTAATGACACCCTTTGGGTCAGGGTGAGTCTTTATCACTCGGCCCAGTCGAAACTGGCCTCTGAGTGCGTTCTGGTCCGCAAGCCAGACCAGGTCTCCTTCAGTGACATTCCTAGTGGGAATGTGCCACTTTTTTCGGACGAAGAGTTCTGGTCCCGCCAGCTGGTGCCATCGTTTCCAGAACCTGTCCACTTCAATCTGGATTGCTCTCAGATGGACGAAGGGGTAGCTAGCGGACTCGAAACCTCTGGGGTCTCCACGGGGCCTTGCACGTCCCAGTAGGAGAGTGTTGGGGGTGATGACCTCAATGGTGCCATCCCGAAGCTGGGCATTGGCGCCAATAGGCCTCTCATTTGATAGATTGGCAGCTAGGTATAGGAGGGTTTGGAACTCCAGGGCCGTAAGGCTCCCTTCTTCGCCTATGCTGCTTAGTGCTCTTTTCAATACTCGCACAGCTGCTTCAGCCGCACCATTCCTATGAGGAGAGTCAGCGGGGTGGAACACCCAAGTCCAATCTGTACCAGACTCTGCGGCTTTCTTCTGTACTTTGTTATTGTCGATATTTGCTAGGAACTTATAAAGTTCTTCCAGCGCTGGCTTTGCTCCCACGAAATTAGTCCCTTTATCGGACCAGAGCTTCTTAGGTTGGCCTCTCAATGCAGTGAAGCGTTGGAATGTTTTTAGGAAACCTTCAGTCGAGAGGTCTTCCACAATGTCGGCATGTATTGCTCTGGATGCCATGCAGCAGAAAACTACGCCCCAGGCTTTCTTACTTGTTCTCTTTTTCACTGAGTCTTTGATCGTGTAGGGACCAAAGAGGTCCAACGTGGTATACTCGAATGGTGCGGCCGGCTCTGTGCGCTCCGGGGGGAGTTCGCTCATGATTTGACGGCACATTTTCGCCTTGTTCTTTCGGCAGTGTATACACGAGTCAATTGTGCTAAGGGCAACTCTTGGCCCCTGCACAACCCAGGCTTTATCTCTCATGCGCAAGAGGGTTCCTGCAATGCCCTCGTGGTTTGCCCTGCCCTGTGAGCTTCCACCCATTCCCTGTAGGGAAGTAAGGGCACCCCAGGCCATTATTTGGCCATGGCTTGAACTCTGCCGTGGCACAGCAAGAGTTTGGAGTCCTCCTCTTTGTGGACCACAAGTCTGTCTAGTGTGGTCACAGGGAATTCTGCGCCTTCCTGAATGCGCTTTGCAGTTTGTTTACAGTTAATGCCTCCCACTTTAACATTGTGTGGGTTGGCAAACGTGCTTTCGTCGTTTGGGCCTTCCGGGTTTTTACTGTTGCCCAGAACTTTAGTGCCCTTCGGATTAAGCCGACGACGTTGCAGAGTGTCTTGAGAGAACTGTATCTCTTTGGGTTTATCTGGCCTACGAGAGCCCTGCCCCAAAGTTTGTCAGGGTTTCTGTTTGGCGAGATAATGATATCTGATTCTTCTTTTGTGGTTGTTTTATTCTCTTCCCCTGAGCTGGCAAGGGGAAGCATTGTCTTTGCTTGCGCTCTTGTGATAGCAACTGTGAAGGCCTTTCTTTGAAGCCTACTCACTGCGTCTCTCGCAGCGGTAGATACCTCTGAGGCTGATTTCTTTGGCCATTCCGCTTCGGGGTAGGCGAGGAAGTCAGGGCCGCATTGCCACGCAGAGTCCTCTCCGAGTAGCTCTGGGGAGCAGTGGCCTCTTGTGACCAGGTCAGCAATATTGCGTTCTCCTGGTACCCACCACCAATCAGTGACGGGACCAGCCTTCTGGATCTCTCCGACCTGATTCGCGAAGAATGTCTGAAAGCCATAGCTTTCTCTTTGGATGGCTCCCAGCACTGTCTGACTGTCGACAAAGTGGAACCATCTTTCGATTTTGATTCTTCCATGTTTAAGCACATACTTTTTTAGACGGGATGCGAACACCGCCCCACAGATTTCCGCCTTTACTGGATCACCTCTAAGGTCAAGAGGGGCCAGCTTCGCTTTTGACTCCACCAGCCGGGCAACTGCTCCCCCAGACGTCTCCCATCGTAGATACAGTACTGCGCCATAGGAATCACAGCTCCCGTCTGAGAACATGATCCCCCATGGCTTACCCAACCAGCCGGCGGGCGTGATACTTCTTGGGAATGTGAAGCGGCTCAGGCGAGCATATTCCTTGAACAACTCCACTGCTTTCTCTCGGAGCTCCTCTGATAGTGGCTGGTCCCAAGTGTCCTTGGTAATTTTTCCAGCCTCCTGGAATGCTCTTCTCACTAGGATCACTCCCTTCTGCTTGAGTGGAGTTGCGAGACCAAACGGGTCATACAGTCCTGCGACTTGGCTGAGTAGGACTCGGCGTGTCAGAGTGTTAGGCGTCCTCTCTATGATATTTTCTTCGGCTAGATCTGCTTCCATCCTCATCTTTTGCCTTCTCCGGGAAAAGTTGATGGATGCCATTACGAAGAGCTTATCTTCCTGAACAAGGTAGCCGACTCCCAAAGCCTTGTTATCTTCATCCTTAAGTTGGTTCGGTAGAACTAGTATCTCTGGCTTGGTCTCCGGGGTGTCATGCCTCCCACTGTGACCAGATCGGACCCAGGGTTTGAGGTGGAAGCCGCCTGCCTTCAAAATGACTTTGACCCCCTTAAGGATCTCTTCCAGTCTGTGTGAGTCATTGTGTGATACGAGGAGATCGTCCACGTAGCTGTTTTCCACGATGACAGATCTTTCCTCTGTTAGATGGGAGAACCGAGGGAGGTATGCGGTCTCTCGCATAGCGACTTGGGCAATACATCCGGCCAGCTTGTCTCCCATGTTCACCCTGATGACGGCGTAATCTTCTATCTCGTCTTGCGGTGAGTCGCTCCATAGAAAGCGGTGTACATGAACTTCCTCCTCTTCAAGCCACACTGAGTTATACATCTTTTTGATGTCACCGATGGCTGCATGTTCTCCCTCTCGGAATCTGAGGAGTACTGCACGGATTTGGTTCAGCACATCAGGACCTTTCAGTAGGATATTGTTCATGCTTACACGTCTGTATTCTTGGCTACTGTCCCAGACGATTCGTACTGGAGTGGTGACGGAGTGTGGGTTCGGTGCGGTCAAGTGACTCACGTACCATACTGCTCCTTTCCATTGGTCCATCATAGACCTAGTTAGTTTTTTACTTCTTCGAAGAGGTCCGGATGCGCACTGCTCACAGTTTTGCCCAGTGGGCCATCCCATAGCACCAGATCACCGGCTCTCTCCATTCTTTGTGGGGCCAGGCGACCTTCCCGGGTGCTAATGAGCAGATCAATCGTATCAGGCCGGGTCAATTCTCCTGGCTTGACACATGGGAAAAACTTTTCTAGTCTCTCGGAGCTCACCACTCTATCTACTTTGGCGATGTCCTCAAGGCCGTAGCAGAGCATCTCGTGGGCTCTCAAGGTCCCCTTCAGGGTCCATACTTTTATTGCCACCACATACCTCTTGGTATCGACTCTGACTGCCAACTTCCCAACACCGTACACAACCAGTGTGATAGGTTCGCCGGCCAGCCCGAGCCTCTTGGCGGCTCTGTGTGTGATATAGTTGGTGTCGGAGGTGAGGTCCATCAACGCTCCAACACAGTCTCCTCCTCTTGTCGTGACGTCCATGAGCATCATGAGGACTGGGTATTCTTTTATGCCACTTTTGTCCAACAGGCTCTTGCTGGCGTACACTTGGGAGGTCGCTTTGTTCGTGAAGGCTTTCTTGAATGCTTCCATTTGGAGCGTTGTCAATTTTAACTTTGTGACCACCTTCTCCTGCTCAGCCGTAAGGCCTCGGAGCCCTTTACGAGCGCTGGGCTCATTGGTTGTTTCGTTCCTGCTCTGTGTCTTGGAGCAGAGGAGAAAATTATGGCTGACAGGGCCGCCCCCCTTCACACACTCATCCTTCTTACAGAGGAACCTTTTCTTGCATAGGCCGTTGGCCCCGTGATAAGCGAGGCATTTGATGCATGCTCCAGCTTTCTTCACCTGGGCTCGTTTCTCAAGTAGTTTAGCCTTCTTGAAGGCCGGGCAGAAGTACAGTCTTTTCCCATGCGCTTCCTCTCCACACATGGTGCACAAGTCCCTCTGGGGCTCCCTTCTTACTTCGCTCGCTGTCGTTCTTGTAAATGACCGTCTATCACCTCCCCTGTGGCTCAGCCTTTCACGCTGGGTTGGTCTTTCGCCAGCGTGGGTGGCTCCGATCTCCAACTGTGCTAGCCTCTTGAGGATCCTTTCTTGTCCTTTCAGAAATGACAAGATTCTGTCAAAGTAACTTGCGGGAGTGACGCCATTCGCTTTTCTCTCATGCCTATAGGCAGTTTTCTCTCTATGGCGGCAACAGTTAGGTGGTTTTTGATCACGTCCTCCATCCCAAGGTCTTTTAAGTCGTACAGTGCGGTTTCCACTGCCTGGACCAGGTCAATCATTGGCCTAGGCTGGTTAATCCGTACTGGAGGCACGTCTTCCAGACCTTTGAGGATCAGACTTGCGGTTGTGCTCCTGTCTCCAAAGCGGTTGTCCAGGGGCCTGAAAACGTTGTCCGCTGTTCTGCAGCGATCCAGCCCGAGTTTCTTTCTCAGTGGCTCTTCTACGATGTCAAGAAGGTGATATAATTTACATACAGGCAATCCTGATGGTTCGGCCAAAGCCTGGAGGTCCTCCCAATTATCCCGCCAGCGCCAATAGGTCCTTCTGTCGCCACAGAATCTGGGCAGATTGATGGCGGCGAGCTTTATCTTTGGTCGGGCCCCCTGGTGGGCTCTGTGGTGAGCGAGACCTTCCCGCGTTGCCCCCTCATCGCCTGATGGCGTGGCGTGGTCACCTCGTAACTGAGGCATGATAGCGAGGTCAGCGCTCTGGTAAAGACAGGGTTCGCTGCTGGGTTGTCTTACCCGTGGGAGCGAACTCCTGTCGGTTTACTCATGAGGTCCACTTCTTGTGGTCTTTGCTCCAAGCTGGAGATGGGTTGCTTTCGGGGCCCCCTCGTGGCTCCCGAAAGGTAAGGGAGAGTCTTTGGAAGCGCCCTCTGTTTGACTACTGTCAAGCTGAGGAGATGACGAGTGAATGTGAAGGACTTCACTTTTGCCGTTGGTGGACGGGGAAGGTTTAGCTTCCGCGGCACGTTGCAGAACATCGTTTGAAATATCAAGTGGGCTGGTTACTTCACCGCCCCTTTCAATGTTGTGTGTCCTTATATCCTCTTCACCCTCATAAGCACATCCAGTGTCACCCTTTCCACCAGGCTCTAGGAGGGTCGACCACTTGTCCATCAGTGCTGCTCTTTCCTCGTCCAAGTGCCTGTACCGCTTCTCTAATTCAGATATGTTGGGAGTTGGAAGAAGGTATCTCCCCTCTCTCATCATTTGTTCAAAGGCGTTGAGTCTTCTCTCCAATTTGTTCCCCTCCAACGCTCTCTTGTCTTGGGGTGCCCATTGGGTGCTGAGCCTCTTTGCCTCTTCCAAGGCCTCCTTAAACTCCGCTTCAAGGGGGCCTAATTTTGGTTGAACGAAGCGGGACCATACCTCCGAGAAGATCTTCTTCTCTAGTGCCATTTTCCTCTGCTTGCTTCCGTATTTCTTTGCTGTGGCGTCGGCCATCACGGTAGCATGCGCAGTTCCGTCGGCCTCCTCCAATGCTCCAACATAGTCCCCCGTTGTGTCAACGAGTTTCGCAAACTCTATCTGAAGAGCCTTCTTGTCGTTGACGAGCTCTGCTAGCGATGCAGTGTCAACATTGTCAGCTACTTGGTTGGCTCTCCTTGTGAAAGCTGTTTGCGCCGCAGTACGCCTCTTCTTTAGCTCTTCCACATCTACACCTTCCATCTTGTCCCAGTCAGCCGTTGCCCCAACTGGAGCTCCTTTTGCGGCTGAGTCGCTGGTCGCAGGCAGTAGTAAACAATGGGGTTAACAGTCAGAAGCACAGTTCGTACAGTTGGCATGTAGCAGTGTGATTACAATGACATTGCTCCAAGCAGGAGATAATGACGGGACCGTATAGTGGGTCAACGTAGTTTCGCTTCACTCACTTGAACCTGGTAATGGCCACAATGAGAGTGAACAAATAGGATAGAGTTGGTGAGCACCGCTACAGCTTCTTCACTCACTTGAAACCTGGTAATGGCCACAATGAGAGTGAACAAGTAGGATAGAGTAAATGAGCACCGTTTCAGCCTTTGGTTAATCCATTCATAGTATAGTTTACGGCGTCTGGAGCAACAATATATTTGCACCGTTCAACACATCCAAGGCATAGGGGTGTCAATGATAATGTTCACAGCGTTTGGAGCAACAATGTATTTGTACCGTTCAACACAGCCAAGGCATAGGCGTGTCAATGATAATGTTCACAGCGTTTGGAGCAACAATGTATTTGCACCGTTCAACACAGCCAAGGCATAGGCGTGTCAATGATAATGTTCACAGCGTTTGGAGCAACAATGTAGTTGCTTAGTTCAACACAACCAAGGCATAGGCGTGTCAATGATAATGTTCACAGCGTTTGGAGCAACAACGTAGTTGCTTGGTTCAACACAGCCATGGCATGGGTGTCAATGATAATGTTCACAGTGTTTGGAGCAACAATGTAGTTGCTTAGTTCAACACAGCCAAGGCATGGGTGTCAATGATAATGTTCACAGCGTTTGGAGCAACAATGTAGTTGCTTAGTTCAACACAACCAAGTCATAGGTGTCAATGATAATGTTCACAGCGTTTGGAGCAACAACGTAGTTGCTTGGTTCAACACAGCTAAGGCATGGGTGTCAATGATAATGTTCACAGCGTTTGGAGCAACAACGTAGTTGCTTAGTTCAACACAAGTTTGTAGCAACAACGTAGTTGCTTGGTTCAACACAGCCAAGGCATGGGTGTCAATGATAATGTTCACAGCGTTTGGAGCAACAATGTAGTTGCTTAGTTCAACACAGCCAAGGCATAGGTGTCAATGATAATGTTCACAGCGTTTGGAGCAACAACGTAGTTGCTTGGTTCAACACAGCCATGGCATGGGTGTCAATGATAATGTTCACAGTGTTTGGAGCAACAATGTAGTTGCTTAGTTCAACACAGCCAAGGCATGGGTGTCAATGATAATGTTCACAGCGTTTGGAGCAACAATGTAGTTGCTTAGTTCAACACAACCAAGTCATAGGTGTCAATGATAATGTTCACAGCGTTTGGAGCAACAACGTAGTTGCTTGGTTCAACACAGCTAAGGCATGGGTGTCAATGATAATGTTCACAGCGTTTGGAGCAACAACGTAGTTGCTTAGTTCAACACAGCCAAGGCATGGGTGTCAATGAAATGTTCTTTAGCTAGCATTGGTGGCCAGCAGTGTTAGCATTCTTTGGCTAGCAATGTTAGCAGTCTTTGGCTAACAGCGTTAGCATTGGTGGCTAGCAATGTTAGCAGTCTTTGGCTAACAGCGTTAGCATTGGTGGCTAGCCGTATTAGCATTGGTTGGCTAATGGCTAGCATTAAGCATTGGCAGCTAGCAGTGTTAGCAGTCTTTGGCTAACAGCGTTAGCATTGGTGGCTAGCAGTATTAGCATTGGTTGGCTAATGGCTAGCGTTAAGCATTGGCAGCTAGCAGTGTTAGCAGTCTTTGGCTAACAGCGTTAGCATTGGTGGCTAGCAGTATTAGCATTGGTTGGCTAATGGCTAGCGTTAAGCATTAACATTGGATGGAGTTCGGCGACCCCACCACTTCAAGCAACCAGCATGTGGGCGGAATACGGTGATTCCAACCCAATAAGCAGTCAACATCAACGTTTCACTTCCCTTGAGCTCTCCAATGTGCCCCGTCGTGTGTATCCACTCCGTCCTGGTTCCACCTTGACGTTGAGGGGTACCTCACGCGGCACTTCCTTCTGCGTTCCGTCCGTCCCGTCTCGTAGCGGGCGCGTGCGGTAAATAATTGTCCAATTATCTAGCAGTCTCAGTCAATGAGTCAACTAGATGTCCCACTTGGAAGGGTGTGGGCGAAATGACTTTTACTTAAACCATTGAAACAATTCGGACTTTATAAGAATGTTCGTTTATTTGGACTTTGATGCATCCAGCATCCAATTCATCCTTGTTGTAATAATCACCAGGTGGTCAATTAAACAAGTGGTTAGCTTGTAGCTGATAGTTAGTAGCAGCTTACATCCAAGCCAAGTGTAGCCAGACGTTTAGTCAGGTAACAGTTAACCAGACGTTAGTCAGTCTGCAAGTAGTCAGTCCATAGTTAGCATGTACATTCAGTCAGCGTTTAGTCAGCAACGTACAATCAGACGTTAGTCAGATTATTTACCTATACAAAGGGAAGGAAACAAACGGCATTAATTAATAACTAGATATATGAATTCAAGAGAAATGCGGATATTAACGGTGCATATAATGCAATGTACCGTTGGCCAGTCAGAGTTCGCCCACGGGGCTTTTCACCTTACAGTCTAGGCTGAGAGTGTCACTTAAATAGCGCGACGCGCCGGCGCAGAGACAGCTTACCTGCTCAGAGTCGCAATACGTACTCAAAAGTGCGTCCACTAGGTGGCACCAGATAATAATTAACGCATGCAATAAATGTATACAATAAATGTTACTCATGATAATAATGGAAGGATAATAATGATAAATATATTGGGAAAAACGTCGGATAATTCTCCAATAACCCTCCGTTATTTCTCCATACACTTAAAATGACTTTCATGATGTCCATTTGCTTATAGAATAGTTTCTGATTCAACATTCTTATTTCCTACTTATTGTTTCTAAAATTAATTGTACACGTCTTCAACAATACATGGTCCATCTATTAACACACCCATCCTGGACGCTGACTCCCACTGTAGTGTTATTTTGTTCTGATTATTGTATTCTAGTGTCTCTTTGATTACCTCAGCTCAGTTGCACAGACCTGGCTTATTACTAATTCTATGTTATTTTGAATTGTATACTATGTCTATTGTACTTTTTATTTAAGTTAGTTTATATTTCCTAATTGTTTCTTTACCTTGTCTTAATTTTCTATTATTTAACCATCGTTGTACTTACCTCTCTTTTAATCCTGTGCACCCTTTCAATCAGCTCCCGCCAGACAAACGGGGTCCGTGACAAATATCCTTGATTTGTTTTATTCCATTAAATTATCACTGTGTCATGTTTCCTCACTTGTGTGTCAAATCTCAAGTGGCCTTACTCTCTGTTTGTTGTCTATTTCTTTTTCTCTCCTGCCATTAAATATTTTCAGTCAATATGATTCCAGTTAGCCAGTTTGGGTTAACCTAATTGCAGGACGGCTTTTTGCATTTTTCATCCCACAAGATCTTTGAATTTTTATTCACTTTGTCTGGTGCATTATTAGTCCAGAGCTATGAGTCTGAAGATGACATTATTCGGTGTTGATAGCGTCCTCAACGCCCATTGCAATTTCTGTATTGCGCTCTCTTCACCTCCCCTTCTCTGTGGTCACTCTTTCAGTGAGTCTTTGCTCATTGTGACTTTTACGGCTCCTGTATTCGTGAATGTGTCCTGTTAGGTTGTCATCGTGTTTTTTCTCCAGTGAGATCTTACCCGTCGTCGGCTATAATGAATTAATTCATTATCATTCTTCCCTACGGGCCTGTTTTCAGCATATCCGCTGTTGAGGGGAGGCCTATTTGCGCGCTGCCATTGCTGAGTTAATGGTCTGTTTTGTCATTGTCTGAGTTGAGATTTCTCAACATTTTCCTTTTGCTCCAGAAGTGTATTCTAGTCTATAAGTAAGCTTCTCCTGTTTTCTTTTCACATTATTGTCAGATTGTTTTTTTTTCAGAGACTTAATTTGTAATCGGCAGAAGGAAAAAGTGAACTCCTAATTTCTGTATGTGTAGGTGTGTTTATATTGCTTGTTTCTTTTACACAAGTCTTCAGTTAGGTGTTTTTTGTTGTTGCCTGTACTCCCTGTCTTGATCCGTTATATTTGTACCCTATTTTCTTGATGGATGTTGTCACAGACTCTGTTCTCCTGGCGAGACGCTGTGAAGCAGAACCAGGCAAAAAGAGACATGTTTTACTATATATAGCACGGTGGTGTAGTGGTCACAGCAAGAAGGTCCAGTGTTCGATTCCCGCTTGGGGACCAGGTTTCCATGATTCCAGTTACCCAGGTGGGGTATCTCCCAGGCCTTTCTGTGTGGAGTTTGCATGTTCTCCCCGTGCTCGCAAGGGTTTCCCCCCCGATAAGAGAAACCCAATGGAAAAACATGCATAACAATAGATCGCTAACGCTGTGGCGTCCTTGACGAAGACGGACAGGAGCACTTGGATTGGTCCCCTGGTGCGGCTCACAGTGACGCCTGTCTGCTCCCGGCTGCCCTTGCGGGGGAAGGACGACGGGATGGGTTAATCGCAGATACGAATCGCATGCATGCGTCGCATGCGTGCCGATTGATGACCTCTGAGCAGGTACTAAATTATTATTATAATTTCAAATACAATTTCTTCTAAATTTAGCATAATTGTTGTTCTTTTAACATTCATTTGATTGAGAGAATTTGTGATAGAAATATAAAGATACTGTTTTGTTTTCGTTGTTTGTCTTCTCGTTCATACAGCATACTGGTCCGTTCTGCATCTGGATTTTGTTCGCTATTTTCTAAACTAATCTATGCTTCTAGCCCACTGGCCACTTCCACTTGTATTTTCTCAGAAAAAGAACAAATTAGTCACATGTTTTGGTTATTCATAACATTCATTCCATAGAGTTGTTTGAATTTGCCTAATATAATGTGTCTGCCCCTTTTTGTCATGCAATTTTGTGTGCAATTCTGCATTGTTGCCGTAACTTTGGCTTTCCTTGCCCTGTTTCAGAACCCATTTACTCGCTTCTTCAAGGTTAAAAAGATTTAGCATAAAATATTTGGACTACTGCTGCATTTCTTCTGTATCTATTTGTCGTCATAATTTTGACAGGTAGTAAGCATCGGATTAATCAACCATCCATTTTTATCTATATATCCTCTCTTTGACTCTGTCTAGTTCAGAGTCCACATGACCACAAAAGCCATTGCGGTGACAATTTTCCTCTCTCCCATCTGTGCAGTTTGGCCAAGCTGTACAGGTGGGAGACCTCAAAATGATCCACCATTCCACCCTCTCTTATGTTTTCCTTACCGCCACAGTAAGAGTTGATCAAAAACACTGTAGCGTAAAGGGAAATCCATGATTGGTAGTTTGCACAACGGGCTGCTACCTTACATAATTATCTATATTTAAAAATGTGTCGGGTCTACACCTGGTTGACTTCAAGTCGATGTCAGAACCACTTATCAACTTATCAACCCAACACCTAAAAAATGTACCTGGAAACATAGCATTGATCATAATATTCTCATAATATTATCATATTACAGAACAAGAACAGTCACCCCACAGGACCATTAACCCCATTTGTTGTTGAATACTATAATTCACTAAACAAGAACCAGCTTAATTAGCACAGTGGGATAAACAATCATACATTATAACATCAAATAACTCCAATAGCACTTCCACACCATTCATGTCATGTATACACTTCTGTTGCCAGACTTAAAATATGACTATACAGTATTATATTACTTAAAAGAAAGCCAGAATTTCTTCTGTTATAATGTGAAATAAACACTTCCAATAATCTAAAATAATAATCTTAAAGTATACAGTGTCACCAAATGAAGTTATTTAACTATACAATTACAGATAGATAGTTTGCATGGTCAATCCTGCAATAAGTTCCTACTGTGAAAACATTATACTGATCTAAACTATTATTTACTATATGCAAAACAATCTTTTACTAAATTAATTATATTTCTGATGAGCACAGAAATCTGAATTTGAGCATATTATCTTCATTGAAATGCAGTGTAAACCAAACACATTTACTTTACTAAAATACATAATCAGCACAATATAATTGATTAGTACAGTCACAAGCATATATTTAGCACAGTATTATTGAACACACCATAAAACATTTAATCTGACATATAGTTTTCCTTAAAGTAATTTCTCCTCTCTTCTGTCAAGCCTTTAGTCGCATAATTAAGTGTTCACACCTCTCGTAGTAGTTATTTTCAATATATGTAAATGAGTTACTCTCACTCAGTCGCCACTTGTGTGATTGTTTTCTATCTCTTCTGTATTATAATATTGTGTGACGTACGTGGGTTGGTCATTATCATTATTACTGTATTTGGAAGACCATGTGAACATCAGATTAGTATCGTTTGTATGTGTGTGTGTGTGTGAACATGAGAGCTAATGATATCTCTTCTTCTCTTCCTGTCAGGTGCTGCCCGTCCCTATACTGAAGGGTGCTGATTGCCTAATGAGGGACAGCTGATGGCAATCACATCAAGAGGGACGGGTGCACAAGTAGCTGACAGCACACACACGTCGGGGCGCCTCATTGTGTCACTTGCTGGTGATCACGGTGTCGGAGGTTGCCTGTGGTTGCCACTGTGGTGGAACTGTGTTTCATTTGCCCTTGTTGTATTGTATTTGGCCTTGTCTCCATAACGGTATGAGACTGTGTGTTCGTCCTGTTCACACTGGTAGGTATCTGTGCTAGCGTTGCTACCAGGTAACATATAGAGATAAATATATAGATTGGCCTCTGTGTAATTGACACATTCATGGGGGAGCATGTCTATATTATTGGCCTTATCATTTAATCCCTAGTGTTGTCTGTTTGTCCATTTATATCTACCTTGTTTGTTCTCCCCTTACCTTTTTCCCTTTGTGTGATCTAGGGTTGAAATCCCCTCTAATAACATCCCCTTTTCCCCTTTGGGGAACAGGCCGTGGGTTGGAAGCCCCACACCTAATAAATACAATTTACCATTTGAAAACGTCTTTGTTTACTATCTGCCTACCCGGGACTATTTTGAAAAGCATTTTCTACTGAGGGGGTTGTTTCTGCTCATGTACCACCTGCCCAGTTACTATCCTGTATGGTCGTCAGACCTCTGTACATGACATGGGGGCTCGTTAGTTTGCGCAATTGTATGGTTCCTTGTTGGTAAAATAACGGGGTGACTTGTCGATTGAAGCATGTCAGGTGAGATAAGATAGCGTTTTCTAATTGGTAGGTTAGTGTGGTTCCATTGTCCGTGCTACACAGTTTGATTGATGTAAACCATTGTTGTATGTGATACGCTTGAACTAATCTGTTTTTTCTGCCACATAGGTAACAGGGGGATCGCCTACTTGGTTAGCGGGTGGGGGGCACGCGTCGTAATTCCGGTGGAGTGCGCAATGAAATCGGTAAGCGACTGAAGATATGTGTAGCCTCATCCCGGCAGGGGAGTAGTTTAGCTGGGGTATGCTAGAGTGACGTGGGTGATCCTAGTTAGGTGGTTAGACCAGCATTTATTGTTTTCATAGATGGTAGATGTGGGCAGTGAATCAGAGTGGTTGAATTGTATACTACGGAATGTAATGATTAAATGTGTTACGCACGGATATTGTGGAGTAGGTGAGGGGGTATTTTCTTGTCACCTGTGATTCGTTTATTATTATTGTGTTATTTTGCATAGGTTTGTGGTGTAGTCATATTCTGTAGGGACTATGGCTGGGGCGGCTTTTACTTTGGACTTGTTTGTGGCGGATCCTACGAGGGATCAGATTGATGACTGCACGAAAGCTGAATTGTGTGGGGTCGCCAAGCATTATGGCATTACGGTCCAAAGTTCAAAGAGTAAAGAGGAGGTGAAAGCAATTGTCCTCGCTGGGTTGGTTGATAGGGAGATATTAAGTTCGCCCATAGCCGGGGGAAAAGGCTTCGAGGACGTCACGCATGACGAGGCGTCTGGTGAGTCCAGTGAGGGAACAGGTGGTGCTATACAGGAATGGAGGGGTAGCGGTGCCAATGCTGAGGAGATTGACAGTGATAATTCTGTACACTCAGGACGTGCCTCTGTTTCAGAGGAGAGAGCTGCTATGCGTGACAGGGACGAGAGAAAGGAGGAGAGAGACAGATTGGAGAGGAAAGAGGAGAGAGACAGAGAGGAGAGAAGGGAGGAGCGAGACAGATTGGAGAGGAAAGAGGAGAGAAGAGAGGAGAGAGACAGAGAGGAGAGAAAAGAGGGGAAGGAGAAGGATAGAGAGCTCCAGATTACAATAAGGAGGATGGAACTGGAGAGTGGTGGCTCTTCTTCTCCCTCATCTGAAAGTTACCAGGGCAGTTTTAATATTGGGCAGCATATTTCTATGGTGCCCCTTTTTCGGGAGTCTGAGGTGGAAGCATATTTTCTGATTTTGAGCAGATAGCGTGGGCTTTACAGTGGCAGAAGGACCAGTGGGCACTATTATTGCGATATAAGCTCACAGGTAGGGCTAAGGGGGCATGCCAGTTGTTATCGAAGGAGGAATATCTTATATGAGAAAGTGAAGGGTGCTGTCTTGCGCGTATATGAACTGGTGCCGGAAGCGTATAGGCAACGGTTCAGAGCACTACGTAAAGCTCCCTCGCAAACACATGTGGCATTTTCCCAGGAACAACGGACAATGTTCACTCGTTGGTGTGAAGCATGTAAAGTGGATGGGGTCGAGGCTTTGAGCGAGTTGATCCTCATTGAACAATTTAAAAAAATTTTGCCCGAACGCATGATTGTGTGTTTGGAGGAGCGAAAGGTTTCTACCCTCCAGGAAGCTGCGGTTTTGTGTGACGAGTTAGCAATGACCCACAAATATATTTCTGTACGAAATGATGTGTATGTAGAAGGGGGCGCGTTTTCTCCGTCGGGGTCGCCGTTTCGGGGAGGTGACGAGCGACCATTCCGACCTCGCTCACCGCCGTCTCGAAATGCCTTGGGTGACGAGCGAGTATTCCGACCACGCTCACCGCCGTCTGATAAGGTGTGTCATTATTGTAAAAAAGAAGGGCATTTTGTGAAGGACTGTCATGCGCTAAGGGATCGACAGGAGACCAGGGAGTCGGCCCAGGAACCGAAAGGGGTGGGGTTGATTGGTACGGTGTCATGTCCTGACCAGCATAGCTCTTTCGAGCCCTTTTTGTTTGATGGTTGTGTGTCCCTGTCGGGTAAAGTTGGGGACTACCAACGGGTGAGAATACTCCGTGATACAGGAGCCTCTCAATCGTTCATCCTGGCTGATGTATTACCATTGGATGTGGACTCCTGTCGGTCGAGCGGATTGGTGAGAGGTATTGACATGGGGTGTGTGCGCGTGCCGTTGCATAAGGTGCATGTACAGTCTGCACTGATCACAGGTTACTTTCCGGTCGCGGTTCGCCCATGTTTTCCCGTAAAGGGCGTGGATTTCGTCATGGGGAATGATATCGCTGAGGGTAAGGTCGTCCCTGTGTTGGAGGTTGGAGACGCTCCATTTACTAACTTATTGTGTGATGCATTGATTGATAATCACCCCAATGTCCCTTCTATTTGTGCTGTCCCTAGGGCACAGGAGCGGAAGCGAGACCAAGGTCTAGCGTTGGGTGACTCTGTCTGTGGTGAGTTTTGCAAGTTGGCGGTGACACAGCATTTTGAGGCGGGGATGAGGTGTTTATTGTGCTGCCCACGCCTAGTGCGGTGCTCACTGCCTGGTTCTCAGGACCTTATGTGGTAAGAGGAAAGGTGTCTGCCACTAAGTATATGTTGCATACGCTCGGGCGGCGGAGGAGGACACGCTGGTGTCATGTGAATAGGCTAATGAAAAGTCCTGCCCGCGTCTCGTCGGAGTTGAGATGTGACAGGACTGTTGTTTCACATGCTGTGTTGTGTTCTAATGTGCCTTACAGGACGCACAGGGTTGATGTTGGGAGTGCGAACACCATTGAGCAATTCGCGTATGGTTGACTACAGTATACCGTCATGGCCTCGGTATGAGGAATGTGCCAGCCACGTCCGACGGCTGATGCATCTGGTATTGGGTGAGGTGGTGGTTGACCGTGTGGGCCCAAAATAGGGGCATGTGGCCTATATGGAGTGTGATTTCTATTTATTTTTGTTCTGTTGGTGCTAATCGGATGTTGGTTGATAATAAGTGATAATGTTTTGCTAACCCTGCGGGTTCGCTCTTATGGGGGGAGGTGTGACGTACGTGGGTTGGTCATTATCATTATTACTGTATTTGGAAGACCATGTGAACATCAGATTAGTATCGTTTGTATGTGTGTGTGTGTGTGTGAACATGAGAGCTAATGATATCTCTTCTTCTCTTCCTGTCAGGTGCTGCCCGTCCCTATACTGAAGGGTGCTGATTGCCTAATGAGGGACAGCTGATGGCAATCACATCAAGAGGGACGGGTGCACAAGTAGCTGACAGCACACACACGTCGGGGCGCCTCATTGTGTCACTTGCTGGTGATCACGGTGTCGGAGGTTGCCTGTGGTTGCCACTGTGGTGGAACTGTGTTTCATTTGCCCTTGTTGTATTGTATTTGGCCTTGTCTCCATAACGGTATGAGACTGTGTGTTCGTCCTGTTCACACTGGTAGGTATCTGTGCTAGCGTTGCTACCAGGTAACATATAGAGATAAATATATAGATTGGCCTCTGTGTAATTGACACATTCATGGGGGAGCATGTCTATATTATTGGCCTTATCATTTAATCCCTAGTGTTGTCTGTTTGTCCATTTATATCTACCTTGTTTGTTCTCCCCTTACCTTTTTCCCTTTGTGTGATCTAGGGTTGAAATCCCCTCTAATAACATCCCCTTTTCCCCTTTGGGGAAAAGGCCGTGTGTTGGAAGCCCCACACCTAATAAATACAATTTACCATTTGAAAACGTCTTTGTTTACTATCTGCCTACCCGGGACTATTTTGAAAAGCATTTTCTACTGAGGGGGTTGTTTCTGCTCATGTACCACCTGCCCAGTTACTATCCTGTATGGTCGTTAGACCTCTGTACATGACATATTGCAATCAACACTTATGTGTCTATCTATCTATCTATCTATCTATCTATCTATCTATCTATCTATCTATCTATCTATCTATTTATAATTTCATCTATTTGTAAGTGACAATCTCTGTACAGTACTTATCTACTGTTTTAAACTGAATGCCATAATTTGCTGTGGACTCACAACAGTCACCTTGTTGTCAGGATATGAGAGTCTGTTGAACTGAGCAGAAACTATATAGACCCTCTCTCATGTCTGCTATCCTAAATGTATAACTATGTTTAGTTTTGTATTTGTCTGATTCTATTTTCTGTAAATGCATTTTCATTTGCTAATGGACGAGATATAAGGCATTTGTTACTTTCTGTGTCTTGTATTGTAATCCAATAAAGCCATTTGGAAGATGTTCTACCTTTCCTCATAGATTATGATAACTATGACAATTTGGATATTGAATACAGTCAGATATACAAGTCAATTCGGTGAAGGCCCGACTGCACTATCCGTTCATTTACCAGTGAGGATTATTTCACAATTTGGGTGGAATTTTTTACAAACCATAGCACAGTCAGTGACCGTGTCTGTCTCAACTGTATCCTATCATTACAAGCTTAGTGAAACTAAATAGTTGCATTGATCAATTCACTTTTATCCAGTATTAACGATTATTAGTTATATGAGTACTGGCTGAGCGTCCCGCTCTTAAGCCTATCGAGATATACCTCATCTCATGTACCTATTGTACTTACACAACGAATAAAAACTAGTACACCCACACCTGCCGGGTCCCGCCCCTATGGAGGTGTAGCCTATAAGATAGTAGGCATGGTCCCCAATACACTCTTCCTCGCCAAAATCTCGTTCCCAGTCAAAAGATCCCTCAAGGGGACTCAGGGCCGCTTAAGAGCGGGACGCTCAGCCAGTACTCATATAACTAGGTTATATACATAGCCTATCGTTATATTATCGTACTTGGCTTATCGCGTCCCGCTCTTAAGCCTATCGAGATATGGGGTTAGAGCGGACGCGAGGCCCGACAAATGTACCCCCTGAGGACCCGTAAGCCCACATCAAGGGGTTTGGGGAGTCCTGTCACCCCATCCTCCCTAACGAAGGGGGGGCGCAGTCAACTCCACCGGAGTGCGAGCAAGGAGGAACTAGAACCCCTTGAACACACAGCACAGGCGGAACCACGTGTGACTTAACACACTGTGGCCCATACCCACACACTCCTGCTACCCTACCAAGGACGGGAAGCAGGAAAGGCCACAGACCCCAGAACCGCCTAGGACACAGAACCCCCGGTCATGTCCATGAGGTAAAACCTTACAAAGGGGCCCGGGGAGGACCATGAAGCTGCAGCACAGATGTCCTCCACCGAAGCCCCACCCAGGAGAGCGGCAGAGGCAGCCACCCCACGAGAGGAGTGCGCCCTGACGCCCCCAGGGGGATCCTGCCCAGCCAACGTGTAGCAGAGGGCAATGCCCTCGCACAACCAATGGGACAGGCGTTGTTCGATAGTGCCTTACCGGCATGAGAACCACCGTGACAGACAAAAAGCTGAACGGTGACCCCGAGGTCCTGAGTACGGCTGAGGTAATTCCCAAAGCACGGACCGGACATGACAGGTGAAGGCCGGCATCTAACTCACTAGCGTGAGGAGGCGGATGAAACACCTGAACCACAATATCCCTGGAGCGGAAGAACTCCGGATATTTACAGGCACAAAGGCAGGATTAGGCCGCAGAGTGGCACCGCAATCGGACGAAAGACAGGCACTCTGGTCGTACCGAGAGAGCACAAAGCACACCCACGCGTTCAGCGGAGGTGACGGCTAGCAAGAATGCGGTCTTGAACGACAGCTGTTCCAACGGCACTTGCTCAAGAGGCTCAAACGGGGCCAAGGACAACCGATCGAGGACCAATTGAAGATCCCAACTCGGAGCCAAAGAGCGTTGCACCGGCTTAACGCGTCGAGCGCCAAGCAGGAAACGCTTCACAAGAGGGTGGCTGAACAAGACATCCCCTCAAATCCCTCATGATAGGAGGATATAGCTGCTGCATATACCCTCACCGTCGAAGCCGACAGTCTATCAAGGAGAGACTGGAGGTAACTAAGGACATCATCCAGGGGGCAGGAGACTGGGTCCCGGCCCCCCGCCTTACACCACACTTGGAACATACGTCATCTGCCCGCGTAAAGCGCGACAGTGGAGTGAGCATGCGCATTCCGGATGGTATCACCATCAGGATCAAGAACCTGCGCCCCTCAACGTACCCGTCCCAACAACTGACCTAACAGATGTATGGGGAAGAATCCCAGGCGGCACGGCATTGGTCCCAGACCTGCCTGGCTATGTCCGGACGTAATACCCACCCGTCAGGATGAGGACCGCCCTGCGACAGTACAACTGTACCCACAGTCACCCTGCCGGGGATGTGGGGAGCCCTCAGGCCGCGCAGATGGAGGACGCCCATAGCCAGCCGCCCGCCGCCTGGTGCAGACAGGGGGAGCGTACTCCTCCCTGTCTGTCGATATATGACACTGACGTCGTATTGTCCGTCCTGATCAACACCGTGTGAGGACTGATTGAACGTAGCGCAGACCGGGCAGCATGGTTTGCCAGCTGCCCCCTACTGCGTTGGCCCGACGCGTCACCAGCGAGGGAGGCGTCGGTGAAAAATGTGACGTGAGACAGCACCGTAACCGTCCTAGGACGGAACCTCCCGAGCGTGTTGACACCACGCTCTGAGAGGGATGCCCATAGCCCTCCAACCATTGACTGAGAAGAGGAGTACTCTACTTCCAGTCTACAGCAAACCCCAGTCTGGTAGGGACCTGCCTGGTACGAGACCTGACGATCCACCTTGACCGCGAAGGACCAGAACGTCGTCAGGGCAGAATACACTCCATAACCCCTGGCGACGCAGAGGCCCCAGTGCGGCCTCCACGCACTTGGTGAAGATGCGGGGAGCCAGAGAAAAACCGAATGGCAGCCTCTGGTATTCATACGCTAACCCTGCAAAGGTAAGCCCTAGGATGGAAGATCGGAGATGCGCATACGCATCCTACAGGTCTATGGAGGAGAACCAGACCCCCACCTGACAGTGTTCAACAGGTAGGAGACGATCCAAAAAATGCTGAACCTTCCCATGGGACAGGTCCAGTCTGGGTCTGACACCCCCCCCCCCTCCCGATTTCTCAGGAACCAGAGAACACCGGGAGGAGAACGCCACGACGATGGCTTGCTTCGTCCACAGAGATTGGATCTCATTGACCAGAGCTGTCACTGCTGGAGACCCTGACAATAGGGTCTTTACCAAACCCGAAAACGGGTGGGGTTGTGTAAACACAAGTCCCCGCCTCAGCGTTCTCTCCATCCACCTCGACATATGGTACTGCCGTAGACATATGTGATGACACTCCCAACGCACCCGCCGGACATGCAAGGCGTGAGGACCCCATGGGTTCCTACACACCGTAGCCCTGCAGTGATATTACTACCACCCAAATCACGCATGCCTGCGAGACCACTGCCAATCTTTCAGGAGTGGGAGGCACCAACATGATACCTGGCCTGGTGAAGGCGAGGCCGGGGAAGCCCGCACTGTGTGCCTCAAAAGGTTTCGAACCCCCCTGCTGACAACACTTATAGTTGACAGACGTAACACCAGGCTCAACCAACACAGCTTATGGTGTGGGAGCCGCTTGACAGCACAACATTCTCACGGACAGACCCAGGCTCAGCCATCAACTGGGTGTCAGCCCATGTCCCCATGAGAAGCGAAAAGTGGGGCCGCCCGCGCTTCAACGAAGGCACGCGGCCCGCAGCCAAAGGAAACAATCAGAGCCCCCTTTTTCCGCTGGTGATGGGGGAGGGAGTGATCGGAGAGCGGGCTGCTCGCGGCAGGACGGTGACGGCTTGTTGTTCAAGCCGAGCCCATCCAACATGGCCGATCCCTCGGCCCCCAAGGCTGTCGGCCTTGTGGACACCTGTCGACTCAACGCCCAGGATACCTCTGGCGGGGGAAAATCATGGCCGCCTGTCGAGGGCCTCGTCATCGCCGCTGACGAGGCCGTGCTCTCTCTTCTTCTGGCTGCGCGGTGTGAGGCGGTGTGGGGCCTAGGACAATACCGCCCGCGCTCCAGCAGAAGACCAAAAATCCCCTGCGGAGAGGGGAACCCTGAGCGGTTATAGCTTGTGGCTAGGTCATAGCTAATAACGTCAACAACCTTGCGCGATGTGTCGACGTCGGCTGGCCCTCAAGGCCCCGCCACCAGACACAATTTTTTTGATCGAAAAAACAGCAATTCGAACACAGTTCTAATCGCCGCCAATACCATACCGTGGCGGTACAGGCTTTAGCAGCCCACCAGCCACTCACCAGGCCGACCCACCCATGGCGTCGGCCGGGCGGGGCACTGTTTCAACATGTCAAAAGCAAAGGACTGATGTTAACACGGAGCACCATTGGTGGTTGCAAACAGCAACCTCCACTGTGGTGTGCACCATGAAGGGGTTAAATGAATAAAAGAAATAACCACAAAATACTGTAGAATGCGCAAGCCCATATACACAATGTTAAGGGGAGGCGGACCAGAGCGAACCAGTCCCGCATTAATTCAAAATATTCACAACAGCACACCAGCCCTAGCTTAGCCCATTTACCAAAAAAGGTAAACAAAGCCCCCCCTGCATACTCCCCCAATAGACACCGATTGACCGTCAGCATGAAATGGTTGAGAGGAGAGAAAGCTGTAGCATAGACAGACCTTCTCATAGCAGAGTGACAGAACAAAACAGTAGCCCACTACACTACTATAGCCTAGCGTGAGGCGATGTGGGACCCAGATCAACAACCGCCTGCGCACAAACACGCAACATGTTTACAATGTCGGCTGGACCCATAGCCCCACTACCCGACGCCAAAGTGGATAGGAACTAGCCAGCTGAGCCAACTGGCCGCCGTTAAGTCCCATCCTGCAGTAGTATAGCTCTACTGCTACACCGCCGAGCTCACGCATCGGCTCCCAGGTGGGGACACCATTCAACAGACCCCGCCGGGACACAGAGGTAGCGTTACCTGGCTAGGCTACCTAGCCACGGCCTACCCTGTTGTCAACCCATTTACCCGTAAAAAGGTAAATAGGACTCAGCAAAACCCCCACAACAGCTACCGACTGACCTTCATTGATGAACCGGGCAAGAGGAGGGAGAAGTGACAACATCTCACGGTGGAGACATTAGAACAGCGTAACAGCAGTGTTAGCATGTAGCATTAGTATTAGCATGTAGCATTAGCATTAGTTGTTTAACAGCACGCTTTCAGGACCGTTTGGAACTCGCTCACTGCAGTGAACGTTCAACAAACCATCCCGCCCCTGGCGCAGACACACAACATCGTTGTGTAACAAACAACCCAGCATTACTAACACTAACACCCGTGCCTGATGACACAGGGCCTACCTTTGTACAACCCGGCTCGATAGCCAACCTTGTACGCTGTCCCTTGATCTGGCTGCCGACAGATGAGGAACATCAACATATAGCCTAGTGACAATGCCCCCAAAATGTTGAGATACCCCTACCGGAGGTAGAACAAAACACAAGAATGTTTTTCCTCATCTCTAAGGTCTCCCATATATGAAATGGATTCTTGTATAAAATTATTTTACTGCAAAACTTGTTAAATTGATAGATATTGTTATACACCCCCAAAGGAAAAAATAACCAAAATATAGCCTGGCCGTATAGGAGTTGAGACATATAAACTCATGTACATTAATAATACAAGCTCCAAGAGCTTTCAAACTTGACATGCTAGCAGTCAGACAGTTGCTTAACATAATAGAAAAACCTGGATGGGAATATCTTTATGCATGTAGGAAATATATACCTATGTACACATACTTAAAATAAGCGGAAATGTAAAAAATGAATATCTATGCAGAATGTTCTCATTTACTTTGTTGTAGCTCTGCCATGGATTGTCATAGAAACACATATGAGGGCTTTTTCGGAAAGGTGTGGTTGTGCTGAATCCAGCAATACCACATGTGTACATATAGAATGCATGGTCTGGGAGTTACATCAGTAAATGTATGAGGTGTCCTAAATGAAAGACAATTAAACATTGACATAATGAAGTCTTCAGTCCAAAGCCCATTATCAGTGGTGAGAAGCATGTTGACAAATTCAATGTTACTGCAAAGTAAAGTCACTTGAGGTAATGTTCTGGTCTATAATGTTAATATATTTATGATACATTTAATAAATTATACATTTCATATGATACATTTTATGATACTTCATACTTCATATGGAAACAAAGATCCAATTGAATGAGGTTGAAATATAAATAGAACACCTTTATTTCAATCTACCACGTTCTGAGCCCCCTGCTGTATTCACTGTACACACATGACTGTGTGGCCAGGTTCAGCTCCAACTCCATAGTGAAGTTTGCGGATGACACGGTGGTGGTGGGGCTGATCTCTAACAATGACGAGAAGGCCTATCGGGAGGAGGTTGATGAACTGGCACGCTGGTGCCGGGATAACAGCCTACTCCTGAACATTGGTAAAACCAAAGAGCTGATCGTGGATTTTAGGAGAATACAGCAGGTGACACACACACCACTGTGGATAAATGGGGCTATCGTGGACAGGGTGAGCAGTTTCAAGTACCTGGGAGTCCACATCACAGAGGACATGACATGGTCAACACACATAGATTCTGTGGTGAAAAAGGCGAAACAGCGCCTCTATCACCTGAGACGGTTCAGGTGCAAATCCAGAGCCTGCAGAATAATGAAAGACCACCACCACCCCAACAACAGCCTGTTCAAGCTGCTGCGGTCAGGCAAGCGCCTACGTACACACGCTACGAGCACAGAGAG
Source organism: Notolepis coatsorum (assembly GCF_963971535.1). Classification (NCBI taxonomy): domain Eukaryota; kingdom Metazoa; phylum Chordata; class Actinopteri; order Aulopiformes; family Paralepididae; genus Notolepis; species Notolepis coatsorum. Next base: position 117,922,050 of record NC_140166.1, read on the forward strand.
ACTCCGGCTCAGCTTCTTCCCCAGGCCATCAGAAGACTGAACTCTCCACTCACAAGTTCACATGAACACACACCAGGCCACGTGAGCGGATTGGCGCGGGCGAGAAATCCGCTCTTCGCTCTTTAAAGCTTGGTCCGCTCCGCTAATCGCTCATGTTGACCCCGCCCCCAAGTCGCTCTCCGCTCGCTCACCGCTCACCTTGAATCGAGCACTCCCCGTTCCCCTCGCCACATCACTCGGCAGATTTTACATATATTTTTTTGGAGCATGGTGTAAATTAGCTCAAACTACAACAGTCTACACCCCCTGGGCCCCTTAACAATTGTTTGTATTGAGCCGCATTGTAATTGTACCCATTCTGCAATGTTAAATAACGTTGTTTATCCATTCACTAGCTCTATTAAGCGATGATAGCTAGCCTAGCCACAATGCTATGGTCGCTGCCATTAACGTTAGCATGTAAGATAACGACAACAACAATGGCGTCAAAACTTTTTCTAACAGGATGTGAGTGACAAAGCCTGAACAGGATATCACAGGTTCACCCTTCTCATTGGTTGAAAATGGCCTTCATGTTTGTACATCGCCATCTGTTGCTTTGGCATTGTACTACATGTATATTACATCAGTGTTAAACCACTGTGAGCGGCCTGGAGTGGATTGGAGCGGAGGAGAACTCTCGCTCCGGACGTCGCGCCGACCCATTTTAAAACCCACTCCTCGCTCACGTCAAAACCGTCCGCTCCGCTCCCCGCGCCGTGCCGCTCACGTGCACTGGCACACACACACACACACACACACACACACACACACACACACACACACACACACACACACACACACACACACACACACACACACACACACACACACACACACACACACACACACACACACACACACACACACACACACACACACACACGCGCGCGCGCACACACGCACACACACATGCTGCAACCGCTTTAAACAATCGCTTTAAACTAAATGGTAAAGTCACTTTAAAGGAATGAAGAATATAAAAGTCACTTTAAGGAAAGAACAGATGTGGTTATTGTATAGTATAGTTTAGATATAGTAAGTAAAACATAATGACAGAGTTAAAATTGTATATTGTAGTTGTTGTAGCCAATTTAATGATTTTCTGCCGTTACGTTATTGTATGAAGGCACCGTGTCACCATGAAAGTGTTGACCAATTAGCTGGCAGTGGGCACAGGAGGCGGGGCTCAGGTGTGCTCAGATGCAGTCTATATGTATGTGTTCACAGGTGTGCAGCGGGAGGGAATTGGGTAATAATCACAGGGAAGCCACACTATCTTTTTACCGTGCTCGTTTGATTTGTTTTCAGTTATATTGAGTAACTTTTTGGGTTTATTTTGTAGCAATTATCCTGTGTTTAAAGTCCAGTTTAAACACAGAGTTTACAGTATGCTTATATTTGTCCACACTGCAAGTAAGAATAAAAACTCTCAACAGTACTCAAGGAGAAGACATAATTTTATTATCAACAAGCATCACGCGTTGGAAAGAGCTTCACCCAGTATTCCCTCACTGGCATATTTTCTTGTTAGGTTGCCCTTACAGTAGTAGTGTACATAGGAACCAGTGCCTTCTCAGGAATTTAGCATGTCTATTTTTATCATGCACATCTTATGTCTTACCTGTTTTTTTTCTATGTCTATTTTATTATTGTATTATTGCACAATCGATGTGGGCATGACCACCCGCATTTCACTGTATGCCCTGGTATTAGGGTGACCAGGTGTCCCCCTTTTGGTTGTACTGTCCCACCATTTGACCAAATGTCCCGCGTCCCTCATATTGAGAGGATGTCCCTCTTTTCGAAGCCAAAAAAAACATGCGTCTAAAAGCCCCTCCCTACAGACAGTGAACGTAGCAACCCGCCTCTTGTCCACACACATTGCTCTGATTGGTTATAGTACTTTAGCATGCTGCTTGCCTGCTTGTGATGTGACTGAGACTGAGTCGTGACGCTACCTCATATCGCAAATCTGATTGGTAAAAAAAAACACAACAACATTACAAGCGAACTAGTTCAAGATGGAAAGCAGTAAAAAGAAACGGACCTGCAGTTACAACCAAGACTGGCAAACGACACATGACTGGGTGAGGCAGATGGCAGGCAATCCGCAGCAGGCTTTCTGTGTTTTGTGTCATAGTTCGTTTTCAATTGCGAATGTAGGAGAATACAACTTGAAGCGCCACAGTGGACGTGAGTCTCACTTGAAAGTGGCTCACCAAAAAGAAACATCCAGATCTATGGATACGTTTCTTTTTAAACCAAACAATGATAGCCAGACGGACAAGGTCACTGCAGCTGAGATAACAAGTGTCTATCACACAGTACAACACTCCCATTCATACAGGTCAGCCGACTGTGGTAACCTTTAACCTTTGATTTAAATCTATTCGGTGAAGACCATGGCAGTTATTCTAATATAGAAACACAATTTATTTTTATTATTATTTTTGTATTATACTACACTGTTTTCCCTAGTTCTGTGTTAACAGGGAATATCAAACACAAGACATTCCTGTCAAGTGATGACGTTTGAATATTTAAAACAGATGTTAGGTGGTATTTAATCTGTATTTATTTTGATTTAACCTTTAACCTTTGATTTAAATCTATTCAGTGAAGACCATGGCAGTTATTCTAATAAAAAAATGTACATTATCTATCTGTCCCACTTTGTCCCACTTTGTCCCACCAAAATCGTACTGTTGTCCCACTTTGTCCCACCAAAATCTTACTGTTGTCCCACTTTTGGACTTTTTGCATCTGGTCACCCTACCTGGTATGTATGTGACAAATAAACCTCTTGATTCTTGATTCTAGCAACACATCACTGTCACTCATCCACATTATCATCAGTGACAAAATGGATAATAGTTGGGCAGTCAGGGAAAGAGCAAGGGCAAAATGCAGTGCAAGTCAAGCCCACTGAAAGACATTGGCATTTGCTGACATCATTGCAGTTTGCCCTCCTCCTGTATGGCCAAAAGAAAATGGAGAATGGACGTCCTTGCACCAACCTGGATGAGCTGAGGTACACACTAGCATCTACCACAGATTCATCAGCTGCAAATCTACCCCCAACAGAAGATGCCTTCCAGCAACATGTGTTGAGAGCCTTGTACCAAACAGCAGTGTGGCGTCACAGCCATCTGGCCAAGCCTCTTCTCTGGAACCCAGTTGGTAGAGGGTGGAGGCTCAGAGAAGATGGGACCATTGAACCTGTGATGTTCCAGAAAGCACCGGCACCTAAGTAAGTTTGAGACATAACCCACCTGTACTGTAAAGATGGAAACTGCAATGATGTCCGCAAATGCCAATGTCTTTCAGTGGGCTTGACTTGCACTGAGTTTTGCTTTTGCTCTTTCCCTGACTGCCCAAATATGATCCATTTTGTCACTGATTATAATGTGGATTAGGGGTGTAACGGTACACAAAAACCACGGTACGGTACGTACCTCGGTTTTGAAGTCAAGGTTTGGTAATGTTTTCGGTACAGTGGGGGAAAGTTTGGCTTTCCATGTTCCACTCAGTGGTGATGTAGTGTGCAGTAACTAATTGTACTTGTAGGGCTGTCAACGAATATTCTATATTGAAATTAATAATCGACTTGTATTTTTTTTTTTATAGATTATAATAATTATATTTGATTGTGAAAAAAACAGCCCCCGGTGGCCGGTCGTTAGTGGTTAATGTACCGTTGTATTCGTTCGGTACACTACACAGCCGTTCGGTACGGTACGGTACACACTGAAACGGTTCGGTACGGATATGTGTACCTTTACACCCCTAATGTGGATGAGTGACGGTGATGTGTTGCTAGAATCAAGAGGTTTATTTGTCACATACATACCAGGGCATACATTGAAATGTGGGTGGCGATGTCCGCATCGATTGTGCAATAATACAATAATAAAATAGACAGAAAAAAACAGGTAAGACACTACTATACAACATACAATTCATACAATATACAATTTTAACTCTGTCATTATGTATTACTTACTATATCTAAACTATACAAGAACCACATCTGTTGTTCTTTCCTTTTGTGTTCATGTGTGTGTGTGTGTGTGTGTGTGTGTGTGTGTGTGTGTGTGTGTGTGTGTGTGTGTGTGTGTGTGTGTGTGTGTGTGCTCATGTGTACTTGTGAGTGGAGAGTTCAGTGTTCAGTGTTCTGATGGCCTGGGGGAATAAGCTGAGTCGGAGTCTCTCTGTTCTTGCAGCGTGACCGTAGGCGCTTGCCTGACCGCAGCAGCTTGAACAGGCTGTTGTTGGGGTGGTGAGGGTCTTTCATTATTCTGCAGGCTCTGGATTTGTACCTCCTGTTATATAAGTCCTGCAGGGGTGGTAGTGCAATACCTGTAGTATGCTCTGCTGAGTGCACCACTCTCTGGAGGGCCTTCCTGTACTGTGCCGTGCTGTTTCCAAACCAGGCAGTGATGTTTCGAGTCAGAATGCTCTCTACAACCCCGATACTCTGAACTTCCTTAACTGTCTCAGGTGATAGAGGCGCTGTTTTGCCTTTTTCACCACAGAATCTATGTGTGTTGACCATGTCAGGTCCTCTATGATGTGGACTCCCAGGTACTTGAAACTGCTCATCCTGTCCACAATAGCCCCATTTATCCGCAGTGACGTGTGTGTCCCCTGCTGTATTCTCCTAAAATCCACGATCAGCTCTTTGGTTTTACCAATGTTCAGGAGTAGGCTGTTATCCCGGCACCAGCGTGCCAGTTCATCAACCTCCTCCCGATAGGCCTTCTCGCCACCACCACTGTGTCGGCCGCAAACTTCACTATGGAGTTAGAGCTGAACCTGGCCACAGAGTCATGTGTGTACAGTGAATACAGCAGGGGGCTCAGAACACAGTATATTGAAATAAAGGTGTTCTATTTCAATTTCAACCTGATTCAATTGGATCTTTGTTTCCATATGAAGTATCATAAAATGTATCATATGAAATGTATAATTTATTTATTGTATCATAAATATATTAACATTATAGACCAGAACATTACCTCAAGTGACTTTACTTTGCAGTAACATTGAATTTGTCAACATGCTTCTCACCACTGATAATGGGCTTTGGACTGAAAACTTCATTATGTCAATGTTTAATTGTCTTTCATTTAGGACACCTCATACATTTACTGATGTAACTCCCTGACCATGCATGCTATATTTACACATGTGGTATTGCTGGATTCAGCACAACCACACCTTTCCGAAAAAGTCCTCATATGTGTTTCAATGACAATCCATGGCAGAGCTACTACAAAGTAAATGAGAACATTCTGCATAGATATAAATTTTTTACATTTCCGCTTATTTTAAGTATGTGTACATAGGTATATATTTCCTACATGCATAAAGATATTCACATCCAGGTTTTTCTATTATGTTAAGCAACTGTCTGACTGCTTGGAGCTTGTATTATTAATGTACATGAGTTTATATGTCTCAACTCCCATACGGCCAGGCTATATTTTGGTTCTTTTTTCCTTTGGTGGTGTATAACAATATCTATCAATTTAACAAGTTTTGCAGTAAAATATTTGTATACAAGAATCCATTTCATATATGGGAGACCTTAGAGATGAGGAAAAACATTCTCGTGTTTTGTTCTACCTCCGGTAGGGGTATCTCAAAAACTAAAGCCCTTTTTGACAGTTTGTCACAGCACTAATAGGCCCGATGTGTCGCTGAAACATGCCTCGAAGATGCCAGGGGTAAGCAAACCTCCGGTAAGCTTTCAACATTACGTAATTTCTCGAATCTTTTCATAACACTAGTTACATAAGGTGCACTGCATCCGCTATGCTGGGAACGAAAATAGAGGAAGAGTGTATTGGGGACCATGCCTACTATCTTATAGGCTACGCCTCCATAGGGGCTGGACCCGGCAGGTGTGGGTGTACTAGTTTTTATTCGTTGTGTAAGTACAATAGGTACATGAGATGAGGTATATCTCGATAGGCTTAAGAGCGGGACACGATAAGCCAAGTACGATAATATAACCATTATATCTAAAATCAAATAACACTAAATTAGTTTAACTGTTAACTCCATTTTCCCCATAACCAATCCCATTACAACATACTGAAAACGACTTACTGGGATTTACTATTACCTTTAAATAAAACAAACAGAATATAGAATCCCATAGATGTTATCATTTACACAACAACACAGTCAAACAACAAGAGCACATATTATCTAAACCATCAATAAAAACAAATATAATATATTCAATGTCTTCTGGTTCCTACCCAAATGCCACCCATTTATACTTTACAAAATCACGCGTTTCTATGTGTTTATGTGTGTCCAATGGTAACTCTAATTTTTTTAATTTACTGATGAAGTGAAAGGAAGTACACTTTTATATAACTTGTGTTTTATAAATATATGGCTGTTATGATAAATCTGGAATTATTCTTAACTTCTATATAATCTGTAGACCGTTTTCGCCTAAAGGTACATGCCTAAGTAAATGGAAGATTGCTCCACTTCTGCAAGGTCAATTTACATGTTATTGGTATCTAGGAACATCTAGGGACCTGGGGGTATGTATTTCCAGTGTCAGAACTATTGTGTCTGTTACTAGGCTGAGTAAATTGTAATGAATAAATTAATTATGATTAATTATGATTTTGATGATGATGATTAGGCCTGCCGCGATAAGCAATAAATCGATTAATTGCCGCGATAATTAAAATGAATGCAATGATTTTGACGGGCGCGATTAATTGCTATTTGCGCGTTTGTTTTAATGAGGCGGACCCAGTGCCCCTTGTCAGTCACTGTCCGTGTTGGGAGGCGGGCCGCTGGGCGCTGGCTTTACTACAGAGCACAGCACAGAGTGTGTCTATTCTACTAGCATTAACGTTACTCATACAAACAGAGTAAACACAGTTTTCAATCAATCAATAACAACATTAACGAGACCCTCGTTGTGTCTATTCTGCTAACGTTACCTCTCATTGTGTCTACAAGCGTTAACGTTAGCTAGGCTGTCTATGCTAACGTTAACGAGCATTAGGCTAACAAGCTGTAACGTTACCAGTCGCGTCTATTTGCTAACGTTAGCATTAGGTAATAACCGGTTTAAAATGGATGGTGATTACCTCACGTTGTGTCTATTCTACTAGCATTAACGTTACTCATACAAACAATCAATAGCGAGTTATATTGATCACACTATGTACGATAGCCATGCTAAAACGCTAGCACAACATTAGCACCTAACCTAACAACAAGCCTTAACAAGTCAGCGATCTTTTTGCGAGACTAAACTCTCCGCTCGGTGGCAAATTGTGTTGATGTCGGTTTTGTTTAATCAATAAATGAGGCAGAATACACAGTGACTGTATCCTTTGTTTATTGCACTTGTGCCTGCTGCAAACATAATGATTATGAAATCCTAGAGACGCGTCTCTATTCAGTGGTCAGCAGTGTTTCACAACAATACTTCCGGTCCGGTCGGTGGGCTTCAAAATAAAAGTCTTAAACACCGGAAAAGACGGAGCGGTGGGCTTCAAAATAAAAGTTTTGGGAAATAAATTTCTATTTAAAAAAAAAAATTCTCTAACCGGTCGCAATAATATCGCTTATCGCGATATTTTCGGGGGCAATTAATCGCCCAGCAAAATGTGTTATCGTGGCAGGCCTAATGATGATCAAAAATGTATGCGGGCACGAGAAAATGCTCACTGAGCTCATTCACCACCTTATTGAGATCATGTGTACAAAAAATCTAAGCAAATTAAGCGTGGGAAGATGATTAAACAGAAGGATTTGTAGATACAGTAATTAATGATAATCGACTTTAATTATAAATTCATATTTGACCTTGAACTTGACCTTGACCTTATTATGGCCAAATCATACATCTATGGATAGGGAAAATGCTCCTCTTTCCAATGGCAGGGTTGAATCTGGATTTAGTCATTTCTTGCGGTTTTTACGATAATTAGCATTTTCCGCTAAATTAGTATTTCCGATAAAACATATAAAACATCGGTAAAAATGAAAATATACACTTTGACTACTGTTTTCGATATGGTTATCGTCTTTACTCTTGGCTACAAAAAAAATATTTAAAAACATTGACCTCTTAACATCCAAGGGCCCACATGTGGACGATTCTTTGCCGACCTCTAGTGGCTTGGGTGTGCATTTCTTTTAATACATAGAATTAAAGCCCTATTTGTTGCCTGTCGATTGCCCTTTCAGGTGACAAAATCCGTTCAGCGGTTCTCGAGTTACATGCCGATATGTGAGGCGTGCCCCAAAGTACGCAAAAGTACACATTACCACCCCGACTCCCAGGGCTCTAGCTCCGTCAATCATTTGGCGATCTCGAAAATCTTTGCACAGGGTTGTAGCCAATGAGTGTGGTTTTCCAATGATACCCCATGATATGATAATTGGGGATCTAATACGGTCTCTATTGATCGATTTATGATAAAGAAAAGCATAAGGCTTAACAGGTTACGTAAATTACTCCTCTATAAACCTGATTTGTTAGCCTATATGCACAAGTCAAACATACTAATTTATAGTATATCTAAAATGTTCTAATGCAGTGTATTATGATCACACTATTTCCTCTCTAACTTAATAAACTATGTCCCAAGCTCTTAACCAAATAAACACAGTCAAACAGCATAGTCTACAATATTGAACTTCATCACAGTGGCCTATACCTAGATATTGTAAAAACGTCCCCCCTCCTATCCACCTTTAAACAAATATACTATGGCTAATTTTACCGAAAACGCCCCTTTCAGAACTTTTAAAATACGAACATCAACCTGCAGATATTACAGCCCATATAACGTTAGTATTTAGCCATGCTCACCCTTTTCATATTTCAGCTGTGATATAATATGCATTTCTTCCGTCAAATACATAGTCTAATTGCACACCTTGTTACTTTCATACTATCATGCTTAATTGTGATGTTTCCAAAGATTATGTTTCTAGCGTGGCGTTGTGTTTAGTCTATGTATTTAACGTTATCACAAGCTATATTTCCATATTAATGTCAGCTTTCTTCTTCGGCTATTTAATTCCTGTAGTTCCGGAAATGCATCACCACGTATATCCGGTACTCAAAATCACGGACATTTTACCCAAAACGCACCCACTTTAGTTCCGGCTCAAACCTGGGCGCAAACTCCGCCTAATTACATCCATATTATATAATTCCCAACATACTATAATAATTCATTATTAACGCGAGATTCCCTGATGGAAAGCTAGCAATTTCCAAGAGTAATCGCGCGCTACAACATCAACTGCACAAACACACAAGGATCAACACATTCTCCGTTCATTCAAACACTCCATGGTACCAGGAAGTAAACCCCAGAAATACACACGATTGTCTCTAATGCTGTTTATTTACCTTATTTCAACGTAAATTAACCTACAACCTAACAACCTTTCATTCATTCGTTTCCTAAGCTATATTATAAAGTGCCATTTTACACTTCCTTATTTACAGAACGGACATCTTTATTCTGCAAAATAAGTATTACAATACATGGATCCATGTTTTTTCTATTTCTTCAGAGTGTGAGATGCGTGTTACAAAGATGAAAACAGGAATGTCCAGTCGTTGGTTTTCTTTTGAATCAAATCTTAATTTCTTTTATTTTCTATTAGTTACAATTTCTAGTTCAGTTCAGTTATTTTCAGTTCAGTTCAGTTCAAAATCCTTTTACATTCTGTGTGCTTGACGAGCCGCACCAAACATATCACGGCTGTTTTCAATACAACAATCAATTCGGTCACATGCAGCTCAGCACGGCTGCAGTGTTAGAGCTGTGTAGGCAAAGACAAGAGAGAGTGGTGCTGAAAGACAAATGTGTTATTTTGTGGCAAACACGCAGTGCACTTTCAATGTCATTAAAGCAAATAAAAACAAATAAAACAAAAACGTTATCACCAATTAAACTATGTGTGTGTATTATATTTTACTTTATGAGTCTGTAATGAAAGTGTATATTATCTATATAATAGTTGCAACAATGCGTCTTATTCCTAATAATTTGTACTTCGTTACCTGTTAATCAGTGCGGTTTCGTCCACTTTTTAAAAGCACAGGGTCTATCCAATTCAGCCTATTAGTGGATCAAAGTTATTGCTTTTGAGACTCTGGATATACTCATCCTATACATTCCTCTGTGTATGACCGATCACCATTGAGGCCGACCTTCATATCTCCATTAACTCCTAGTGTATGCCACTGTAATTTTTTGACCCACATTCCGGCCCCAAGTGTGTGCTAAGTGACCTTGGGGCTCGCTTACACACCACTTCTACAACATAAATATCCAGAGTTTCATTACGATATTCCTTTATAACCCAATCCCCTAACCGGCCTCTTTCCGTTCCCCACCCAGGCGCGACCATCAATTTCAAACGATTTGGCAAGTTAGCAGAGGTCTTTTAAACATCCATTCCTAATGAATTATGCCAATAGCTTTTGATTAAACAACTCATCGTCCCATACGTTGAGTTGGCGCATTTCACCTCTGGTACTACTTCAAACTAAAGCAATGTTCTCTCTTTATCAATAGTAAGAGTGTGGGATCTCAAATTAGTTTATTTAATAATAACTTGTCTTCGTCCACTTTTTAACAGCACAGGGTCTATCCAATTCAGCCTATTAGTAATAATTTGTACATCGTTGCCTGTTATTGAGTGTGGGATCTAGCCAATTAACCTATATCTAAACTCCTACTATTTGGCAACTCGCCTGACAATGAGAGAACTTAAGATAGACTTTTACTCTGTGCTTTTCAACTCATTCTGTCTGCTTTTAAATACACCAACCTCTTCCTCCAGCTTTTCTTTCTTGAAATCAGCGCTTCCCTCCATTCTCTGATTGTCCCCGACTCACGCCAACATCTCCTGTTTAACATAATTTCTTTACTTACCCTTTCAAGTTTGTGAAGAAAAAAGTTAACCAGGATTTTTTTTTCTGCGTCCCTGGTTTATCGGCTCCATTTTGAAGTAGATTATTTGAGTGAGTGCGCTGGTTTCAAGAAGAATTCAGACTGGAGATGGTTTTCAGAGGCAATGGCTCAGTTGGTGAAACGGTGATTTATTCAGCATACAAGCATATAGGTTCCACAGCACAGCAGCAACAGGTCCATCTTTGCCACAGCCTCGGTCAGACTGTGTCTCTTACTGTTCTCAACAAGTTGTTTAATACAATCTCCAATATACAAGTAAGTCTGGCCAATTTCTGCCATTTGGCCTTAATATTTGATAAACTGGTTTGGTGTGTCTCTGTGGTTTGTGTGGGTGTCACCTGATGTCTGTGTGTCTCTCTCTCTCTCTCTCTGTGTGTGTGTGTGCGTGTGCGTGTGCGTGTGCGTGTGCATGTGTGTGTCATTCATCAATCTGGGACGATGTGTGTGGTCCACTTAATCTAGTACCAGTCTGTCTTGTTAGTTGAGACAATAGTCACTGAACTGTCACATGAGAGTGTGTTTGTGTGTGTGTGTGTGTCTATGAGAGAGTCTAGTGTGTGTGTTTGTGTGTGTGTATGTGTGTGTGTGTGTGTGTGTGTGCGAGTGTGTGTGTGTGTGTGTGGGTGTGTGTGTGTGTGTGTGTGTGTGTGTGTGTGTGTGTGTGTGTGTGTGTGTGTGTGTGTGTGTGTGTGTGTGTGTGTGTGTGTGTGTGTGTGTGAGAGTCTAGTGTGTGTGTGTGTGTGTGTGTGTGTGTGTGTGTGTGTGTGTGTGTGTGTGTGTGTGTGTGTATGTGTTTGGTGTTTGTATGTGAGCGTGTGTGTGACTGAGTGTGTCTGATTAAATCATTTGCATTTGGCTCTTTCGAGGTGCGTGAGTGACCAGTCTAACCTGTTGAGTTGGGGGCTGTGTTCTCAGTAAACAAATTGGTTGTGTCTGTTTTGGCCGTACACATTAGTAACTAGTATTATGCTATAATGTGTTACGTTCCCAGGCCCGGCCCTGGCTGGCCGGGCATGAGAATGACAGTGGACAGTTCTCTCCTCCTGACATTGGTTCCCTACCTCCCTCTGGTGACCTAAGCCCGATGGTGTGGTCGGCCATCTTATGTTGGTTTCAAGTAATTGAGTGGATTTCTAATTATTTGTTATCCTGGGCCATTCCTGTCTGTGTTTGATGTCGTCCCCCTGTCTGGTTGTTGTGTGTGTCATTGCCTTTGTGTCTAGTTGTGTTTATGGTGTCAATGCTTTTGTGTCTAGGTTGTGTTTGTGATTCTGTGTTTTAGACTGGCCTGGCCAGGTGTGGCCAATTGTAATTAGTCAGTGTATATATGTGTGTTCGGTCTGCTTCTCTGTGTGGTGGCATTACTCCTCCGTTCCCTCTGTTCCTGTCGACGTCGTCCTTACCCTGTAGTGTTGTTTCTAGTCTAAGTAAGTGTTCGATAGTATTCTGTTAGTATTCTGTTTTGTTGCCTTTTTATTTCGTGTTCACAGTTTGTTGTTCCTTTCCTTCGTTTTGTTCTTTTATAAGGTGCCTTTGTTTACCGGCTTGCTCTGCAAATACATTCATTATTTACTACTACTTCGTCTCTGCCTCCTCTCTCGTCATCTCTCCCCTCTGCAATTGCGTTCTCACCCTCTCAGCACCCCTAGTCCTAAGAGAATGTCACCACCACCAAAGAACGCAGCAGAAGGGGTGGCCGGTACCATGAGGATCATCCGGAGCCTGATGGACGGTGACATACAGAATTACTCACCGGCCAAGTGGGTGTTCTGGTTCCGGATGATCGACCGGGTCGCCACGGAGAGCCCGATAGACGAGCCAGCGATGCGGGACATAGCCGACCAGGTCACTGCCTTCATGGAGGGGTGTAGGTCGAGGGCTAATACAACTAGCCCGCCGAAGAGTGTCAGGTTCACGGTCAGCCTAGAGCCCCTCACCGCCATTGAGGCTGCTCAAATGTCCATCGCTGACCAGATGTCTTTAGCTGGCACAGCCCAGTCCGTTAGCTTAGCTCCTATAGCTAACCAGATGTCTTCAGCTAGCACAGCTCCGCCCGTTAGCATCGCTCCTGTAGCTAACCGGGCGTCTGTCTCCAGCTAGCACAGCTCCGCCCGTTAGCATCGCTCCTATAGCTAACTAGGAGTCCCCAGCTAGCACAGCTCCGCCCGTTAGCATCGTTCCTATAGCTGGCCAGGCGTCTCCAGCTAGCACAGCTGCGCCCGTTAGCATCGCTCCAATAGCTAACCAGGAGTCTCCAGCTAGCACAGCTCCGCCCATTAGCATCACTCCTATAGCTAACCAGGAGTCCCCAGCTAGCACAGCTCCGCCCGTTAGCATCGCTCCTATAGCTAACCAGTAGTCCCCAGCTAGCACAGCTCCGCCCGTTAGCATCGTTCCTATAGCTAACCAGGAGTCCCCAGCTAGCACAGCTCCGCCCGCTAACATTGTTCCTGCAGCTAGCCAGGCCTCCCCAGCTAGCACAATTCCCACTGCTAGCTTAAGCTCGGTAGCTAGCCAGGTTCAACCAACTAGCATTACCCCCACAGTTAGTCCAGGCCCCACAGTTAGCCTAGCTCCCGCAGCTCGCAGACCTCTGAGAGTTAGCAAGACTCGGAGGTCTAGCGAGGCTCAGGCTAGTATTGCTAACAAGGCCTCCACAGCTGGTCCAGCTGCAACGCCCAGCTCAGTCTCTACACCTGGTCCAGCCACAACGCCGGCTGCCGCAGCTCCCCTTCCGGCCTCCACGCCACACCTCGTCGCCTCAACTGGTCCGGCCTCCACTCCCAGCCCAGCCTCTACGCCTGGTCCGGCTGCCACGCCGGTCCCTGGCTCCTCGACTGGTCCTGGCTTCCCCTCTGGTCCAGCCCTACGCCGCGATCGGCGCTCTGGTCCTCGTCGCGGTCCTCGCCGTGGTCTTCGCCATGGTCTGCGCTGGATCCTGTTCCGGGGGTCGTCGCTGTCGCACCTCCGTGCCGGCTCTCCCGATCCGGTTCCTGGTCCGGCGACGGGAGGGTCCCTCATCCGGGATCCTGCTCCGGGGTCCTTACCCTTGCCCCTTGGCTCCAGGTCCCCTGACCGGCTCCCTGTTTCTCTCCCCGCCTCCCCTCTCCGGTCCTCTGTCCCCGTCGACACCCCCCCTCGTTGGGCCTCTGTTCCCAGGTCCAGCTCCCCTCTCCGGGTCTTGGCACCCATTCCCACCCCCCCCTCGTCGGGTCTCTGTTCCCAGGCCCAGCTCCCCTCTCCGGGTTTCGGCACCCATTCCCACCCCCCCTCGTCGGACCTCTGTTCCCCGGTCCAGCCCCCCTCTCCTGGTTTCAGTGCCCATCCCCACCCCCTCTGGTCGAGCCTCCGGCTCCCCTCTCCAGCTCCCTGTTTCTTTCCCTGCCTCCCCTCTCCGGGCCTCGGTTCCCATCCCCCCCCCCCCCCCCCTCTCCGGGCTTGTGCACCCGTTTTCAGCCCTCCGGGCTGCTATGCCCCTCCTGGGTTTTTTGCTCAGCCTCCCGGCCCCAGGTCTCCGGGTTCTCTCCCTGGGTTCCTTCCGGGGTCCAGGCTTCCTCCCTCGCCTGTGTCCGGACGTTATTCTCGCAGGTCTGGAAGCCCCCCGTTGAGGGGGAGGTACTGTTACGTTCCCAGGCCCGGCCCTGGCATGGCCGGGCATGAGAATGACAGTGGACAGTTCTCTCCTCCTGACATTGGTTCCCTACCTCCCTCTGGTGACCTAAGCCCGATGGTGCGGTCGGCCATCTTATGTTGGTTTCAAGTACTTGGATTTCTAATTATTTGTTATCCTAGGCCATTCCTGTCTGTGTTTGATGTCGTCCCCCTGTCTGGTTGTTGTGTGTGTCATTGCCTTTGTGTCTAGTTGTGTTTATGGTGTCAATGCTTTTGTGTCTAGGTTGTGTTTGTGATTCTGTGTTTTATACTGGCCTGGCCAGGTGTGGCCAATTGTAATTAGTCAGTGTATATATGTGTGTTCGGTCTGCTTCTCTGTGTGGTGACATTACTCCTCCGTTCCCTCTGTTCCTGTCGACGTCGTCCTTACCCTGTAGTGTTGTTTCTAGTCTAAGTAAGTGTTCGATAGTATTCTGTTAGTATTCTGTTTTCTTGCCTTTTTATTTTGTGTTCACAGTTCGTTGTCCCTTAGTGCCAGCTCGGCTGAGCCTGTTTTGTCCTTTTATAACGTGCCTTTGTTTACCGGCTTGCTCTGCAAATACATTCATTATTTACTACTACTTCGTCTCTGCCTCCTCTCTCATCATCTCTCCCCTCTAAAATTGCGTTCTCACCCTCTCAGCACCCCTAGTCCTAACAATAATGCTGCTGAATAACTATTTGATAATCAAAAATACACTATGATATCAAATCTATTTGCCATATTAACATAACTGTTACTTCAGTTTCTAGCCGAGCGTAGCCGCCAGCTAACGACTTAGCCTAACAGCTAACTGGCTAACAGTTAGCTTCTACCGGCTATCGATAGCCACTAGCTAACGCAGTAGCAAGCTAAGTGGCTACTACTGAAGCTGTATAACGTGAGAAATAGCGATACAGGCCAACACTTCTGACAGCCGCTGTCTCTTCCTCTTTTTATCTGAAAGAAAAAAGGTAAAAAGGCAACACCCGTCCCTCTCACAGAACGGTGTTTACCAGACACAGCGGCATCGGCAGTAAGCCCTGTTGTACGCGGGCTGCAGCCGACTTGAGCTCGGGTATTCTCATAATGAAACACCGAGCTTGCATCCTTCGTGCCGGGTGTTTTCGTCTTGGAAAATGGGGCCAGCGCGGTGGCAGAGGGTATCCGTTTTCCAGAGACCCGGGGAATTGAACCGCAGACTTGGAATCACGGCCCCAGGAAAACAAAGCTACGACTTCACTGAGGAGGAGCACTGTGTTATCATGGGGCATCAAACTACAACCCCCTCCACGCCGCTATGAGGGGCAACAAAGGGATTCTAGCCTGGAGCCGACCTTACGCAAGCTGCACAGTTGTCCCCTCACAACTGACACACCCGAGGCTCACGTCGCAAAAACGTCACCCACCCAGGGAGACCGTCAGCTCTCACACAGCCGACCACCTCTCGAGGCATAGTATCCAGCTGCAGAGCTGGAGACAACGCCGGCGGGGATTGCTCAGCGGCGTGCGGCCCAATGCGAAGCGCCGGTGGAGGTCAGAATGATCATCATCTTCTAGACTCTCCGGTGGTGAAGACATTATCGCTTTATTTTCTCGAAAAATAGTGCGAGAGAAAACAAAGATACAATGTCAATGCAGCTCCTTTTCTCTTTTCTTTACTAACTAACTACTTTTGGCACTAAACTTAAAGTGTTGTATACAGACACTTTCAGTGGTGAAAGTGTGGCCACGACCCCGCTTATATAGGAGCGGATGTGGGTGTGGCCAGGCCAGGCCGAGGTAAATAGGTGTGTACATGTGGAGAACGTTTTTCATTGTTAGAATGGATAAAGGGATAGTTCCAATAGAGCAGAGCGTAAAGCTATATGATCTATAACTCCACATGTATTTAATGAGATGATAACTATTATAACTATAACTCCACAGATATATGATAACTATTATAACTATAACAACATATGTATTTAATAACTAGTATAACTATAACTCCACAGATATATGATAACTATTATAACTATAACATCATATGTATTTAATAACTAGTATAACTATAACTCCACAGATATATGATAACTATTATAACTATGATTCCACAGATAGATGATAACTATTATTGTGAGGGCTGTGTGTGTGTATGTGTGGGTCATGAGCAGATAACGGACTCCTAAAGTTATCCGTGAAACGGACAACCACTAGACGGCTTATGCAGATATCTTAGGAGAGGGGACAAATTAAACAACAGAAAACAACCTTTACAGGTGGAAATCTCAAAGTGAGTAATTAAGAAAAAAAACAGGACTACTCTCAATAAAGAGGTATAGTATAAAAGTAAATAAGCCACAAGGACACCTCCTAATAAAGGAGTTTATATTGGAAAAATTAAACAATAAACCTCCAATAAGGGAGTTTATGTGTAGAATCACGTGAGTAGCCTAAAATAAGAATGACTACCATAAAGCTCAATTCTTAATCAGAGATCAGACTACACTTCAATATAATGAGCGGGACCAAAAGGACAGCCAACACTAGGAAATGAAAAAGCAGTTGACACTGCGATCTCCAAACTTAAATAGACTCCACATGGCCATAGGCACAGCTGCACTGCATCAGGTGCAATCAAGCCCACACACCTGCCGACCCATGAGGCAATTAACCACAGGGAACAGGGATTGACAGCTATCCCTCACAGAGAGGTGAAATAAAGCAAAAATAGACAGCTGTCCCTCACAGAAAGGTGAAATAAGGCAAAAACCATGACCAGCCTACTGGACAGGATACGCCGTACAGTATTATAGGTTGGCCATCAACAAATCGAGGGGGAGGTGGAGGTCTCTCTGTAGGAACCAACCTGCTCCTCCGAACCGGCTTAAGGCGGGATATGTGAAATGTAGGGTGTACCCTCATCGACGAGGGTAACCGAAGACGTATCGTGACTGGGTTTATCTTGCGAACAATAGTGAAAGGGCCCACAAAACGGGGAGCGAGTTTGCGCGACTCCATCCGTAATGGAAGGTCACGTGTGGAAAGCCACACCTGTTGGCCCACACGGTAAGACGGCGCAGGGTGACGGTGTACATCCGCCGACCGCTTGTGCCGGGCCGCAGCACGCACAAGAGCCGAACACACCCTCTTCCATGTTGCCCGAGACCGACGGATAAACGCCTCGGCAGATGGCACCCCCACGTCCCTCTCCTGTTCAGGAAACAATGGAGGCTGATACCCAAACTGAACCTCAAATGGGGAGAGACCAGTGGATGCATTGCACAATGAATTATGTGCATATTCTGCCCATGCCAGTTGATGACTCCAAGTGGTCAGATTGGAGGAGGCCAAGCAGCGAAGCGTACTCTCCATAGACTGGTTGGTGCGCTCTGTTTGCCCATTGCTCTCCGAGTGGAACCCTGATGACAGGCTAACCGTCGCACCCAGTATAGCACAGAAGGCATTCCAAAACCGAGCAGTAAACTGGGGTCCACGGTCCGACACCACGTCCTAGCAGATGCCATGAATTCGGAAGACATGGTCAACCACCAGTTGAGCGGTCTCCTGAGCAGATGGCAGCTTGACCAGGGGAATGAAGTGAGCTGATTTGGAGAACATATCCACCACCACCATGATGACGCTGTGACCATCAGAAGGAGGCAGACCAGTCACAAAATCCATGGCGATGTGGCTCCACGGACGACTAGGAATGGGCAAAGGATGAAGCAGCCCTGGTGGTGACTGTTGAGAAACTTTGTTCTGTGCACAAACGGGGCAGGCTGCCACAAATTCCTGAATGTCCTTCATCATACCAGGCCACCAGAACCTTCTGGCCAAGAAGTCACGAGTTCTGTGCACTCCGGAATGTCCTGTCAGCCGAGAGTAGTGGCCCCACTTCAACACCCAAGAACAAATGCTGTTTGGTACAAATAACCGACCCGGGGGCACCCCACCCGGATCTGGTTCCAAACGTTGTGCCCTCCGCACAGCAGAGTCAATGCTCCATGTCACAGGAGCTAGGATCTGTCCTGCAGGAACAATGGGCCCAGGAGGACGGTCCTCTTCTGATCCATCATATAACCGGGAAAGAGCATCCGGCTTGATATTTTTAGACCCGGGACGGTACGTCAGGAGGAAATTAAACCGAGAGAAAAACAGTGACCAGCGAGCCTGTCGCGAGTTTCTCCTCTGAGCACCCTGGATATATTCCAAATTCGTATGGTCTGTCCAGACTGTAAATGGGTGTTCAGCTCCCTCTAGCCAATGGCGCCACTCCTCCAATGCCAACTTGACCGCCAACAGCTCCCTGTCCCCAACATCATAGTTTCTTTCAGCCGGCGAGAGCCCATGTGAATAGTACGCACATGGGTGTACCTTACCGTCGGACGATGAGCATTGAGACAGAATAGCTCCGACTCCAAGCTCAGAAGCATCCACCTCGACGATAAATGGCAGGGATGGGTTAGGAGTAATGAGGATAAGCTCAGAACTGAACCTTCTCCTAAGCTCAATGAACGCTGCCTCAGCCTTGGGAGTCCACTGGAAATAGGAAGGTGCTGTCTTCCTGGTGAGTGCGGTGTTGGTGCTACCACTGAACTGAAATTACGAATAAAATGACGGTAGAAGTTTGCAAATCCTAGGAATCGCTGCACCTGCTTGACCGAGATGGGTGTAGGCCAGTCTGTCACTGCTGACACCTTCTTGGGGTCCATTTGAATCCTCCCCTCAGATACAATGAATCCCAGAAAGGACACAGAGTGGACATGGAAGGCACACTTCTCAGCCTTCACAAACAACGTGCATGCAAAAGGCACCTCAAGACCTGCCTGACATGTTTGACATGGTCAGAAATGGACTTGGAGAATATCAGAATGTCATCTAAGTAGACGAAAACTAACTTTTCCAACATCTCCCTGAGCACGTCATTGATTAACTCCTGAAAAACTGAAGGGGCATTAGTAAGACCAAATGGCATCACCAGGTATTCGTATTCGTAGACCATTATGAGTGTTGAACGCGGTCTTCCACTCATCCCCTTGGCGTATGTGCACCAGATTGTAGGCATTGCGGAGATCAAGTTTGGTAAAAATGGATGCTCCCTGGAGGTGTTCGAACGCCGAATTCATCAGGGGAAGGGATACCGTTTTTTTACTGTAATGCTGTTCAGACCTCTGTAGTCGATGCAGGGTCTCAGTCCTCCATCCTTTTTTCCCACAAAAAATTATCCAGCACCCGCAGGTGAAGTGGAAGGTCTAATAAAACCGGTAGCCACAGCCTCCTTGATGTAGGTGTTCATAGCTGCGCTTTCCAGGACCGACAACGAGTACAAGGAACCACAAGGGGGAATAGAGCCCGGCTGCAATTCG
>NC_140166.1:117947061-118009564 GCF_963971535.1 Notolepis coatsorum
CATTATTCACAGTGTCACATGAGGTGCAGTATGCAAGAGGTAGTGTTATAATAATTTACTATCTACTGAGTATACATTAATCAAAGTACCAGGGTAGTCTACTTTGTCCCCCTTGGGTTCCTATAAGTCCCAGGTCAATGTCTGGTAGCAGTCGCTGTCGCTGCCCCCTGTTGTGGGGCCTGGAGGCTGCTAGTCGCTGCCCACTGTTGTGGAGCCTGATGGCCGCTGGTATGAAGGACTGTCCGAGGCGGTTAGTTGAGTGTCGGGGGGGGATGAGTCTGTGGCTGAACGAGCTTCTCATCTTGACTAGCTCGTCGTAGAGGGGGTGGTAGGGGTTCTCCATGATGGCATCCAGCTTCCTTATCATCCCCCTCTCTACCATCACCTCAAGTCTAGGTAGCTCGACTCCCACCACAGAGCTAGCCTTCCTCACCAGCTTGTTGAGCTTGTTGGTGTCCCTTGAGTTGATGTAGCCTCCCCAGCATGCCACAGCATAGAAGAGGATGCTGGCCACAACAGACTGGTAAAAAGACTGCAGCAGTTTGTTGCACACATTGAAGGACCTGAGTCTCCTCAGGAAGAACAGCCTGCTCTGTCCCTTCCTGTAGAGGGCCTCTGTGTTGTCCGACCAGTCCAGTTTATTGTTCAGGTGTACCCCAAGGAACTTGTATGAGTCCACCATCTCCACATCCACCCCTCGGATGGAGATGGGAATCGGGGGGGGCCTCTTCTTGCCCCTCCGGAAGTCCACCACCAGCTCCTTGGTCTTACTGGTGTTGAGTTGGAGGTGGTTGCTGTCGCTCCACCCCACGAAGCTCTCCACCAGGGCTCTGTACTCCTCCTCATCATCGTCGGTGATGTAGCTTACGATGGAGGAGTCGTCTGAGAACTTCTGCAGGTGGCACCCGCTGGAGTTGCGGCAGAAGTCTGAGGTGTAGAGGGTGAAGAGGAAGGGTGACAGCACAGTTCCCTGGGGGGCGCCGGTGTTGCTCACCAGTACGTCAGACTGACTGTCCTTTAGTCTGACGTACTGTGGCCTCTCAGTGAGGTAGTCCTTGATCCAGGCCACCAAGCCGTGCTCCAGCTGCATCGCAGAGAGCTTCTCCGCTAGCAGTGACGGCTGGATGGTGTTGAAGGCGCTGGAAAAATCAAAGAACATGATCCTCACTGAGCTGCGCGGCTTTTCCAGGTGCGTGTACGCTCTGTGGAGCATGTAGATGATGGCATCCTCCACCCCGATGTTTGCCTGGTATGCAAACTGCAGGGGGTCGAGGGAGTCACGCACCAGGGGCTTGAGGTGTTGCAGGACCAGTCTCTCAAACGTCTTCATGACGTGTGACGTCAGAGCGACTGGCCTGTAGTCGTTGGGGGTGCTGGGACGTCCCTTCTTGGGCACCGGGACAATGCAGGAGGTCTTCCAGAGCTGGGGCACCCTCTCCAGCCTCAGGGAGAGGTTGAAAAGATGCTGGAGCGGTGCTGCCAGCTGCTCTGCACATACCTTGAGCACCCTGGGATTGGTGTTGTCCGGTCCTCTGGCCTTGTTCACATTAATTTTGGAGAGCTGCCTACTGACCTGACTGGTTGTGATCGTCAGGGTTGGGGGTGGTGGGCAGTCTGCTGGTGTTGGGGGTGGGGTGCCGTTGCTGATGGGTGTGGGGGGGTGGGGGGTGGGGGGGCTGCTTTGTAGGTGTGATCTGGTGCTGGTGTCGATGGGTGGGGGGAGGGGTGTGGGGAGGCCACTCTGGTCAAAGCGGTTGAAGAACGTGTTGAACTCGTTTGCACGCTCTGGAGGGCCCTCCACAGCTGCGCCCTGCTGTTTGAAACCAGTGATCTTCCTAACCCCCGCCCACACCTCCCTGGTGTTGTTGGCCTGTAGTCTGCCCTCCAGCCTGTCCTTGTAGCTGACCTTGGCTGCCCTTAGCTCTTTTTTGAGCTCCCTTTGGACAGCCCTGGCCTGCTCAGTGTCCCCTGCCATGAAGGCCCTCTTTTTCCTGTTTAGCAGGTGTTTAATGTCCTTGCTAATCCAGGGTTTATTGTTTGAGAAGCAGCGTACCCTCTTTGTGGGTACGATGCTCTCCTCACAGAACCTGATGTAGTCTGTGATGCAGTGGGATAGTCCATCAATGTCATCACCGTAAGCCCTCTCAAACATATCCCAGTCCGTCGACCTGAAACACTCCTGTAGCTCCTCCTCGACGTCGTCAGACCACTGTGGGACAGACATGGTGATCGTAGGCTGTCTCTTAATGAGAGGCGTGTATGTGGATACAAGCCTCACAAGGTTGTGGTCTGACTGGCCGAGGGGGGGCAGGGAAGTCGCACTGAAAGCCTCCTTCACGTTAGCATACAGGAGGTCCAGAGTTTTGTCTCCCCTGGTTTTGCAGGTGACATACTGGGTGAAGTTTGTCAGGGTCTTGTTCAGTCTGACATGGTTGAAGTCCCCATTGATAAAAATAAATGCATCCGGGTGTTTTGTCTGAAGCGCCGCGACGGTGGAGTGTATGACGTCACTCGCCTGCGCCGCCGCCGCGCTGGGAGGGATGTAAACAGTGAGAGCCAGGACGTGTGTTATTTCTCGCGGTAAATAGTATGGCCGCAGACTCAGTGCCAATAGTTCAATGTCGGGGGAACAGATACGTTCCTTAATGGTGATGTGCCCCGGGTGGCACCATTTGGAGTTCACAAAGACAACAAGCCCTCCGCCTCTCCGCTTGCCGCTCTGTTTACTCCGGTCGGCGCGCACCACTGTGAAACCCTCCTGTTCTATTGCACTGTCCGGGATGTTCTCGTTCAGCCAGGATTCGGTGAAGCACAGTAGGCTTGCCTCCTTGTACTCACGCTGGTTGATCATCAGGGCTGAGAGCTCGTCGGTCTTGTTGACCAGCGATCGCACGTTCCCCATGACGACAGCGGGCAGGTAAGGCTTGAATCTCCTTCTGTCCTCTCTCCTGTCCTTCACGCTCGTGCCAGCTCGATTTCCCCGTCTGCGAATCCTTATTTCGGCTGGTAGATTCCTCGGTGGTTCTGCAACTCTGTTTCGAAAGCAGAGGAGAGCCTCCCTCGGGTAAACCAGCCCGCCGTTGTTGCTGTTGTTGTTGTTGTTGTTGTGCTGCCGCGGGTAAACCAGCCCGCCGCCGGTGTTGTCCATTGTTCAGAGCTGTGCTCGACCGAACTTTCCTAACTCAGCTAACTTCACAGAAGTTGTTACAAATGCCTTAACTTGGTCTAAAGCAACGCACAGTCACTTATACACCTATTATGTAAGTATAATCACAAAAAGAATAATTAAGAAAGTAGTAAACACGATAAAAAGTAGAGGGGGTGGGAGCTGCTATGAAAAGGCTGCCACTCTCCTCGGCGCCAACTACTAATTATGCTTGCTTGCATGGTAAACCAACAACATGGCAGGGTGCAGGCATACAGGCCGGGCCTGTCTCTCTCCCTCCCTCCCTTATGTGTTTGTGCTTAAAACAGTGAATGATGACCGCATGTTCTCAGAGCATTTTCAGAGCACTGTTAAACTGTTAAATGGTCATTTTAAAACTAATATAAGAAATGAATGTATATAGTGGTATATTTATGAGAGGAAAAAAATATTTGCAACCACTTTTAACCTTTATACAGGTAGGTTATTGATAACTAATTCTGTTATGAGTGTCATATTACAGTGACATTCATACAGTATCCTTTGATTTCACATAATTTAATTATTATTTCACAATAAAATACTGTAATCAAAATCCTCTGTAATATCACATCAGATTTTGTAATCTCACAATAACATAGCAATATTTCACATTTAATTATTGCTTAAATTGTGATGAAACAAAGGAGAATATGAATTATGATTTTTCTTTGCATCTTTGACAGTGAATAACACCATGCTAATAATGACCAAACATTAAAAACTCTCTTGAGATCACGTGTAAAAAAAAATCGAAGGAAATTAATAAAGGGAAGATGATTAAACCGAAGGTTCTGTAGATACAGTACTGAATTCTCCCATCTGGACCAATGCAATTTGAAATATTATTATAGAATATGATGCTTATAAATGACCTTATTATAGCCAATTCGCACATTTATATATATATATATATACATATATTATCTTTCAAATGCCTGAGTTCAATTTGGATTTAGTATCACCAGGCATGCATAATAACAGATAATAATCTACTGTAATCTACTGTACTTTTTAATTGTCCCCACAGTGCAACCGTTTTGAAACTAATTTCAGATCTAATTGTTCCTACATGTTAACAATAGGGAAGAGAAATTAACTGCGTTTTAAAATTTGTCAAACGTTACCTTTTGTGGTTTATTATCCAGAATAATAACAGTTATTGAAATAATTCATACAGAACTCTGAACCTTGAATTCCATTATAATCTTCCAGGAAGTGTAGTTCAGAAAAATTCCCACGGTTAAACATTTCCAAAATGGTCGCCCTCTTGGAATATACTTCAGCAAATCGAAAAGTTAAATCTATCTAATGGCACTTTTAACCTATTGCTAAACTAACGTATTGATGATAATATACATTCTACATGCTTTTGTGACATGTTAGTGATGTTAATACTTGAATACGTTTGATATTAAAAACGCAAATTTTATGCAACACTCGGGTGGAACAGGTTAACCTGCTGGTTGTGTGTCCCATTCACAGCTCAGTAAAAGAGAAGTGCTCCATCCATCTCGACTCCCGTGTCCGTTATTCACACAGGACAGAAACACAGTGGTCACATTTGCTTCACTGATTCTAAAAAAAAAATTATTTTCTTTAATAGGTTGAAGGTTCATCATCCTTACACAGATTGCACAGGGAGAGATCTTATGTCCCATATGTGATGAACAGAAGTAAGCTCAACACTGCAGTGATGAGTGAAATTATTGGTTCTGTGTTTCAGGTTCATGGTAGAGGGGTCTACAGTCAAATTGTGAACTTATCATTTAACAGCATCATCATTTTTTTTTGCTGTTTAGTATTAGTCTCCTTGTATTTAAAGAAGGCTTGACGCTGCAGAGAGGGAAGACGACACACTGGAGTGGCAGGAGAGTCCAGGCTGATGAGAGGTCCCTATGTGTACGGGTGGCAAAACAGCGCCAGTGTCCTCTCCATTCACACTCCATTGGGAGCAATTAGGGGTTACAGGGGCACTGCCATCCTAGACTAACTTAGGTTATTTGGATTGAATGTTTAAATTATGTATAGATTTAGTAAAATATAATTTCCCCCAATAGTATTGAGTTAACCTATGATTCCTTCCCATCCCTAGGTGTGTGAGGTGGGGCCCAGCAGACATACCGGACGGGGAGACAGAGGAAGCCTTGGGGGCTTTGAAAAGGGATCTGCGGAACATCTACTCAGGCATGCAATCTACTTTACTTTTGGTGAATTGACACATGAATAAACATCCCACATTAAGCAAAAAGGCCACCTTAATATTCAGAATGAGTAATGATGAGATAGCATGAAATTAAAGGTTTGCCACTCAATTTCCCAGAGGTGGCGACATCAAATTAAATTGTTGTTACTTGGGTACTCATTACATGTATTTGTATGTCTGTACACAGAGGAAGGGATGGGTGGGGCAGAGAGCAGAACTTCTGATGGAGAGGACCTACGTCATCCTGCAGCGGTACTTGAACAAAATGCCTGCACCAATGATGGTAACTGTCACTCTGTACTCAGTGATGCAGTGAGGCACAGTGATGCATTGTAAAGTCTGATGGCTGTCGGAATGAAGGACTTCCTGTGCTGTTCAGTGCTGCATTTAGGTAGTGTGAGCCTATAACATGCTCCTCCTGTCAGCCAAGTCTGTGTATAGTGGGTGGGAGGGGTTTTCCCTGATGGCCTGGAGCTTAGCAAGGCTCCTCCTCTCCACCACCCTCGCTAGAGTCCAGCTCCACCCCAACCATGCAACTGGCCTTCTTGACCATCTTATCCAGCCTGTTTGTGTCCCCTCCTCTCAGTCCGCTGCCCCAGCAGGTCTGTTATATATATCCGTTCAGTCTGTTTTTGTATAAGTGAAAGTTCTTAAGATAGAGAGAAATTAGATTTTTCAATTGCCTCTCTGCTGTTTAGTTCAGCACCGTGGGCAGCGCCAATCAAGCCACAGCGCCGCTGTGCAAGCTGAAACGTATAAAAGGGAATCTGTGTTGAAAAACCATTGTGCCCCCCCGAGAACATTTTATGCCCCCCCACTAATTTGTTTCTGCAGCCTGGTCTGTAGGTCTCACCCTCTGGCCTCTGAAGTTGCTAATGTCTTTTTTATTTGGGCCTCACATGGTTAAAAGTACCCTGTGAGACCCACGGTTGCAAAATTACAAAATCACTTCTAGCCATTTAAAAAAATAATGTTTATTTAAAAAGATTTAAAGGGGAACTATTTTACTATTTCTTTCACTATTTGGGCACTTTTACACAATTCCTGTGAGTCTATGGAACACCTAGGTTTTTTTCAAAAAAATAAAAATGCATTGTTTTGTATTTCTAATCAAGTACTCAAAAACCGCATTTTTCGACCTCAAGAACTTAAGCCGTTTTGAGGCTGGGCTCCAACCACTGTGTGGCCTGGTGCCAACTGCCACATCAACGGCCACATTATTATGCAGCTGAGAAATCTCTGACATCACAGATATGCACATTTTCAGATGACTCAGTTCAGTGAGGGTGAATATTGTGAGAGGAGAATTAGAAGAATGCGCCAATATGAGAATTAAAGACATAGATCCTATTAATATAAGTCCACATAGCTAAGAAACAATGGTAAACACTGAAAAAGGCCATTTATAAGATAGTTCCCCTTTAAGCACATGTATAGTCAATTGGTCCTGTTGTTCAGCCTATCAGGTCTATCAGTGTTTAGAGGGTCTATCACAGTGTTTAGAGGGTCTGTCAGTGTTTAGAGGGTCTGTCACAGTGTTTAGAGGGTATATCAGTGTTTAGAGGGTGTGATAGACCATCTAAACACTGTGATAGACCCTCTAAACACTGTGATAGATCCTCTAAACACTGTGACAGACCCTCTAAACACTGTGACAGACCCTCTAAACACTGATAGACCCTCTAAACACTGTGATAGACCCTCTAAACACTGATAGACCCTCTAAACAGTGTGACAGACCCTCTAAACACTGTAACATACCCTCTAAACACTGTGACAGACCCTCTAAACACTGTGACAGACCCTCTAAACACTGTGATAGACCCGACAAACACTGTGATAGACACGACAAACACTGTGATAGACCCTCTAAACACTGTGATAGATTTATCACAGTGTTTGTCGGGTCTATCACAGTGTTTAGAGGGTCTATCAGTGTTTAGAGGGTCTATCACAGTGTTTGTAGGGTCTATCAGAGTGTTTGTAGGGTCTATTACAGTGTTTAGAGGGTCTATCACAGTGTTTGTCGGGTCTATCACAGTGTTTGTCGGGTCTATCACAGTGTTTAGAGGGTCTGTCACAGTGTTTAGAGGGTCTGTCACAGTGTTTAGAGGGTCTGTCACAGTGTTTAGAGGGGCTATCAGTGTTTAGAGGGTCTGTCACAGTGTTTAGAGGGTCTGTCACAGTGTTTAGAGGGGCTATCAGTGTTTAGAGGGTCTATCACAGTGTTTAGAGGGTCTATCAGTGTTTAGAGGGTCTGTCACAGTGTTTAGAGGGTCTGTCACAGTGTTTAGAGGGTCTATCAGTGTTTAGAGGGTGTGATAGACCCTCTAAACACTGTGATAGACCCTCTAAACACTGATAGACCCTCTAAACACTGTGACAGACCCTCTAAACACTGTGACAGACCCTCTAAACACTGTGACATACCCTCTAAACACTGTATCAGACCCTCTAAACACTGTGACAGACCCTCTAAACACTGTGACAGACCCTCTAAACACTGTGATAGACCCTCTAAACACTGATAGACCCTCTAAACACTGTGACAGACCCTCTAAACACTGTGACAGACCTTCTAAACACTGTGACTGTGCCGACGATACTCAACTCTTCCTCTCCTTCCCTCCCTCAGATATCCACGTCTCTGAACGGATCTCGGCCTGTCTGTCCGACATCTCCGCCTGGATGACGACCAACCACCTCAAACTGAACCTAAGCAAAACAGAATTGCTCCACCTGCCGGCCAAATCCTCCCCCCTGACCGACCTTTCCATCACAGTCGAGAATGCAGCTGTGACCGCGTCCCCGACCGCCAAAAACCTTGGTGTTGTCCTCGACGACCAGTTGAACTTCTCTGCTCACATCGCAGCGACAACCAGAACCTGCCGATTCCTCCTGAGCAACGTCAGAAGGATCCGCCCCTTCCTGACAAAAGAATCCACCCAACTCCTCGTCCAATCAACAGTCATATCCCGCCTCGACTACTGCAACGCACTGCTCGCTGGCCTCCCGGCCACTGCCACTAAGCCTCTTCAACTCATTCAGAACGCAGCGGCCCGCCTGATCTCAAACCTACCGAAGTCGGCCCATGTCACCCCACTTCTTAGGGACCTGCACTGGCTCCCCATTGCTGCACGAATCCGCTTCAAGGCCCTCGACCTAGCATACCGTGCGGCAAAGGGAACTGCTCCCGCCTACCTCCGGTCAATGGTCTCTAACTACACACCCTCAAGACCCCTACGCTCTGCTTCTTCTGGCCGCCTCAGACCTACTCCTATCCAAGCTCCGGGAGGGTCATCAAAGAGAAGTCGCCTATTCTCAGTCCTTGCCCCACAATGGTGGAATGAACTACCCACCCCAGTTAGGACAGCCGAAACACGTCCAATCTTTCGCCGTCGACTAAAGACGCACTTCTTCAACCATTATCTGAATTAAAAAAAAATAATAATCTAACCCTAACTAACCATACTGTCATGCACTTGTCCTAATAAACTAACCTACACTGTAGCACTCAACACTTTGACGAACATTGTTACTCAGCTGATAGAGTTGTGCCCTTCCTGATGGCTTGTCGTACAGAACTTGTAAGTCGCTTTGGATAAAAGCGTCAGCTAAATGACTAAATGTAAATGTAAATGTAAATGTGACAGACCCTCTAAACACTGTGACAGACCCGACAAACACTGTGATAGACCATCTAAACACTGTGATAGACCCTCTAAAGACTGTGATAGACCCTCTAAACACTGATAGACCCTCTATACACTGTGACAGACCCTCTAAACACTGATAGACCCTCTAAACACTGTGATAGATCCTCTAAACACTGATAGACCCTATAAACACTGTGACAGACCCTCTAAACACTGTGACAGACCCTCTAAACACTGTGACAGACCCGACAAACACTGTGATAGACCCGACAAACACTGTGATAGACCCTCTAAACACTGTGATAGATCTAGCACAGTGTTTAGACGGTCTATGACAGTGTTTAGAGGGCTTGTGCACTCCCCCCCACCTCCCCCCCCCTTCCTCTGCATTGGCGCTGCACTGTCGGCTGCCTCGTGTGAGGGATCACTCCCCCCCCCCCCTACAGCCCTGTAACAACCCCAACCCACTCCCCCCTCCTTCCGTAAATGGCGCTGCCTATGACGGCTGCCAGTCTGTTTTCGGTGGTGAATATGCATATGTTTGTCTCAAGGCTCTGTACCATTATTACTATCTAAAATGTAATAATTGTGGAATATTACTGTAATGAGCTGTATGTGTATGATCCAAGCGTCCTATGATCCTCATAGGAGCATAACAGAAAAAAGCATTCCATGTGAAGGTATTCTGTATCTTTGCATGTCAACTAATAAAGAAACTTGAAACTTGAAACTTGAAACACTGTGACAGACCAGACAAACACTGTGATAGACCCTCTAAACACTGATATACCCTCTAAAGACAGTGATATACCCTCTAAACACTGATAGACCATCTAAACACTGTGACAGACCCTCTAAACACTGTGACAGACCCTCTAAACACTGTGACAGACCCTCTAAACACTGTGATAGACCCGACAAACACTGTGATAGACCCTCTAAACACTGTGATAGATCTATCACAGTGTTTGTCGGGTCTATCACAGTGTTTAGAGGGTCTATCAGTGTTTAGAGGGTCTATCACAGTGTTTAGAGGGTCTATCACAGTGTTTTTAGAGGGTCTATCACAGTGTTTAGCGGGTCTATCAGTGTTTAGAGGGTCTATCACAATGTTTAGAGGATCTATCACAGTGTTTAGAGGGTCTATCACAGTGTTTAGAGGGTCTATCACACCCTCTAAACACTGATATACCCTCTAAACACTGTGACAGACCCTCTATACACTGACAGACCCTCTAAACACTGTGATAGACCCTCTAAACACTGATAGACCCTCTAAACACTGTGACAGACCCTCTAAACACTGTAACAGACCCTCTAAACACTGTGACAGACCCTCTAAACACTGTGATAGACCCGACAAACACTGTGATAGACCCGACAAACACTGTGATAGACCCTCTAAACACTGTGATAGATCTATCACAGTGTTTGTCGGGTCTATCACAGTGTTTAGATGGTCTATCAGTGTTTAGAGGGTCTATCACAGTGTTTAGAGGGTCTATCACAGTGTTTTTAAAGGGTCTATCACAGTGTTTAGAGGGTCTATCAGTGTTTAGAGGGTCTATCACAGTGTTTAGAGGATCTATCACAGTGTTTAGAGGGTCTATCACAGTGTTTAGAGGGTCTATCACACCCTCTAAACACTGATAGACCCTCTAAACACTGTGACAGACCCTCTAAACACTGTGACAGACCCTCTAAACACTGTGACAGACCCTCTAAACACTGTGATAGACCCTCTAAACACTGTGATAGACCCTCTAAACACTGATAGACCCTCTAAACACTGTGACAGACCCTCTAAACACTGTAACAGACCCTCTAAACACTGTGACAGACCCTCTAAGCACTGTGATAGACCCGACAAACACTGTGATAGACCCGACAAACACTGTGATAGACCCGACAAACACTGATAGACCCTCTAAACACTGTGACAGACCCTCTAAACACTGTAACAGACCCTCTAAACACTGTGACAGACCCTCTAAACACTACCCTCTAAACACTGATAGACCCTCTAAACACTGATAGATCTATCACAGTGTTTGTCGGGTCTATCACAGTGTTTGTCGGGTCTATCACAGTGTTTAGAGGGTCTATCAGTGTTTAGAGGGTCTATCACCGTGTTTGTAGGGTCTATCACAGTGTTTGTAGGGTCTATTACAGTGTTTAGAGGGTCTATCACACCCTCTAAACACTGATATACCCTCTAAACACTGTGATAGACCATCTAAACACTGTGATAGACCCTCTAAATACTGTGATAGACCCTCTAAACACTGATAGACCCTCTAAACACTGTGACAGAGCCTCTAAACACTGTAACAGACCCTCTAAACACTGTGACAGACCCTCTAAACACTGTGACAGACCCTCTAAACACTGTGATAGACCCGACAAACACTGTGATAGACCCTCTAAACACTGTGATAGATCATCACAGTGTTTGTCAGGTCTATCACAGTGTTTAGAGGGTCTATCAGTGTTTAGAGGGTCTATCACAGTGTTTAGAGGGTCTATCACAGTGTTTGTCGGGTCTATCACAGTCTTTAGAGGGTCTATCAGTGTTTAGAGGGTATGTCACAGTGTTTATAGGGTATATCAATGTGTTTAGAGGGTCTATCAGTGTTTAGAGGGTCTATCACAGTGTTTAGAGGGTCTATCACAGTGTTTAGAGGGTCTATCACAGTGTTTAGAGGGTCTATCACACCCTCTAAACACTGATAGACCCTCTAAAAACTGCGACAGACTCTCTGTGACAGACCCTCTAAACACTGTGACAGACCCGACAAACACTGTGATAGACCCTCTAAACACTGATAGACCCTCTAAAGACTGTGATAGACCCTCTAAACACTGATAGACCCTCTAAACACTGTGACAGACCCTCTAAACACTGATAGACCCTCTAAACACTGTGATAGATCCTCTAAACACTGATAGACCCTATAAACACTGTGACAGACCCTCTAAACACTGTGACAGACCCTCTAAACACTGTGACAGACCCGACAAACACTGTGATACACCCGACAAACACTGTGATAGACCCTCTAAACACTGTGATAGATCTAGCACAGTGTTTAGACGGTCTATGCCAGTGTTTAGAGGGCTTGTGCACTCCCCCCCACCTTCCACCCCCCCCCTTCCTCTGCATTGGTGCTGCACTGTCGGCTGCCTCGTGTGAGGGATCACTCCCCCCCCCCCCTACAGCCCTGTAACAACCCCAACCCACTCCCCCCTCCTTCCGTAAATGGCGCTGCCTATGACGGCTGCCAGTCTGTTTTCGGTGGTGAATATGCATATGTTTGTCTCAAGGCTCTGTACCATTATTACTATCTAAAATGTAATAATTGTGGAATATTACTGTAATGAGCTGTATGTGTATGGTCCAAGCATCCTATGATCCTCATAGGAGCATAACAGAAAAAAGCATTCCATATGAAGGTATTCTGTATCTTTGCATGTCAACTAATAAAGAAACTTGAAACTTGAAACTTGAAACACTGTGACAGACCCGACAAACACTGTGATAGACCCTCTAAACACTGATAGACCCTCTAAAGACTGTGATAGACCCTCTAAACACTGATAGACCATCTAAACACTGTGACAGACCCTCTAAACACTGTGGCAGACACTCTAAACACTGTGACAGACCCTCTAAACACTGTGATAGACCCGACAAACACTGTGATAGACCCTCTAAACACTGTGATAGATCTATCACAGTGTTTGTCGGGTCTATCACAGTGTTTAGAGGGTCTATCAGTGTTTAGAGGGTCTATCACAGTGTTTAGAGGGTCTATCACAGTGTTTTTAGAGGGTCTATCACAGTGTTTAGAGGGTCTATCAGTGTTTAGAGGGTCTATCACAGTGTTTAGAGGATCTATCACAGTGTTTAGAGGGTCTATCACAGTGTTTAGAGGGTCTATCACACCCTCTAAACACTGATATACCCTCTAAACACTGTGACAGACCCTCTAAACACTGTGATAGACCCTCTAAACACTGATAGACCCTCTAAACACTGTGACAGACCCTCTAAACACTGTGACAGACCCTCTAAACACTGTGATAGACCCGACAAACACTGTGATAGACCCGACAAACACTGTGATAGACCCTCTAAACACTGTGATAGATCTATCACAGTGTTTGTCGGGTCTATCACAGTGTTTAGAGGGTCTATCAGTGTTTAGAGGGTCTATCACAGTGTTTAGAGGGTCTATCACAGTGTTTTTAGAGGGTCTATCACAGTGTTTAGAGGGTCTATCAGTGTTTAGAGGGTCTATCACAGTGTTTAGAGGATCTATCACAGTGTTTAGAGGGTCTATCACAGTGTTTAGAGGGTCTATCACACCCTCTAAACACTGATAGACCCTCTAAACACTGTGACAGACCCTCTAAACACTGTGACAGACCCTCTAAACACTGTGACAGACCCTCTAAACACTGTGATAGACCCGACAAACACTGTGATAGACGCTCTAAACACTGATAGACCCTCTAAACACTGTGACAGACCCACTAAACACTGTAACAGACCCTCTAAACACTGTGACAGACCCTCTAAACACTGTGACAGACCCTCTAAACACTGTGATAGACCCGACAAACACTGTGATATACCCGACAAACACTGTGATAGACCCTCTAAACACTGTGATAGATCTATCACAGTGTTTGTCGGGTCTATCACAGTGTTTAGAGGGTCTATCAGTGTTTAGAGTGTCTATCACAGTGTTTAGAGGGTATATCACAGTGTTTTTAGAGGGTCTATCACAGTGTTTAGAGGGTATATCACAGTGTTTTTAGAGGGTCTATCACAGTGTTTAGAGGGTCTATCAGTGTTTAGAGGGTCTATCACAGTGTTTAGAGGATCTAGCACAGTGTTTAGAGGGTCTATCACAGTGTTTAGAGGGTCTATCACACCCTCTAAACACTGTTAGACCCTCTAAACACTGTGACAGACCCTCTAAACACTGTGACAGACCCTCTAAACACTGATAGACCCTCTAAACACTGATAGATCTATCACAGTGTTTGTCGGGTCTATCACAGTGTTTAGAGGGTCTATCAGTGTTTAGAGGGTCTGTCACAGTGTTTGTCGGGTCTATCACAGTGTTTAGAGGGTCTATCACAGTGTTTAGAGGGTCTATCAGTGTTTAGAGGGTCTATCACCGTGTTTGTAGGGTCTATCACAGTGTTTGTAGGGTATATTACAGTGTTTAGACTGTCTATCACACCCTCTAAACACTGATAGACCCTCTAAACACTGTGATAGACCCTCTAAACACTGTGATAGACCCTCTAAACACTGTGACAGACCCTCTACACACTGTAACAGACCCTCTAAACACTGTGACAGACCCTCTAAACACTGTGACAGACCCTCTAAACAATGTGATAGACCCGACAAACACTGTGATAGACCCGACAAACACTGTGATAGACCCTCTAAACACTGTGATAGATCATCTCAGTGTTTGTCGGGTCTATCACAGTGTTTAGAGGGTCTATCAGTGTTTAGAGGGTCTATCACAGTGTTTAGAGGGTCTATCACAGTGTTTTTAGAGGGTCTATCACAGTGTTTAGAGGGTCTATCAGTGTTTAGAGGGTCTATCACAGTGTTTAGAGGATCTATCACAGTGTTTAGAGGGTCTATCACAGTGTTTAGAGGGTCTATCACACCCTCTAAACACTGATATACCCTCTAAACACTGTGACAGACCCTCTAAACACTGACAGACCCTCTAAACACTGTGATAGACCCTCTAAACACTGATAGACCCTCTAAACACTGTGACAGACCCTCTAAACACTGTAACAGACCCTCTAAACACTGTGACAGACCCTCTAAACACTGTGATAGACCCGACAAACACTGTGATAGACCCGACAAACACTGTGATAGACCCTCTAACACTGTGATAGATCTATCACAGTGTTTGTCGGGTCTATCACAGTGTTTAGAGGGTCTATCAGTGTTTAGAGGGTCTATCACAGTGTATAGAGGGTCTATCACAGTGTTTTTAGAGGGTCTATCACAGTGTTTAGAGGGTCTATCAGTGTTTAGAGGGTCTATCACAGTGTTTAGAGGATCTATCACAGTGTTTAGAGGGTCTATCACAGTGTTTAGAGGGTCTATCACACCCTCTAAACACTGATAGACCCTCTAAACACTGTGACAGACCCTCTAAACACTGTGACAGACCCTCTAAACACTGTGACAGACCCTCTAAACACTGTGATAGACCCGACAAACACTGTGATAGACGCTCTAAACACTGATAGACCCTCTAAACACTGTGACAGACCCTCTAAACACTGTAACAGACCCTCTAAACACTGTGACAGACCCTCTAAACACTGTGACAGACCCTCTAAACACTGTGACAGACCCTCTAAACACTGTGACAGACCCTCTAAACACTGATAGACCCTCTAAACACTGATAGATCTATCACAGTGTTTGTCGGGTCTATCACAGTGTTTAGAGGGTCTATCAGTGTTTAGAGGGTCTGTCACAGTGTTTGTCGGGTCTATCACAGTGTTTAGAGGGTCTATCACAGTGTTTAGAGGGTCTATCAGTGTTTAGAGGGTCTATCACCGTGTTTGTAGGGTCTATCACAGTGTTTGTAGGGTATATTACAGTGTTTAGACTGTCTATCACACCCTCTAAACACTGATAGACCCTCTAAACACTGTGATAGACCCTCTAAACACTGTGATAGACCCTCTAAACACTGTGACAGACCCTCTAAACACTGTAACAGACCCTCTAAACACTGTGACAGACCCTCTAAACACTGTGACAGACCCTCTAAACAATGTGATAGACCCGACAAACACTGTGATAGACCCGACAAACACTGTGATAGACCCTCTAAACACTGTGATAGATCATCTCAGTGTTTGTCGGGTCTATCACAGTGTTTAGAGGGTCTATCAGTGTTTAGAGGGTCTATCACAGTGTTTAGAGGGTCTATCACAGTGTTTTTAGAGGGTCTATCACAGTGTTTAGAGGGTCTATCAGTGTTTAGAGGGTCTATCACAGTGTTTAGAGGATCTATCACAGTGTTTAGAGGGTCTATCACAGTGTTTAGAGGGTCTATCACACCCTCTAAACACTGATATACCCTCTAAACACTGTGACAGACCCTCTAAACACTGACAGACCCTCTAAACACTGTGATAGACCCTCTAAACACTGATAGACCCTCTAAACACTGTGACAGACCCTCTAAACACTGTAACAGACCCTCTAAACACTGTGACAGACCCTCTAAACACTGTGATAGACCCGACAAACACTGTGATAGACCCGACAAACACTGTGATAGACCCTCTAAACACTGTGATAGATCTATCACAGTGTTTGTCGGGTCTATCACAGTGTTTAGAGGGTCTATCAGTGTTTAGAGGGTCTATCACAGTGTTTAGAGGGTCTATCACAGTGTTTTTAGAGGGTCTATCACAGTGTTTAGAGGGTCTATCAGTGTTTAGAGGGTCTATCACAGTGTTTAGAGGATCTATCACAGTGTTTAGAGGGTCTATCACAGTGTTTAGAGGGTCTATCACACCCTCTAAACACTGATAGACCCTCTAAACACTGTGACAGACCCTCTAAACACTGTGACAGACCCTCTAAACACTGTGACAGACCCTCTAAACACTGTGATAGACCCGACAAACACTGTGATAGACGCTCTAAACACTGATAGACCCTCTAAACACTGTGACAGACCCTCTAAACACTGTAACAGACCCTCTAAACACTGTGACAGACCCTCTAAACACTGTGACAGACCCTCTAAACACTGTGATAGACCCGACAAACACTGTGATATACCCGACAAACACTGTGATAGACCCTCTAAACACTGTGATAGATCTATCACAGTGTTTGTCGGGTCTATCACAGTGTTTAGAGGGTCTATCAGTGTTTAGAGTGTCTATCACAGTGTTTAGAGGGTATATCACAGTGTTTTTAGAGGGTCTATCACAGTGTTTAGAGGGTCTATCAGTGTTTAGAGGGTCTATCACAGTGTTTAGAGGATCTAGCACAGTGTTTAGAGGGTCTATCACAGTGTTTAGAGGGTCTATCACACCCTCTAAACACTGTTAGACCCTCTAAACACTGTGACAGACCCTCTAAACACTGTGACAGACCCTCTAAACACTGATAGACCCTCTAAACACTGATAGATCTATCACAGTGTTTGTCGGGTCTATCACAGTGTTTAGAGGGTCTATCAGTGTTTAGAGGGTCTGTCACAGTGTTTGTCGGGTCTATCACAGTGTTTAGAGGGTCTATCACAGTGTTTAGAGGGTCTATCAGTGTTTAGAGGGTCTATCACCGTGTTTGTAGGGTCTATCACAGTGTTTGTAGGGTATATTACAGTGTTTAGACTGTCTATCACACCCTCTAAACACTGATAGACCCTCTAAACACTGTGATAGACCCTCTAAACACTGTGATAGACCCTCTAAACACTGTGACAGACCCTCTAAACACTGTAACAGACCCTCTAAACACTGTGACAGACCCTCTAAACACTGTGACAGACCCTCTAAACAATGTGATAGACCCGACAAACACTGTGATAGACCCGACAAACACTGTGATAGACCCGACAAACACTGTGATAGATCATCTCAGTGTTTGTCGGGTCTATCACAGTGTTTAGAGGGTCTATCAGTGTTTAGAGGGTCTATCACAGTGTTTAGAGGGTATATCACAGTGTTTGTCGGGTCTATCACAGTCTTTAGAGGGTCTATCAGTGTTTAGAGGGTCTGTCATAGTGTTTAGAGGGTCTATCACAGTGTTTAGAGGGTCTATCAGTGTTTAGAGGGTCTTTCACAATGTTTAGAGGTTCTATCACAGTGTTTAGAGGGTCTATCACACCCTCTAAACACTGATAGATCCTCTAAACACTGTGACAGACTCTCTGTGACAGACCCTCTAAACACTGTGACAGACCCGACAAACACTGTGATATACCCTCTAAACACTGATAGACCCTCTAAACACTGATAGACCCTCTAAAGACTGTGATAGACCCTCTAAACACTGATAGACCCTCTAAACACTGTGACAGACCCTCTAAACACTGATAGACCCTCTAAACACTGTGATAGATCCTCTAAACACTGATACACCCTATAAACACTGTGACAGACCCTCTAAACACTGTGACAGACCCTCTAAACACTGTGACAGACCCGACAAACACTGTGATAGACCCTCTAAACACTGTGATAGACCCTCTAAACACTGTGATAGATCTAGCACAGTGTTTAGACGGTCTATGACAGTGTTTAGAGGGTCTATCACAGTGTTTGTCGGGTCTATCACAGTCTTTAGAGGGGCTATCAGTGTTTAGAGGGTCTGTCACAGTGTTTAGAGGGTCTATCACAGTGTTTAGAGGGTCTATCAGTGTTTAGAGGGTCTATCACACACTGTAAACCCGAATAAGTTTCCAGAACTTAAAAAAATTGACGTAATCCCATTCCTCAAATTTTTTAAGTTGATCAACTCAAATGTTTTCAGTTGGCTAAGACTTACAATTCTCAGTTAAGGCAACTCAAATATGGTCTGTTACTGTGACTTAAGGTTCTCAGTTAAGTCAAATCAAATATGGTCAGTTACTCTGACTTACAGTTCTCAATTGGAGTCAACTCAAATATGTTCAGTTACTGTGACTTACAGTTCTCAGTTAAGGCAGTTCAAATATGTTCAGTTACTGTGACTTAAGGTTCTCAAGTGGAGGCAACTCAAATATGTTCAGTTACTGTGACTTACAGTTCTCAGCTAAGGCAATTCAAATATGTTCAGTTACTGTGACTTAAGGTTCTCTAGTGGAGTCACCTCAAATATGTTCAGTTACTGTGACTTACAGTTCTCAGTTAAGGCAATTCAAATATGTTCAGTTACTGTGACTTAAGGTTCTCAAGTGGTGTCAACTCAAATATGTTCAGTTACTGTGACTTACAGTTCTCAGTTAAGGCAGTTCAAATATGTTCAGTTACTGTGACTTAAGGTTCTCTAGTGGAGGCAACTCAAATATATTCAGTTACTGTGACTTACAGTTCTCAGTTAAGGCAGTTCAAATATGTTCAGTTACTGTGACTTAAGGTTCTCTAGTGGAGTCACCTCAAATATGTTCAGTTACTGTGACTTTCATTTCTCAGTTAAGGCAATTCAAATATATTCAGTTACTGTGACTTAAGGTTCTCAAGTGGTGTCAACTCAAATATGTTCAGTTACTGTGACTTACAGTTCTCAGTTAAGGCAGTTCAAATATGTTCAGTTACTGTGACTTAAGGTTCTCAAGTGGTGTCAACTCAAATATGTTCAGTTACTGTGACTTACAGTTCTCAGTTAAGGCAGTTCAAATATGTTCAGCTACTGTGACTTAAGGTTCTCAAGTGGAGGCAACTCAAATATGTTCAGTTACTGTGACTTAAGGTTCAACCTTAAATCCATGTGATTAAGTTAACAGAACTCAAAGACATTGAGGCAATCTAATGCCTCATTTCTTTTAAGTTAATCAACTCAAATATTTGCAGTTACTATAACTTAAGGTTCAGTTTTAAAATCCATGTGAATAAGTTAACAGAAAAATAACTACACAAGCGCATTATATCAACTTCAAACAACTCTTTTATTTTTTTCTATTCAAAGAGTATACATATATAATCTGTATGTTAGCAATGTACAATAACACTGTAAACACCGTATACACTGTTTTTGGACTATATTACACGTATGTTAACAATACCGACCAGTTATTAGTGCCTCGCAAAGTGCAGATATGAAGTTTTCCCCTTTTTTTGTATGCATTTAGGAGGTTTTGTTCTTCATCGAAACTATTTATCTTACAAAAACATTGTGTTACAACTTCAAACTCTTTATATTTATTTCTATTCAAAGAGTATACATCTATTTATCTTACAAAAACATTGTGTTGCCCTCTCCAACATTATGGCTAGGCCTGCCACGATAACAAATTTTGCTGGGCGATTAATTGCCCCCGAAAATATCGCGATAAGTGATATTATTGCGACCGGTTAGAGAATTTTTTTTTGAGAAATTTATTTCCCAAAACTTTTATTTTGAAGCCCACCGCTCCGTCTTTTCCGGTGTTTAGACTTTTATTTTGAAGCCCACCGACCGGACCGGAAGTATTGTTGTTATTATCCTAGCTTGCTGATGCTGCTGGTGGACTGGGGCCAGCTAACGTTAGCTTGCTGATGCTACTACTACTTCGACATGCTGCTAGTGGACTGGGGCCAGCTAACGTTAGCTTGCTGATGCTACTACTACTTCGACATGCTGCTAGTGGACTGGAGCCAGCTAACGTTAGCTTGCTGATGCTGCTGGTAGATCGACATGCTGCTAGTGGACTGGGGCCAGCTAACGTTAGCTTGCTGATGCTACTAGTAGATCGACATGAGCTAATGATAAAACAAATGTTGAGATTGTTGGTGAACAACTAACTTTAAGTTAGTTTTAACGTTAGCTACTAACGTTAAAACGCTAACGTTACACTACAAATAACGCTACTTGGTTAAAAGGAGCAACACTATTGAGAAATGTAGTTAAGCTATGTGGTGTTGCCCCACGGAACTCCTGTGCTGTGCTCTCTGCTCTGTAGTAAAGCCAGCGGCCCGCCTCCCAACACGGACAGTGACTGACAAGGGGCACTGGTTCCGCCTCATTAAAACAAACGCGCAAATAGCAATTAATCGCGCCCGTCAAAATCATTGCATTAATTTTAATTATCGCGGCAATTAATCGATTTATTGCTTATCACGGCAGGCCTAATTATGGCAATGTTAAAATTGAAAATATATATATAGAAAATATATATAGAAAATAAATACATGCATGTTATAACATGTACATACAATGTAATGTATATTACACATTTAATCCCACTGGTCACAATAGTGTAATATTGTTTGTTATAAGGCTCTGAAAATGTTACTGAATGATGTATCAATGTATTTCCAGCAAATATTGAAATAATAAAGGGTCTCAATATGTGCAGTGCACATGACCAGAGCCGTTTACATCCTGGCTGAATTACTCAAATTTGTATAGTGTGGTCATAGAATGAGCAAACATGTTGACGGCAACTATTGTGACCGTTGGGATAACACAGTGTATCTATGTACAGTACAGGATAAAATGTATAGATTATCTGAAAATTGTCAATCCGCTTGGCACATGTAAAATTCACAAACGTTGTGCTGTATATTGGGTCCTGCCAATGTGGAACCAAAATACCAATCCACATTACATGCTATACAGCTGGCAATACTGTTAATAGTGCACATACCTACATATCGCTGCTGTCGGGACAAAACCTCATAACTCCATTTTAAATTTTTTTTTTTATTATGTAAATCAACTCCGTAGATCATCCTCCATATGTGTG
This sequence comes from Notolepis coatsorum, assembly GCF_963971535.1. NCBI lineage: Eukaryota > Metazoa > Chordata > Actinopteri > Aulopiformes > Paralepididae > Notolepis > Notolepis coatsorum. The sequence continues at coordinate 117,968,563 of NC_140166.1, forward strand.
TGTGGGTTTTACAAAGTTTAAACAATGGGAAAGCATTAAACCGATCATCTGTCTAAACCTCCTAACTCTATTCACCCTCAAATCTGTGTTAGTTTTTTTCATCTGCTGAAAAGTTGGGTTTTTGGAGTTATGAGGTTTTGTCCCGACAGCAGCGATATGGAAATGCAGCTGTATTTGCTCCATGACGTATCATGGAACAAGATGGTGTTTTCATTGAAAGAGTTAGTCAGAATGTCAGAGGCACCATCCGTCATTTAGAGCAGGCTATGTTTGCAGAATGATAACTAGAACACTACAGTACTCTGTACTAAGAACACTATACAGTACACTAACGTTAGGTTATGGCTATAACCAAGTTCTGTTAGTTAGGGGTGACGCTTGGCATCACACTGCACTCCCTCGCGTACGTGCACGCGCACTGAATAAATTCCACAAAAAATGTACCTTTAATACCAGTATTAGTCTGACCACACCCCTCATCAGCTTACCTTCATAAGCAGGTGTGTGGTCACCTGCTCTCCTCCTTCCCAAGCTTTCACCACAAGGTGAGGTCAAGGGCTGCAGCGGCCGTCTGATGCCAAGCGTCACCCCTAACTAACAGAACTTGGTTATAGCCATAACCTAATGTTCTGTTCCGTTAGGGGCTCTGCTTGGCATCACACTGCACAATGGGAGGCCAAGCGGAGCCGCTGGCTGACAAATACACCCCGCTGACAGCCCCCCACAACCATCAGAACAGGGAGGGCCGAGCCCCCCCGACCCCCCCTAATGGAGGGCATCCCCCCTATTAGGGGCTTCACGGGAGGGCGACGGACCCGACCGTGCGAAGAGGCACTCAAGTAACTCAACGCACAGGGTGAGCAGACCGTGGCTTGACCCCACGACTACACACACGCACAACCCGCATGCCACCCGGGAACGAACAGAGGAACAACCTCGTTACTGCCCTCAGAATCACGGGGTCAAGGGCAAACCCAACCCCGTGGCAAGGCCGTAGCAGCGGAGCGCGAAGGAAGACCCAGACCCACCAAAAGGACTGGACTCCCTGGAATGGGGGCCCGGAGAAGTCCATGATGCCAGCATCAAGACCCCACCAGGTGGGCACGTAGTGCCCCGCCCCCCACATCGCCAGCGTATTCGGACAAAGGCCCCCCAGTTACTGCACCTGGTATTCCCAGGCGGTATCCCATCCAAGTACTAACCAGGCCAGAACCTGCTTAGCTTCCGAGATCGGACGAGATCGGGCGTGTTCAGGTTGGTATGGCCGTGAGCCGAGCGGGCCCTGTCCCCCCAATAGTACACCGCCTGGCACACTGACCCTGCAGAACAGGCAGTCAGCATGGCCGTAAGCACACAAAAAAGGTTAACCAACGGAAGCAGGCAGCGCACCGGGGAAAAAACCAGGCAACAGGCTGTTAACCCTAGCCTGGAGAATGCGGACGAGACAGGCGTCAGAGGGGACAGCTGAACACAGCCGCACCGGCGGAAGGGGCGTATGCTGGCGTTGTTGAATGACCAAGCCTCCATTTAAAAACCCCCACCCAGAGGGGTTGAGGCAGAGAAGGCTGACACGATTGGCAGACGTCATGAACGTGCAGGGGCACCCTCAACCGGTGAACCCGAGAGTTGACACTGCTCCAACACACCAGGGAATCAACCACCTTGGCGTTACCCAATGCAGTGGTTGTTCCTATAACCCCTCAAGAAAAAACTCCAAAACACACCTGCGGGTATACACCGGCTATACCGCAGTACAAGTGTCTCAGTTTTCAAAAAAGGGTTAACCCAGGCCTACGGGTCGACGAACATTACCTCGGACCGGGCCTGGCGATACGGGAAGCATAGGGTCACCAGAGGAGGTCAAAGACCACCCCAACAGGCCCCTCTTCGCCATGCGCGAGAGAGGAGCGAAAAAGAATGGAGAACCAGCCCCTAAGCACACCGCACCTGGCCTTCCCAGGCGGTCTCCCAACCAAGTACCAACCAGGACCAACCTGTGTAGCGGCCGAGATCCGACGAGATCGAGCGTGTACAGGTTGGCATGGCCGCAAGCCATTACGACAGTGCTGAGTAAAAACGTACCCAACCAGGGTCCCCATAGCGCTTAACCCCGTGACACCCGGACCGACCTGGCATTTTTCCCCCTGAAAAAAGCCCAAGTCCCTCAGGGTACCAGAACAGCAGATCTGCATCCCCGGCGGACAACGGGTTCAACTGATCCGGACCAGCGTGACCAGAACCAGTCCCGTGCCCTAACCACGCCGACATGCCTACTCCAGGAGAAAGGGCAGATATGCGTGTCGATCTTAGCATGAAAAGAAGGCGCCACCCAGACGTTCGGGCGAACCGCGCCTGGTGGCCCACCCCAAGGGCGTGAGACCCCTCTACATATGTTCAGATCCATTCCGTCACCATCCCCCAGACATGAACGAGAATCCGTCGAAAAACCAACCCAGGTCGTGGGATTTGGTCGTCGGAAGAGGAAAAACCCCCATCTCAGTTGCTTTATAAAAACGCCGTTTCAACCACAAGCAACCAAGGCGTGCCAGTCAGTCGCCTGTTTACAGCGAGCTAGCACTATACGTGCGTCGGGACACACCCCCATCAATGAACAGGCTATTTAGACCTGTCATTGAATCCCCAAGGCGCCCAGGGGAACGACAAGAGGGGTGTGACACTTCCTAACTCCAACACTTTTTGAATAGAAAAGAAGGAAGCATCAACAGTATGTATCCCAGTCTACACAGCCAGGGGTAAAAATTGTTCACATTTTTACATCCCACCACCCTCCCATAGGAAGGAGACGGGGATCCCCAGAGAGACTTCCCACGCGAGCTGTACAGATTGAAAAGAATATATTGCACCTTGAGCCATGTAAAAAATTGGTTTTAGGGCTCTCCGGGGAAGAGGCACTGAACCCATACACACTCAACAATCGAATAGAATCGAATACATATACAATAGAATAGGACACCTTCTAGAGGGTCCACTCACTTTGACAATCTGAGGAGGAAGGCTCTGATGGAGGCTCCCTCCCATGGAAGAAGGAGTCCGAACTCACAGAAAGCCCGAATAGGCGCTTGGTGAGGAGGAGCCCTGACCACCCCCCTGAAACAGATCCATCACATGGACCTGAACAGCACACGGAAGTCCTACCAACAGAGACGCGCACGGTGACGTACTCTATGGCGGGGGAATTCCTGCGGTGCACACGCCCAATATACCAGGCCGTGGGACCAGGAAACTCCCCCCCCCGTAACGTGCCGAACCGCCACGTGACGGGAACCTTGAAGGACAGGGGGTGTACCCCTGACCGACAGAAACAAGGGGGAGAGGAAAGGTTACCAGTTCACCCCTTTACGACCCCACACCCATGATACGATGTAATGACAAAAAGAGAATATGACACAGTCATAGTCAGCTCTATGAAGCGTTTGACAGCTCCACACAGCGCATGAGCTAACCTGCTATCTGATTTTTACTAAGGAAAAAACACAGAATAGAGAGGGCTCTAAGAGCCCCGGTCCAACATACACATGTGCTTCTGTGGCCAGTCCAACCCAGTTGCAGGTCACATGACACACACAACCCATCATCACCTACAAAAAATGGCAAAAACACTCTACAGAGGAACGCCGTTTTTCACAATGAGAGAATACATAATTCTCGATTAGTATCGGCCACAGGCCTTGCTAAGCACACACGACAGCGACCAAACCATCTTTTCTTTTAGGAAAATAAAGTTTCTCCAGCTGTTTTAGCACAACCTCAGCAATCAAGCTAAGGGTTACATCGCATCCCTACCACACAAAAGACACAATTCTAGTGCACAACATGTCTGATAGGAGGATGAAAAAGTCCCCAGGGAACCGGGGGGAAACACAATCCTCTTATTTTACCCTCAATACGGCCAGTTAAAACAGGAAAACCTGTTAATATGTGAACACACTGTTCATTGTCATCACAGGCTGAGAAAAGAACATTCTTTTACTCACTTGTCACCAAGCATAGCTTCATAGGTTAGTTACCTTAGTTGTGAGTACACGGTACATATAAACACCATGATGTTTCTCACACAACAACCAGATCATTTTCACATCTGTAACAACAACCCGATTTGCACGGAGAAGCTAACTGCCAGTGACAAAAACAGTACACACATAACTCGCGTCGTATCCTAAATGCATTGCAGCAACACACGTTTTGGAAAACATCGTTATCCACAAAACATTTAGAAAAGTAAAACCAGAAGACGTGTTATAAGGTCTGGTCAAACCTTGTCCTACCCGGAAAGTAGATCAGCGAAGTGCAGTCACAGACACCGTAGGAACACAGCCGCTCCTGTGTTGTTCGAACTGGGCAGCGTCGCCGCTCCAACCCGCACTACAGTCCTCTTTATTGACGCAACCTTGCCGTCCTGGCTCAGGGCAGGGTCGACGAAACATCCCCTGTCAAGGATGACGTCGTAGTCAAGAGTGTAAAACATGTTAAAATCAAAGCACGTTCAACAGAGTAGCATTAAGCTAACGGCCGCTCCAACCGTTCGGGCGCTACTGCCCCTGCTCGCGAGACGCCGAGCTAACGGCGCACGCGACCAGAAGCGCTCGCGGCGGCGCGCGAGGAGCTAAAGCTACCCCGCGCCAGGCCTTGGCCTACAGCAGCAAGCCAACGTTACCTAGTAATCACGACATGCTAGCGCCGCAGCTAACAGCTGACTGGCTAACAGTAGGCCCACCTAAGTAGGCCATGCAGCGATCCCAGCAGGCTAACGCAGCAGCTAACAGCTGACTGGCTAACCGTAAGCTAAGCAGCTATCACCTGAACATGTATACAATGACATAACACTCACCCAGACAGGCCGCCGTTCTGAACCTCTCCTCACTCTTTAAGAGAAAAGAGAAACAAGATGTCAACACTGCTTTACAACGGTGATTTTACCAACACCCGACGGAATCAGCACAATACCAAACTGGCCTGTGTAGCTGACTTGAACATGGATCTGCCGCTATCGCACATCCATGCACATATCTCATCATGAAGGAACACTCTCATTTGGATATGAAAGAAGGGGCTTAACACGGGACAGAGAGAATCCACTCGTCCAGAACACACAGGGATCACCAGTGTTAATGGTCGCGGCCCACTAGTTAAAACTACAATGGTCTTCAGACCAAGGCCTTCTGTCGCCTAAGTGGCTGAACAAAGGACCCTAGCCTGGGGCCGGTTTCCATAAACATTGTCAAGTAGCCCCCATAGCACTAACAGACAAGTGAAGCCCGCCAGCAACAGTACTCACCCAACCTGAAACCCACCGCTTCTCACAACAGCGGCGTGTCCGACAGTTCAGCTGTGGCCTGACAGGTTTCACCCCAACAAACACAGCAAGGAACTGCAGTTGAGAAGCATTCAGCGGCGTGCTCCCAATACGAAAACCGGTGGAGGGTTTTTAGAATGATCATCATCTTCCAGACACTCCAGTACGAAGACAATATCGCCGTATTTTCTCGAAAATAGTGAGAGAGAAAATAAAGATATGATGTCAACGTATCTCCTTCCTTGTAAACAATATTTTTCTCCACGTCAACTAACAACACGTCAAGTGGGGTACTACCGAGGCACTTCCTTGTGGTGAAAGCGAGAAGGAGGAGAGCAGGTGACCACACACCTGCTTATGAAGGTAAGCTGATGAGGGGTGTGGTCAGACTAATACTGGTATTAAAGGTACATTTTTTGTGGAATTTATTCAGTGCGCATGCACGTACGCGAGGGAGTGCAGTGTGATGCCAAGCAGAGCCCCTAACGGAACAGAACTATACTGCCCTGTCAAGGCAGACCGCAGTAACTTCCAAACAGTGAAACTGAGAAAAATGGCTTTAAAGTTTTTTGACTTGCCATCCAAAATGTGTTATAGATAGATAGATGATAGTACCCAGATTTAACATGTATTAATGAAGTAATCTTTAGGCATACAAAAATATGACGTAGTTATTTTAATTAACCCCAAAAAAGCAGATACTGCACTCTGCTGCACGATTTCCTTAAATAATTATACAGGTAATGTACAGGCAAAGTGCAGTAACTTCAAATACAATGTTGTTTTCCCTCCAGCTTTCATAACTTCACCTAGCCATTTTATTTGGATCATCATCATTCCAATATATTCAGGTATTAAATTTCATTTTCAAAATGGCTAGGTTAAGTTATGAAAGCTGGAGGGAAAACAACATTGTATTTGAAGTTACTGCACTTTGCCTGTACATTACCTGTATAATTATTTAAGGAAATCGTGCAGCAGAGTGCAATATCTGCTTTTTTGGGGTTAATTAAAATAATTATGTCATATTTTTGTATGCCTAAAGATTACTTCATTAATACATGTTAAATCTGGGTACTATCATCTATTTACCTATAACACATTTTGGATGGCAAGTCAAAACACTTTAAAGCCATTTTTCACTGTTTGGAAGTTACTGCGGTCTGCCTGGGTTTTGAGTGTGATTTTGTAGTTACTGCAGTTTTTAAAACCCCATATCTCCAAAACTGAGCGACATTAACATCTGAAACTTGGTCACAAGATAAAACATTTATTGACAAGGTCAATTTCACTCATAACTAAATTATTACTTTTTTCAAGTTACTGCGGTTAGCCTTGACAGGGCAGTATACTACTGCCTACAAGGGCTCAAGGATACAGTCCCACTCTCAGCATACAAGATCGATGGTCTGCTGCTGCTGACTCCCAAGCGATTCATTCAAGTGAAACGGAACTGAGTCCAGCTAATGGTGAATAGTTATTTATTAATCAATTATTGTGTCTTTATTCACTCTAGTTGTGTAATTGACCAGTTCATATTCTGTATAAGTTCATATTCTGTATATGTTAATAATAACGCTTCTGTGTTGCGTTTATGGCTCCTGGTATATCGCCTTGTACTCTGTACTGAGAACACTAACTCTACCACTGCCTACAAGCAATGGAAGCAGTCAGAGCAGAGTGGCATTTATGCCCATTGCCTCCTATTGTTCCTCGAGACACAAACGTTTGGGACTTGGATGTTGCCTTTGAGATTCTGATAAACTCTTTCAACTCTAAAACTTACTTGGATGAAATTACAATAATGCCAGCTATAGACGGTTAAGAAAATCCGAACTGTAAAACTCTCAAATGTAAACATATTACATAAAAAATAAAGAACAAGGTACATTGAGTAGTTTGGACCTATTGGCTGAACATCTGCAAAGTAGTACAGCAACTTTTGAAGGTATTATTTTGACATGACAAGACATTTCAGATGAGTTTCTATAGACACACTTTTGAGGTGTTGGTAAGTGCTTTGGGGTAGTGCATAGATTAGTCCAAACATTACAGGAAGGAATCACCCAATCTGGGGAGGCTGATCATGATATGACTTTCAATGACAATAGAGATTGTCACAGGCTGGTAGTGAACTGGACTTGTGTCATGATCACTGATTACAGTAAGGAATAGAAACTCATCTGAAAGAAGGATGTGGGGTGAGGTATTCATTTCCTTGTCATGTCAAAATAATACCTTCAAAAGGTTAATGCAAGAGCGGTCAGGTGACGTAGGGGAGATTGCGTTCGTCACCAACACTGGAGACACTGGATTCGCGTGTTCGAATAAAACTCCCTGCGTTGTCACCAGCTTGGCTGGCCGTTCACACTAATACAATTTGGCAGTATTAGGGGGTGGGGAAGCTGGCGGGTGGGAATCTGGCGTTGTGGACAGCGATGCCTACAGGTCAGGTCTCAGCGCTTGCTAAGCGGGGCAGGACTTGGTGGAGATAGCGTGCCCTCCCACGCGTTACACTTCACCAATGAGAGCCCTCGCTGCCAAGTGAAAAGACGTCACTGGCTGTCGGCGCATGTCTCGGGGGAAGCGTGCGATCGACTCGGGACGCCCTTATACCGACTCGTAGGAGAACATGCATACAGCACCAGGTAGGGGAGGGGGGGGGGGGGGGGGGGATTGGCACAACGACTAATTGGGACGGGGAGAAAATCCATTGAAAAATCAGAAGAAAAAAAAATTATTGCATCATCAAGTCATTCTTGAGAGTCTGCAACCTGGGCGACAGTTTACCAGCTTCTAGACCTAGTAAAATCTTCTGAATGAATTCAAAAGTGTTGGTAAGTCCCTTGGGGTAGCTGAGGTGTGGTGCATAGGTTAGTCCAAACATTACCAGGAAGGAATCACCAAATCTGGGGAGGCTGATCATGATGTGACTTTCAATGACAACAGAGATTGTCACAGGCTGGTAGTGAACTGGACTTGTGTCATGGTCACTGATGACAGTAAGGAGGGCCACTGCAACACCCTGAAGCTCTGGCTCATCAGGCGTGTCCTGAAGGAATGAAAGAGACATAATAATCACAAATAAATCCATGGTTTCTACAAAGTGCAGCACAAAGCTAAGTATATGGAGTTGTGTTTGTAAGTTGTTTATATTTTAGTTAGAAATTTTTTTTTGGTGAGAAGGTTTTTTTTATTTAACCAGGTTAGTCCCATCGAGATCAAATATCTCTTTCACAAGGGAGACCTGGAAGGAAGGAAGACTGATACTTAGCATTTTGATTAACTGTTCACTTAATATACAGTTGTACTGTAAATTATTTTCACTCGGACTCACTGTGCAGGTTTTGAAAAATCCAGCGACTTCCTCATGCAGATACACAGGCAGGGCATGGAGAACAGTGGTACGCCTGGTGTGAACATCATGGATTTCCTATTAAGATGTAAGATTAAGAAGAAAAATAATTGTATTATATGGAAATGTTTACTGAACAAAGCGGATTTTAAACAGGCCAATCAGATATGTCCACAAATAACATGTTCACATCTTTAATGCAATCAGAAAAATGGCAAACACAATGGTGGACTAATTGTAAAATTCAAAAGCTCATTTGAATCATTGAACCTGTTCAATGTTACAGAGGTTCGACCTATGACATGTATAATAATCTATTCACCTGTTCATCGTGGATTTTTAAAATGTGAGCCAAAGCATCTGCTCTGTTCCCAGTTTTGGACGCCTTCTGTCTGAATAACGTCATCAGTCGAGGAAGATGGCGGTCAAGCTCAGCGTAGAATGTGTTGGGCAGGTTCTGGTTGGTAATCAGCTGGAACTCTGCATACACCTATATTTAAAAACAGCAGGACAATATAGTATATCAACATCAATTAGTCACTTCAACTTGGTGGATCTCTTACTTTGTTTGGTTTGGGCTTCAGAGCATGACGGCGGGATTTCTGGTCAACCATGTCATTACATGCTTTGCGGAATCGGTCGCTGATGACTAGCTCGCGGGGGCGCACAGAACACACACGCAGATGCGCCGCTAGAGTATATAAACCAGGCTTAGGAATCACAAGTTTCACTTTAAAACACACAGAATGTGCCAAATGTTAACACAGGAAAGAGAGAGCTGATCTATATTACCTCAGACTCCATTTTGAGAGCAGGCCAGAGGTCCATGAGCTCTTTCACTGGTGGGCTGGACTTCACTATGGTCTGTCGGCGCAGGGCAAATGTGGTCTGCATCAGCTTTCTAATGAGGGGCAGGTTCTTCTCAGTCTTCTTGACTTCTTCAGCAATTGTCTGCCTCAACTGCTCAAGCCTCAAGGAATCCTCTCCTTGGGGATAGTTGGGTAGGAAGTTTACTTCTGCTCGCTTGGGTCTTTTAATGTTGGAATGTGAAGGTTCGCCATCAGGATTGCTTCTACCTCTTTTTCCAGCATTTACAGTGACCTCCTCACATCCTGCCCGTCTCAGCTTGTTCCTGAAATTGCCCATCTTGAATTTGATGCTGTTCTTCCATCCATTGCAGCCGGTCTCAGATCCTGCTTCCTTCAAGCAGGGATGTTTGGCGACAAGAGCAGCAGAAGCCACTGCTATCTCTTTATCACTTGGATAAGCCTTGAAAGCATACATTGTAGATGCAAGCTTTTCTAAGATGTCGTGCTTTAGGTCTCTTGTCAACTTAAGGTGTCTCTTGTTCTTCTCAAATTCGTTGTTTCCGTCTCTAAGTTTCAGCTCAACATCGAATGCAAATGTAGGAACTGGAAAAGGACCTGGAGGCCATCTGCTTAGACGTTCTGGAGATGACATATCTGAAAGTATATCAGTAGATGCGAGAGAGCTGGAGTCGAGCGAAAGTGAAATGTGCACAACAGCTTTTTGTGGCAATTCCGTAATGTCATCATGGGAAGTAAGTTTCCCATCAAAGTCTGGATCTTCATACAGCAAACTGAAGTCAAGGTCTATTTCCAACTGTTCTTTTATAATCTTGACCAGTGCATCAACAGAGGCGGGTCGTGAACTGAGTTTTAATTTTCTAGCCCGGTCTGTCTCAACAACACGAAGGATCATGGGTTGTGGGGAGGCAGCTGCCATTGTGCTATGGAAACTTGAATGAATCGCTTGGGAGTCAGCAGCAGCAGCAGCAGACCATCGATCTTGTATGCTGAGAGTGGGACTGTATCGTTGTGACCAGACTGCAGGTAGATGGACAGTGGACAGATGTGATCCGGTCGACAGACAGCAGCTCAAGGACCTAAGGAGTAGTCATAAACACAACACAGAAAGCGTCATTATTAACATATACAGAATATGAACTTATACAGAATATAAACTGGTCAATTACACAACGAGTGAATAAAGACACAATAATCGATTAATAAAATAACTATTCACCTTCCGTTTCACTTGAAAGAATCGCTTGGGAGTCAGCAGCAGCAGCAGACCATCGATCATATATGCTGAGAGTGGGACTGTATCATTGAGACCAGACTGTAGGTAGATGGACATATGTGGTTGTGTGGTTGACAGCTCATAGGACCTAAGATGTTCTATATACCAGGAGTCATAGTCTCGACACAGAAAATAAACCTTGTTATTCACAAGGTAGATCTGTTCTATTTGGCTAAATGTAGACAGTCCACCACTGACTCTGACGGAGAGAAACATTCCACAGACATAGTCTGTGCCATCAATGGTTACCTTTGATGTCTGGTAGATTGTGTCACTAACTGTGTGTCCTCTAATGTGTACCTGAGCTACTGCTGGTAGAGATGAAACCAGAACAGAGTCAACCCTGGATGCCTGGGTTTTTGGCTTGAAATATGATGGTGAAGCAAGATGATATGCCATCATGTGTTGGTGTCTGATTGCCATCGTCTTCAAGATATTTTTGAAGTTTTGAGTGTCATGCACCACTCTTTTGAAAAAGCGGTGCTTGGCCTCAAATCGCATGGTCCAAACATGCAGCAGGGGTTAGTAGAGTTAGTAGGGACAGTAGGGTTAGTAGGGTTAGGGTTAGTAGGGTTAGTAGGGACAGTAGGGTTAGTAGGGACAGTAGTGTTAGTAGGGTTAGTAGGGTTAGTAGGGACAGTAGGGTTAGTAGGGTTAGGGTTAGTAGGGACAGTAGGGTTAGTAGGGTTAGGGTTAGTAGGGTTAGTAGGGACAGTAGGGTTAGTAGGGACAGTAGTGTTAGTAGGGTTAGTAGGGTTAGTAGGGACAGTAGGGTTAGTAGGGACAGTAGGGTTAGTAGGGTTAGTAGGGTTAGTAGGGTTAGTAGGGACAGTAGGGTTAGTAGGGTTAGTAGGGACAGTAGGGTTAGTAGGGTTAGTAGGGACAGTAGGGACAGTAGGGACAGTAGGGTTAGTAGGGTTAGTAGGGTTAGTAGGGACAGTAGGGACAGTAGGGTTAGCTGTGTTTGAGACATGGAGGATAGCCTGCATCTTTAGGAACAAGGAAGATACGTTCATTTTAAGTTGATTTCTTAGATTGTCAGTGTCACATTGATCATCAGCATCCACCACTTCTATGCTCTGGCCTGGACATTCTTCATGCAAATCACTAGTGACCTCAGAAATCCTGTCTTGGGGATCCTCAACAACGACAGCTTTTAAGTCTGATGCAAGACTTAATTGGTGTTCTCTGCTTTTATGGCAATTGAATGAAGAGTAAACATTTGTGCTATAGCTACAATCCTTATATGGGCATGTCACTGTTTCATTATTTTTTAAATGCTTTCTGAGATGACTTAAGAAAATTGATTCAGAAAAGGGTTCCCGAAATGCGCACAAAGGGCATTTTATTACCACAGGGCTCTGACTCTGTTCTGGCCTACTGCTAAGTTGTGCAGTATGATATCTTGACAAATGAGTACTCAATGCATTTAGCGTCTTAAATTTACAGATACAATCAGTATGGAGGCATGGAAGAGGACTGACTCTGGAAAAGTGGCTGTGTTGCAGTCTGTAGTGTTTAAATAACTGTATTCTAGAAGTCAAAGCTGCACACAATTTACACTGCCAGACTACCATATTGGAACTATGAGAAAAAACTGAGCTCTGTGGAAACAGATTAATAAACTATGTTCTGGTCTCAACGATACAGTCCCAACTCACAAATATGTTTTTATATTTACAAATAATCAGCTTACTGTTTGGCTCATTTGAATATTTCCCAGCAGCACTTGCTACCTGAAAGGCAAGGGAAAAAATACAACGTTTAGACCTCCATGAAACATATACCAGAATAACTTACAACTCAATATAACAAGTTCATACTATTAGCTTACAAAAACATGATCATCATTTTCACAGTTTGAATGTTTAACCATCAATCAGAAGGAGATAGAGAGAGAGCGCAAGAGAGCGAGAGAGAGGAGATAGAGAGAGAGGGAGGGAGAGAGAGAACGGAGATGAATGAGAGCGTGAATTAATATCTCTCTCAAACCTCCTTTTGTCAAAAATATATATCTATTACAAACATCAATTTACAAGCTCAAAGAAATGGAGATATGTGGCTTCGACCATGCATGCCATGAGGACGCGACGCCTGCATGACACTCAACCAATATAACCAAATGAATCTCCCTCAAACCCGATAATAGGACATAATGTGCAAACAAACCTAAAATGGAGATGCGGCTTGACATGCATGCATGATGCACGCACGAGGGCGACGCCATCTTTACCTGCACTATAACTCACACACCAATATCGAACACTTAATATTTTGCATGAAACAACATCATTTCGGTGTGCCATAATATTTTAATTGCACACAGCATGCATGCAGGCAGTTGTTTAAGAAGACAATGGAGACCGAGTTAGCTTAATTATACTGAACAGCCATTAACTATAACTAAACTATTAAAAGATGCGCTAGCAGCTCACACAATTTGCATCTACAAATTGCATATCCGAACAGATTAAATGACCACAGATAACCGCAAATTGGCAAATTTACATATATATTTATACTCACTATATGAAAGAAACTTGACGTGCGCTGCTTCTGCTAACTTGACGGCTGCTGCTGCATCTCACGACATGCGGGTATACAGGTATCATCCCAGAATTCCTCCGCAGCTGCGCACAACAGTGGTTTCCTGCTGCTTGCTTGCAGAAATATTATTTTCACATGCCGTTATTTCTCACTTCTCAGAGCTGAGCTAATTCTCTAAACGAATTCTTTAATATAATTGGACTTAATATATAATATAATAACTTTATTAACATCTCTCTCACTCTCTCTGTCTCTCTCTCTCCTCTCTCTCTCTCTCTCTCTCTCTCTCTCTCTCTCTCTCTCTCTCTCTCTCTCTCTCTCTCTCGCTCTCTCTCTCTCTCTCTCTCTCTCTCTCTCTCGCTCTCGCTCTCTTTCTGTCTCTCTCTCTCTCTGTCTCTCTCTCTCTGTCTCTCTGTCTCTCTCTCTCTCTATGTCTGTCTGTTTCTCTCTCTCTCTCTGTCTCTTTCTCTGTCTGTCTCTCTCTCTGTCTCTCTGTTTATCTCTCTCTCTCTGTCTCTGTCTCTCTATCTGTCTCTCTCTCTGTCTGTCTGTTTCTCTCTCTCTGTCTCTCTCTCTCTGTCTCTCTCTCTCTCTCTCTCTGTTTCTCTCTCTCTCTCCCTCTCTCTGTCTCTCTCTCTCTCTGTCTCTCTCTGTATTAATGTAAAAGAGTTGAATACTCGGAAAATCACTCTACACCCAGTGGCCTAATATTGAAGAAAACAGACCTGGGCTGGAATATGGAACCAACAATCTTGTATCTCCTAAAAAAAATATAAAAATAAAAATCAGGAATGAAAGAAAGACGAAAGAAATATTCTCATATTCATATCTATTTTTGAAATCCATGACATTTACATTTAGTCATTTAGCTGCTTTTATCCAAAATGACTTACAAGTTCTGTCAAGTCTGCAGGAAGGGTACAACTCTGCGTATAAGTAAGATTGTTTGTTAAACAGTGTCAAACTTGAGTGCTACAGTCTTGAGTCCATATATACCAGCCGTGTCATGCTAGCATACAGGCACAGGTCATAGATACCAACCATGTCATGCTAGCATACAGGCACAGGTCATAGATACCAACCATGTCATGCTAGCATACAGGCACAGGTCATAGATACCAACCATGTCATGCTAGCATACAGGCACAGGTCATATATACCAACCATGTCATGCTAGCATACAGGCACAGGTCATAGATACCAACCATGTCATGCTAGCATACAGGCACAGGTCATAGATACGAACCGTGTCATGCTAGCATACAGGCACAGGTCATAGATACCAACTGTGTCATGCTAGCATACAGGCACAGGTCATAGATACCAACCATGTCATGCTAGCATACAGGCACAGGTCATAGATACCAACCATGTCATGCTAGCATACAGGCACAGGTCATAGATACCAACCGTGTCATGCTAGCATACAGGCACAGGTCATAGATACCAACCGTGTCATTATACAGGCACAGGTCATAGATACCAACCATATCATGCTAGCATACAGGCACAGGTCATATCTTCATTGAGAACATGCTATATGCAACTATATGCATGTATGCCTGTATGACTCCTGTATGACGCGTCAACGTATCCGCTAGACCGGAGGCATGACAGGACATTAGCAAGAAAACCCATAAAAAGCTAACACCTCTCACACCTATCACACCTCTCACACCGATCCCACCTATCACACCTATCACACCTCTCACACCGATCCCACCTATCACACCTCTCACACCTATCACACCTCTCACACCTCTCACACCTATCACACCTATCACACCTATCACACTTCTCACACCTATCACACATCTCACACCTATCACTCCTCTCACACCTATCACACCTCTCACACCTATCACACCTATCACACATCTCACACCTATCACACCTATCACACCTCTCACACCTATCACACCTATCACACATCTCACACCTCTCACACCTATCACACCTATCACACCTCTCACACCTATCACACCTCTCACACCTATCACACCTCTCACACCTATCACACCTCTCACACCTCTCACAGCACCTCTCACACCTATCACACCTCTCACACCGATCCCACCTATCACACCTATCACACCTATCACACCTATCACACCTCTCACACCTATCACACCTCTCACACCTATCACTCCTCTCACACCTATCACACCTATCACACCTCTCACACCTCTCACACCTATCACACCTATCACACCTCTCACACCTCTCACACCTATCACACCTCTCACACCTATCACACCTCTCACACCTATCACACCTCTCACACCTATCACACCTCTCACACCTCTCACACCTATCACACCTATCACACCTATCACACCTCTCACACCTATCACACCTATCACACCTCTCACACCTATCACACCTCTCACACCTCTCACACCTCTCACACCTCTCACACCGATCCCACCTATCACACCTATCACACCTCTCACACCTATCACACCTATCACACCTATCGCACCTCTCACACCTATCACACCTCTCACACCTATCACTCCTCTCACACCTATCACACCTCTCACACCTATCACACCTCTCACACCTATCACACCTCTCACACCTATCACACCTATCACACCTATCACACCTATCACACCTCTCACACCTATCACTCCTCTCACACCTAGCACACCTCTCACACCTATCACACCTCTCACACCTATCACACCTCTCACACCTATCACACCTCTCACACCTATCACACCTCTCACACCTATCACACCTATCACACCTATCACACCTATCACACCTCTCACACCTCTCACACCTCTCACACCTATCACACCTCTCACACCAATCCCACCTATCACACCTCTCACACCTATCACACCTATCACACATCTATACCCATTCTGCAATCTGTTAATAAAGTTGTACTTAAGTTATGCTTTTACATTATACTTACTTAATAAGTGAATAGTTCCAAGTCAATCAAAAACTATGAGTTTTATTTACTCAAAACATAATGCAGTTTACAGTCTGTATCTACTTAATTATCTTAAGTTGTACTTAAGTTATGCTTTTACATTATACTTACTTAATAAGTGAATAGTTCCAAGTCAATCAAAAACTATGAGTTTTATTTACTCAAAACATAATGCGGTTTACAGTCTGTATCTACTTAATTATCTTAAGTTGTACTTAAGTTATGCTTTTACATTATACTTACTTAATAAGTGAATAGTTCCAAGTCAATCAAAAACTATGAGTTTTATTTACTCAAAACATAATGCGGTTTACAGTCTTTATCTACTTAATTATCTTAAGTTGTACTTAAGTTATGCTTTTACATTATACTTACTTAATAAGTGAATAGTTCCAAGTCAATCAAAAACTACGAGTTTTATTTACTCAAAACATAATGCGGTTTACAGTCTGTATCTACTTAATTATCTTAAGTTGTACTTGAGTTATGCTTTTACATTATACTTACTTAATAAGTGAATAATTCCAAGTCAATCAAAAACTATGTGTTTTATTTACTCAAAACATAATGCGGTTTACAGTCTGTATCTACTTAATTATCTTAAGTTGTACTTAAGTTATGCTTTTACATTATACTTACTTAATAAGTGAATAATTCCAAGTCAATCAAAAACTATGAGTTTTATTTACTCAAAACATAATGCGGTTTACAGTCTGTATCTACTTAATTATCTTAAGTTGTACTTAAGTTATGCTTTTACATTATACTTACTTAATAAGTGAATAATTCCAAGTCAATCAAAAACTATGAGTTTTATTTACTCAAAACATAATGCGGTTTACAGTCTGTATCTATTTAATTATCTTAAGTTGTACTTAAGTTATGCTTTTACATTATACTTACTTAATAAGTGAATAGTTCCAAGTCAATCAAAAACTATGAGTTTTATTTACTCAAAACATAAGAACACGTCACACGAACTCAAGACATTCAAGTTAGTAGAACTTTCATAGAATATTGAGTATACCCTACTAACACTGTGACAGACCCGACAAACACTGTGATAGACCCGACAAACACTGTGATAGACCCGACAAACACTGTGATAGATCTAGCACAGTGTTTAGACGGTCTATCACAGTGTTTAGAGGGTCTATCACAGTGTTTAGAGGATCTATCACAGTGTTTAGAGGGTCTATCACACCCTCTAAACACTGATAGACCCTCTAAACACTGTGACAGACCCTTTAAACACTGTGACAGACCCTCTAAACACTGTGATAGACCCGACAAACACTGTGATAGACCCTCTAAACACTGATAGACCCTCTAAACACTGTGACAGACCCTCTAAACACTGTAACAGACCCTCTAAACACTGTGACAGACCCTCTAAACACTGTGACAGACCCCCTAAACACTGTGATAGACCCGACAAACACTGTGATATACCCGACAAACACTGTGATAGACCCTCTAAACACTGTGATAGATCTATCACAGTGTTTGTCGGGTCTATCACAGTGTTTAGAGGGTCTATCAGTGTTTAGAGGGTCTATCACAGTGTTTAGAGGGTCTATCACAGTGTTTTTAGAGGGTCTATCACAGTGTTTAGAGGATCTAGCACAGTGTTTAGAGGGTCTATCACAGTGTTTAGAGGGTCTATCAGTGTTTAGAGGGTCTATCACAGTGTTTAGAGGATCTAGCACAGTGTTTAGAGGGTCTATCACAGTGTTTAGAGGGTCTATCACACCCTCTAAACACTGTTAGACCCTCTAAACACTGTGACAGACCCTCTAAACACTGTGACAGACCCTCTAAACACTGATAGACCCTCTAAACACTGATAGATCTATCACAGTGTTTAGAGGGTCTATCAGTGTTTAGAGGGTCTGTCACAGTGTTTGTCGGGTCTATCACAGTGTTTAGAGGGTCTATCACAGTGTTTAGAGGGTCTATCACCGTGTTTGTAGGGTCTATCACAGTGTTTGTAGGGTCTATTACAGTGTTTAGACTGTCTATCACACCCTCTAAACACTGATAGACCCTCTAAACACTGTGATAGACCCTCTAAACACTGTGATAGACCCTCTAAACACTGTGATAGACCCTCTAAACACTGATAGACCCTCTAAACACTGTGACAGACCCTCTAAACACTGTAACAGACCCTCTAAAGTTTAGAGGGTCTGTTACAGTGTTTAGAGGGTCTGTCACAGTGTTTAGAGGGTCTGTCACAGTGTTTAGAGTCTAAACACTGTGACAGACCCTCTAAACACTGTGACAGACCCTCTAAACACTGTGATAGACCCGACAAACACTGTAATAGACCCGACAAACACTGTGATAGACCCTCTAAACACTGTGATAGATCATCTCAGTGTTTGTCGGGTCTATCACAGTGTTTAGAGGGTCTATCAGTGTTTAGAGGGTCTGTCATAGTGTTTAGAGGGTCTATCACAGTGTTTAGAGGGTCTATCAGTGTTTAGAGGGTCTTTCACAGTGTTTAGAGGGTCTATCACAGTGTTTAGAGGGTCTATCACACCCTCTAAACACTGATAGATCCTCTAAACACTGTGCCAGACTCTCTGTGACAGACCCTCTAAACACTGTGACAGACCCGACAAACACTGTGATAGACCCTCTAAACACTGATAGACCCTCTAAAGACTGTGATAGACCCTCTAAACACTGATAGACCCTCTAAACACTGTGACAGACCCTCTAAACACTGATAGACCCTCTAAACACTGTGATAGATCCTCTAAACACTGATAGACCCTATAAACACTGTGACAGACCCTCTAAACACTGTGACAGACCCTCTATACACTGTGACAGACCCTCTAAACACTGTGATAGACCCTCTAAACACTGTGATAGACCCTCTAAACACTGTGATAGATCTAGCACAGTGTTTAGACGGTCTATGACAGTGTTTAGAGGGTCTATCACAGTGTTTAGAGGGTCTATCACAGTCTTTAGAGGGTCTATCAGTGTTTAGAGGGTCTATCACAGTGTTTAGAGGGTCTATCACAGTGTTTAGAGGGTCTATCACAGTGTTTAGAGGGTCTATCACACCCTCTAAACACTGATAGACCCTCTAAACACTGTGACAGACTCTCTGTGACAGACCCTCTAAACACTGTGACAGACCCGACAAACACTGTGATAGACCCGACAAACACTGATAGACCCTCTAAAGACTGTGATAGACCCTCTAAACACTGATAGACCCTCTAAACACTGTGACAGACCCTCTAAACACTGATAGACCCTCTAAACACTGTGATAGATCCTCTAAACACTGATAGACCCTATAAACACTGTGACAGACCCTCTAAACACTGTGACAGACCCTCTAAACACTGTGACAGACCCGACAAACACTGTGATAGACCCGACAAACACTGTGATAGACCCTCTAAACACTGTGATAGATCTAGCACAGTGTTTAGATGGTCTATGACAGTGTTTAGAGGGTCTATCACAGTGTTTAGAGGGTCTATCACATTTTTTAGAGGGTCTATCAGTGTTTAGAGGGTCTATCACAGTGTTTGTAAGGTATATCACAGTGTTTGTAGGGTCTATCACAGTGTTTAGAGGGTCTATTACAGTGTTTAGAGGGTATATCACACCCTCTAAACACTGATAGTGTTTAGAGGTGTCACAGTGTTTGTCGGGTCTGTCACAGTGTTTGTCGGGTCTGTCACAGTGTTTAGAGGATCTGTCACAGTGTTTAGAGGGTATATCAGTGTTTAGAGGGTGTGATAGACCCTCTAAACACTGTGATAGTCACAGTGTTTATGCTCTTATCATCGTACATCATCTCACCTCTCTTCCTCACTTTTTTATTTTTGTGTATATCAGCTGCTGCTCGACAGTTTGACCCCAAGCTGACCGACCAGGACTACAGCGAAACTGTCAAGAAGTGGCTTCGTTATGGGCCAGACCGGGAGGGAGGCATCTCAAGGAACCGAAGTGACCCAAACTTAAGTCAAGCGAACCAGAGTCAAAGTTAGGGTACCCCAGCACACACTGTTTCCCTGGTTCATACAGTACAAGGAATTACCCTCATGGACACTGTTCTTCCATGGACAGCATCTACTTGAATGACTTGCTGCTTCAGCCTGTTCTTGGAACCGAAGTGACCCAAACTTAAGTCAAGCGAACCAGAGTCAAACTTAGGGTACCCCAGCACACACTGTTTCCCTGGTTCATACAGTACAAGGAATTACCCTCATGGACACTGTTCTTCCATGGACGGCATCTACTTGAATGACTTGCTGCTTCAGCCTGTTCTTGCAGTGTTTTTATTTTTTTATTTTTTATTTTAACCTTTATTTACCCAGGGTAGGTTCGCTGAGCACGGGTGCTCTTTTTCAGCTAAGCCCTGCTTCACATTCACAGAGTTCCATTCACACCTGGGAGCTGCCCAGTACAACCACAGTCTGACACTGTTGGCCACTGAGCAACTCCACTGGAGCAGTTGGGGGTTTAGTGCCTTGCTCAAGGGCACTTCAGCGGTTGGTGTTAAGGGTATGGGAGAGAGTTATATGGGAGAGAGTTATAGAAACATTAGGGGTGTAACGGTACACAAAATCCACGGTGTGGTACGTACCTCGGTTTTGAAGTCACGGTTCGGTATTATTTTCGGTACAGTGGGGGGGGGGGGGGGTTCATTTATCTATTTATTTAACTGTATTAAACAACATAAAACGAATTGGCCATAATTGACTGAGCAAACTAATGCTTACTGCTGTATATAGCAGATGTCTTGGAGGATAAGTCGTGGACAACTGTAGATCATCTGAGCTCCACTGTGTTTAAATTCAAATCCTCTGCCATTGTTATTTAACCCTTGTGTCTGAAAACTAAAGTAGTATACTCTTATTAGGGGACTAAATTGAAAAACTCCATAAAAAGATTATGTTGAAATAATTTCCCACTTTCTTTTCCATAAATATTTTATTCAACTTCAGCCCTGATCATAACCATTTTCTATATATTTTTTTGTAATGAAATACTCCCACTTTTCTGAAAAGCGTTGTTACATATGACAAAAAAAACAATATGTGGTGGTTATGATCGGGCTGAAGTTGAATAAACAATTTATGAAAGAGAGTAAAAAAAATACAAGATAATTAAAAGATTATGCCACATTATATTGGCTACAAACATAATCACTGCAAAGTTATCAAACAAATAAGAATCTGATCAGACACAAGGGTTAAGTTGTTGTTCCCTTTCTGATTTCCTCAAAAACATCTAGTCTAGTTAATGTGATCAATATTATTTGACAATTGATGCTTTTTGTTGGACATTTCAGTCAGTGAGCTCATACTTTGAGCTCATAAATTTATAGTTAAAATGATTGAGACAACGCAATCTTGTCTTCGTTGTGCATGAATGCGTGTGCTCACCACACACGATACGTGTGTCACTATTCTGGCAGTGGCTATATATAGTATTGTTAATGAAAGGTCTGTTATAAGGTCTGTTATTTAATGTTTGTGTAAAAGGTTAAAGGTCACTGTGGAAGTATGATGAGACCCTCTTGAAAGAAAAAGATACATTTTTATATTAAAGCCATGTTGTCATTTTTGTTCACACATTTTTGGAAATATGGTCATATAAGAATTTTGAACAACAATAGTGTGTTTAACAGCAGGAAAAAAACATGTAATGTTATGATGTATACATATCAGCAGCAATATTTTAATGTAAAATGTACATTAATCAGTATTGATTCCTTAACTTTACAAGTTACAAGTAGATGTACAAGTTACAAATGTACAAGTAGATTACCATTTAGATTATGGTTGAATAAACATTGATGCCTAACATTGATTCAATATAAAATCAACTAAAATGTGCATGTAGATTACCATTTAGATGATGGTTGAATCAACATTGATATAGTATCAGTTATGGTTGACACCTAACGTTGATTCAACATGTAAGTCATAGACAACGATTTGTATAATTTCGATGTCAGGCTTCAACATAGATTCAATATTTCAACGTTGATTCACTCATTTTTTGCTATCTGGGTGTGGTGGTAGTGATTGGTTGTGGCTGGCTCTGCGCTGGCATGGCTGACATCACTCCTAACGAGTATCATGGAGAGTGAGAGTGTCCCCCAAAATGACAAAATGTAAATGTAAATGTAGTGGTGGTTGCTGTGGTGGTAGTGGTAGTAGTGGTGGTGGTAGTGGTGGTTGTGGTGGTTGTGGTGGTAGTGGTGTTGGTAGTAGTGGTGGTGGTAGTGATGGTGGTAGCAGTCCATTAATTCATGAAGACAACAAGACTATGACATTCTGGAATCTGTTCAATAAAGTTTTCATTCATTCATTCAACCAGGGTAGACAAAATCAAGGATAACAAATCAATTTAAACATGTGGAACTTGATTGACAAAGGTTGGAGATCAAGGTCTTAAACTCTGCAACAGAGGGGATAATATCAAGCTTTAAGGACTGTTGGAGTTCGTTCCATGAGGCATCATAGTCAAATGCAGAGTTACCCTGTTCTGAGCAAACACAGTGATGAGTGTTGTATCTATCACCATGGATTAATCTGAGGGTGATTCAGAGTCCAAGGATTTAAGAAAATATCATAAAAATATAAATAGTGAATAATTTAACCCTGCAGCACACCTTTCGTTTTGGCGATTGGGGATAACCCGATTTTGACAGATCAATAAAGCGGGCAGCACAGTGTTTCTTTTTGTCTAATGCCAATATAATATCATTAGTAACTAATGAAATGGCTGATAATGTGCTATGGTTGGCGAAAGTGATGATAGTAGTGGTGGTGGTAGTAGTGGTGGTGGAAGTAGTAGTAGTAGTGGTGGTGGTAGTAGTAGTAGTAGTAGTAGTAGTAGTAGTAGTAGTAGTAGTAGTAGTAGTAGTAGTAGTAGTAGTAGTAGTAGTAGTAGTAGTAGTAGTAGTAGTAGTAGTAGCAGTAGTAGTAGCAGTAGTAGTCATGGTAGTAGTAGTAGTAGTAGTAGTAGTAGTGGTAGTAGTAGTGGTAGTATGTTGTAGTAGTAGTGGTGGTAGTAGTAGTAGTAGTAGTAGTAGTAGTAGTAGTAGTAGTAGTAGTAGTAGTAGTAGTAGTAGTAGTAGTAGTAGTAGTAGTAGTAGTAGTAGTAGTAGTAGTAGTAGTAGTAGTAGTAGTAGTAGTAGTAGTAGTAGTAGTAGTAGTAGTGTGGTGGTGGTGGTGGAGGTTTATCCTGAATACAGTATGCATATGTGCGTATGTGTGTGTGTGTATGGCGAGTACTACAGCTCATCCTAAAGTGTGCTGTGCCTCTATGTTCATCAGTATCCAACATATTTTGATCATTCCAAATAATGCACAGAAGTGACACAGTGTGTGTGAGAGAGAGAGAGAGAGAGAGAGAGAGAGAGAGAGAGAGAGAGAGAGAGAGAGAGAGAGAGAGAGAGAGAGAGAGAGAGAGAGAGAGAGAGAGAGAGAGAGAGAGAGAGAGAGAGAGAGAGAGAGAGAGAGAGAGAGAGAGAGAGACAGACAGACAGACAGACAGACAGACAGACAGACAGACAGACAGACAGACAGACAGACAGACAGACAGACAGACAGACAGACAGACAGACAGACAGACAGACAGACAGACAGACAGACAGACAGACAGACAGACAGACAGACAAAGAGAGACAGAGATACAGAAAGGGACAAGATGCTGTCGTCTTAGTTTTATGAAGTTTTTTTCTGTTTCTCTTTCTCTCTGGTTGGCTGGATGGAGGGAAAGCAATATCCTCCAACGCTTTTAATCATGTGATGACGGGCCTGGGACCAGTGTGTTTCAGTGTGTGTGTGTTTCAGTGTGTGTGTGTGTGTGTGTGTGTGTGTGTGTGTGTGTGTTTCAGTGTGTGTGTGTGTGTGTGTGTGAGAGTGTGTATGTGTTTCAGTGTGTGTGTGTGTGTGTGTGTGTGTGTGAGTGTGTTTCAGTGTGCGTGTGTGCCTGGATACCACGGTCCCATTGATCAAAGCATGTGGTGCGGTGATGGGGGAGAGGGACAGGCCTGGCGTGGACACACACCCCCCAATCCCCCTCCACCTTCCTCCCTGCCCCGCTCGGCGCGACACGAGGCCATCCGTCAAAGTTTTATCTGATTCCAGAGGTATTGGATCTATCAGTCACCCCTCCTATGAGGAGATTGACCCCACTATGGGCATTTTTCTAAATTAGACCCAGCTGATATCGGGACTATTACTGGGCATCGTTATTGGGTGAGGGCAGCCATGTTAAAACAGCGCTCATTAACGCCGCTGACCGCAACGCGGTAATTTGATTGGGGAGAGCGAGGGGGGGGGGGGGGGGGGGGGTTGACTGGTAAGAGACATTAGAAGGTGGCCTTCTGAAGTCTAAATGTTTTCTCCCCTCCCTCCCCCGGCTCCAGATTGCCTTCCAGACTGACAAAGCACCTGCCAGACATTCATCAACGATCCCATCCATCTGTCCATCAGGTTCGCGTTCCACTCGGCCATCAACAGGTAATGCCTGGCTACCGGGCATGGCTGGCTGATAATGAAAGATAGGAAAGCATCACACACTCTGTCACCCCACATTAGGAGCCATATGTATCCCACTTAAGACAAAGCATGCATCTCATGCATTGCTTTTTCCTCAAAGTGAAAATAGCCTCCAGTCACTGTCTCTCTCTCTCTCTCTTTTCTTTCTCTTTTCAGTGCTTGCTTCGCTCAAGCCACGGTGCCAAAACTAGGGAAACAAAGTCTGCGATCGATATCACATTGTCATTTTCTAATATTTCACGAGGATAAAAAAATAAGAAAAAAATGTAAAAGGGACAATCACAGAGGAGACACGTAACATTTTAATGACGATAACAAAGCGAACACACAGAGCGGTTGCACTAACGACTAACGAGCGGTCGTTTGGGCATGTTCTGACTCAATCGCCCTGACTATGTTTAGTTTCTGGCAGACTTAATTGCTACTTAATTAGCTTGTTTTTTTCTGATTCCGTTGACCCACTTGGGACAGGGGTCTCATTAGGAGGAAAGTATCTTTACCCGCTCTGCCTTCTAAAAACACACTGAACTCTGTCGTTGTTAATTTCATCCCAGAAATCACCCATCCTGCATTTGAAGAAAGCGAATAGTTAAATAGATGTTATTCATTCAACCTATATTTAAATGCTCAGAGATTATTGAGGGCGGACCCTCATTTTCAATAATGCTGAGATTACAATAGGCAGAAAGCAATACAAAATAACTAAGAAATAACAAAAGCAAAGATAAATCAGACGATAAGACACAAATATTAGCATTAACAATTACATTCAAAATCATTAGGATGCAAAAGAAAATTTGTTATATGTCTCAGTGTCACCAAAGAGTCAATATTTAAAATATCTATTGTGGTGAGAGCTTTTCAGAGGATGTAGTCAGAGGATGTAGTCAGAGGATGTAGACAACTGGATATACTGAGTAATAATCACGTCTAGAGCCACACATCAATCTGCAGGTACAGACAACATAGCATTCATTGTACAACCGTTGCATTAATAAGACTGTTAATTAGCTTGATTATAAAACATGTTTACCAGCTTTACCATGTTTACTAATACACATTAACACTTTCTGCGCCAACCCCGAGATTTCTGGGGTTATCTCGCCAGCGGTTGAGCGCCAAAACCTGTGATTTCTCGGGTTTTCATAGTTTTTTCGATTTTAATATTCTACACTCTCACGGACCTTGGTGTTATCATTGTAACTCATCCTGAAACCCAGAGAGTGCAATACCGGCCGAATCCTGCTAGGTGGCAGTATCGCCTAATCTTTGGAACCATATTTCACACTGTGTGTTACATTCTATATGTGTCTGTGCACAGCGGTTTGTTCCAGATGTTGACATTTTAATTTATTTTTTTAAAGATATTTGTATTGTTTTTTTCCCTTTTTACACAAACACAAACTGAGCCCTCCCAGTACCCCCCCCCCCCCCCCCCCTATACACACATGCACACACACATTCACACACACAAGCTGCATCTACGTATTTAACTACTGGGAGTGGCTGGGGTGGGATCTAGCATCTAGTCAGTGTCTGCTCGACAGGTACAGGAGAGCTCCGATAGATCCAGCATGTCAGTTCACACAGGAAGGAGAGACCCCTTGAACACCAGGGCCCTCATTTATCAACAATTCTTAGAAAGTGTTCTATTTTCATACGTAAGCACAGAATTTAGAATGTGTGTACGCACAGAAATATTGGGATTTATCAACCGTGCATACACGGGTCCTACGCACACTCCGTGTTGATAAATACCTCTTTGTTCTACCGTCAATGCTCATGCATGATTATCCATATATGGTAATGAAACACCCCCCATGGGATATGAAATAATGGACTGACCCGAGCGAACTCTGAGAAACTCCACGAGAGATTGTTCACAGAGGCGCTGCCGAACCAAGAAGACACAACCCTTGTTATGGGATAAATAAAAGGCTGGCATACTTACATGGTGATGTCAGATATATCTGAGCGCCAAAACCTGTGATTTCTCGGGTTTTCATAGTTTTTTCGATTTTCAACGACTCCCTAAGACCATTGCTGCAATTCTGCCTTGACAGCTCGAAATACTAATAAAGACCGTTCGTTAACCACTGTTTGGCGTTGGTGTGTCATTATAACCATGCTGGAATATGAATGCCTTTATTTGTTTTGTTCGATTGGCTACCGGGTATAATATGATTTGTACTAGAGGCATACAATCTATTTTGTTGTCGGTATTAGGTAGCCTATATGAATTACATATAATAGCAGCCATAGCCTGCAACAGTAACTTGCGCATATATAATAACACATGGCACAGCCCTGCGAAGCCTGCATACAGTAAACTAACTTGATCATTAATCTAGCTGTTGTATCTTTACGCTTATGAAAACATTAAATAATATGTATAGGCTATATGCATTAATAGCCTATATTCTCAAATGGCATTTAATGGCTATCCGACTCCTCGTTATCCTCGCGGACGGACCAGTATACCTTATATTGTTACGATTCTGGTTACTGACTACGGTCGGGAACCACCCACCATCTCTGTCACCTGTCACCTGACTGCTGTCACTTGTTTTCCCTGTCATTTAGTGCTGTCACTTAGGGGTTGGCTTCTGATTGGCTGTCACGGGGGTGTGTGTGGAATGTTGGTACTTGGTGGCTATTTAACATTCCTTCCTTCTGCTTGTCATTCGTCAGGTCTTCACTATAGGCGTTCGGAGATAACGCGGCCGGTTCCAGTTCTGGACCACCACTAAGCTCCATTATCTATTCTCTCATTCCTTTGCCCTCTGCATAGTATCCTAGTATTACTCTTTGTGTTCTTTACTATTAAAGTCGAACCTGTTCAAGAGTATACCATCTCCGTCTCTGTGATTGCCTACAACTATTGGAACTCACCTACCTCCATCCTGACATTATATCATATCATATTCATATCATAGTTTACTCTATCAGCCTACCCAGCATGTAATACGTTCTTTGTTAGAACTCAACTCGTTATTGTTTTGCGCATAGATTGCAGAAGTGCGGGAACGTTTTGATTTATGTTTGAAAGGCTTTGACATTGTGGGACGGGGTGGGTGGAGTTTCGAAGTTATGTAAGCAGAATACAAGTCATATCACCCACACGATATATGCTCTGTATCCAGAGCATGTATGCTTTTCATTCATTTAAGACACATTTATTGCAAGGGTTTTATATACACATAAACTCAACAAATAACCTCAGTTCTCATTGCAATGCGTTTTTATTCTTTCTTTATACAGTAGGAAGGGGGAAGAACACTATATTGTGCGTGTTCATATGACTTGTATTCTGCTTACACCTTCGGGGTTCCACTTGTTTCGTTTAACGTTATGGCAAATCCTTTTGAATGTGGTCGGGGCGTTCCCGTGTTTCTGCGGTCTGTGCGCAAAATAATAACGAGTTGAGTTACATGGAGCACAGTCAGTACACCCCGTATATTCCGATAACACTATATATAAACCATGCTGCATTCATTCGGAGAGAAAGACCTATTATTCCAAATGCTATTTATAGGGTTTTGACCATAATTACACTACTGTTGCTATTTTACAATGAACTATAATGAATTACGGGCCATACAGAACACGCCAGTGTTGAAACTAATGCACGGAAGCTTATTTCCGCGTTGTAATATTCATATTCTACCACAGAGTGCCAGGTACGCATGCTTTGAGCTGTGCGTAGATATACGCACAAAGTCAAGCACAAGTTCAAATTGATAAGTCCCACACTTTGCTTAGAAATTATCGTACGCACGGGTTACGCACATATCTGTGCGTACGCAACATTGATAAATGAGGGCCCAGGTCAGCTCATCCAAAAAGGAGAGGCCTGACAGACATAACAGTACAGTTCACCTGGAAAGGAGAAACCCAGCAACCCAGACTATATTTGAGAGAGCAGGTGAATATCGGGATCAGCCGGGAGGCAGACGCTGTAGTTTGTTAACATGGCTTATAAAGGGCTGCCATATGTTGTAAAATGTTGTAATTGAACCCCTGATAGTGTATTTTATTTTCTCAAGTTTGAGAAAGAACATGACACTATTGAGCCATTGTGCTATAGAAGGACTGTTGGCGGATTTCCAGTTTAACAATATAATGCGTCTCGCTAAGAGAGATGTAAATGCGATAATTGTTTTTTGTTTAGAGTTAAGAGCTAGTGTCTCAGTAGGGGTTCCAAAGATTGCTATCAGTGGACATGGCAACAGATCTAAATTAAGTACTGTGGACAAAGTGTCGAAAATACCACTCCAGTAGGTGTGGAGTTCTGGACATGTAAAGAACATGTGACTAAGATTGCAGGGTGTGTTATGACACCTGCTGCATTTATCCTCCACCTCCGGGTATATCTCGGAGAGCCTGAATTTGGAGAAATTAACTCTATGTAGTACTTTGAGTTGTATGAGGCTGAGACTAGCATAGGACGTAGTGGTGTGTATTCTCTCTATGGCCTCATCCCACCAGTCATTATTAAACTCCATCCCCAGCTCCCGTTCCCATTTGGTTCTAGCTTTGGTTGAATCACTGTCGTTGAATGACATAAGGGTATCATATATCCTTGAGATAGATGCTATTTGGTGTGTATTTGAAGTGAGTAGGTCAGTCCAAGGCTGTTTGGGGGGGGGGAGTAAAGGAAAGGAGGGAAACATTGTAGCTGTACAGTGTCTCAGCTGAAAGTATATAAAAAGATGGGATGGGGGGAGTCCAAAGGAGGATGACAAGTGAGAAAAGCTGCAGAACACCCCATCCACATATAGGTCCTTAAATGTCTTAATACCTTTATTGTGCCACTGAGAAAAAGTTGAGTCTGTATAATGGGGGGGGGGGGGGGGACAGATGGTTTTTACATATTGGGGCCATCTGCTAAAAAAATGCTAAAGTGTTAAGATCTGTAAACTGGCTAGGTTTAAAAGGCAGAGAAGAATACTGCCCTGTCAAGGCTAACCGCAGTAACTCGAAAAAAGTCAAAATTGAGTTATGAGTGGAATTGACCTTGTCAATAAATGTTTTATCTTGTGACCAAGTTTCAGATGTTAATGTCGCTCAGTTTTGGAGATATGGGGTTTTAAAAACTGCAGTAACTACAAAATCACACTCAAAACCCAGGCAGACCGCAGTAACTTCCAAACAGTGAAAAATGGCTTTAAAGTGTTTTGACTTGCCATCCAAAATGTGTTATAGGTAGATAGATGATAGTACCCAGATTTAACATGTATTAATGAAGTAATCTTTAGGCATACAAAAATATGACCCAATTATTTTAATTAACCCCAAAAAAGCAGATACTGCACTCTGCTGCACGATTTCCTTAAATAATTATACAGGTAATGTACAGGCAAAGTGCAGTAACTTCAAATACAATGTTGTTTTCTCTCCAGCTTTCATAACTTAACCTAGCCATTTTGAAAATGAAATTTAACACCTGAATATATTGGAATGATGATTATCCAAATAAAATGGCTAGGTTAAGTTATGAAAGCTGGAGGGAAAACAACATTGTATTTGAAGTTACTGCACTTTGCCTGTACATTACCTGTATAATTATTTAAGGAAATCGTGCAGCAGAGTGCAGTATCTGCTTTTTTGGGGTTAATTAAAATAATTAAGTCGTATTTTTGTATGCCTAAAGATTACTTCATTAATACATGTTAAATCTGGGTACTATCATCTATCTACCTATAACACATTTTGTATGGCAAGTCAAAAAACTTTAAAGCCATTTTTCTCAGTTTCACTGTTTGGAAGTTACTGCGGTCTGCCTTGACAGGGCAGAATAGACATTATACTTTTTCAGATTTGTCCAGATGGCGAAAGTACAGAATGTAAGCTTTCAAATGATGTGTCATATGTTGAAATCAGATATTTTTTTAAGTGCTGCCTGTTATCCCTCCTCAGGACCCTCATGTAAACAAGACAAAAGTATTTTTCTGGTCTTTATTCTTTTAGCAATTGTTTGTATTGAGCTGTACTGTATTGTACCTGTTGACAGAACTGGCTATGGGGCGACACTAATATGTTCAAGAGGCATGGTTTCTGCCTTTAGCCTTTAATTGGCGTGGTTTATTATTTACATTTCACAACAGCAGCACATGAGATCTCCACTCCGTGAGAGGTAGGTGGGAAGAGACAGAGGGGGAGTCGGCATCAGCTTATATACCCTCTACCTGGCGGTAACATTAACAGCTCCGCCTATAGCGCCCTCCAGTGGAAACAGTTATGGATAGTTAGACAGTTACTCAGTTACTAGCAATCATATATAACCTCTAACTTTAACACTCCCACTTAGGGTTGTCTAGTACACTGTACAACTTCTTCAAAAACAATTTTCAAAGAAAATAATACAGTTCAGAGCATCAAAAAGAATATGGCAGTCAATACTACATAACAGGCAATATTTACACACCAAACATGACCTCTGCAAATCTTTTCAATTTCAGTTTGGAAGCAGGCTTCATCATAGCATCTGCAACCATGTCGTCTGTAGGACAATAGACAAGTGTCATCCTTTCTTCTCTGATGACAGATCTGATGAAATGGTATTTTATATCCACATGTTTACACCTCTGTCGGCACACAGGGTTTCTAGCAATCACAATGGTTCCCTGGTTGTCTTAATAAACAACAGTTTTCTTATATACATAGGTATCCATTCCTTCGAGCAGTTGTTCTAGATAAATACATTCCTGTATTGTCATAGCTAGAGCCATGTATTCGGCTTCACAAGTTGATAGTGCCACTGTGGGCTGCTTCTTTGTTTTCCATGAAACCAGTGAGCTGTTTGTTCAAACTCACAAAATATCCTGTGGTACTTCTTCTATATGTGGTGTCATCTGCCCAGTCTGTATCACTGTAGGCTTTAAGCCCTAAACCCTCGCTGCTCTTTCTGAAACACAGCTGTTTATATGCTGTACCTTTGAGATAACGAAAAACGTGTTTTGCTGTAATCAAGTGCTCCTCTGTGGGGTCAGCAAAATGCTGTGACAATTTACTCACTACAAAACATAGGTCAGGGCAAGTACAAGTCAAATAAATGAGGCTACCCACAGCTTCTCTGTACATTTTTACATCTGTCAGTTTCTGAGCATCCTCCTGGTAGTCTAGTTTTTGATCACATGGTGTTTCCCTTGTTCTACATTCTTGCATGTCAAAACGTTTCAGGATCTTTTCCACATATCTCTTCTGGGATATTTTTACACAATTGGCAGACTGTTCAAAGTCCATGCCTAGAAAATGCTTTAACCTTCCAAGGTCTTTCATTTTGAATCTGGTGGAGAGCATACCTTTCACCTGTTCTAGGTTTTTGTCTGCTGCGATGATCAAATCATCCACCCAAATGACGATTATCACTTTTCCTGGCTCTTTTGACTCCCTTGAGTAAACACAGGGGTCTACTGGGTTCTGTAGGAAGTGATCTTCAATGAGACATGTATGAAGCATCTCGTTCCAATTTCGCCAAGACTGTTTCAGGCCGTAAATGGATTTTTCTAGCTTACACACTAGCTTCTCTCCTTTCTTTTCATAACCTTCAGGTTGTTCTATAATTATATATCTCCCTATCTATGGGTGCGTGCAGATAGGCTGTCTTCACATCCATTTGATGTAAAATCAAATTGTCCTCAACTGCTTTCTGCATCACTACCCTTACACTGGTCAGATTGGCTGTGGGGGAGAATGTTTCACCATAGTCTATCCCCTCACTCTGACTGTAACCTTTAGCTACAAATCTCGCTTTGTACTTGTCGTGGCCTTCAATACCCTCCTTGATTGATTACACCCATTTCCCTCCCACTGTCTGTCTGCCCTCTGGTAACTTGGTTAGAGTAAAGGTGTGGTTGTCCTCTAGGGACCTCATATTTCAACTTTTTTTATTAAAACAGCACTGGCGGGTATGTCATACGACCGCCAGACACTTATGGACCTAAACTCCGGACTCAAAGAGGAGTTGGGAGACACTTTATGCCCAGAATGGCTAACAGAAATCAAGCGGGAGAACGGCAACAAAGGAAACGGCAGAAAGAAGCATAGAGGAAGACGAGGAGGTATCAGACTTAGATTAAAAAGATCTGCTTACCGTCCAGCAATTCCATCTATCTTTTTGGCGAATGCACGTTTGTTGGAGGGAAGGATGGACGACTTGAGAGCGAGGGTCCGATTCCAACGGGAGATGAGAGACGTTAATATCATGTGTTTCACGGAGACATGGCTCAAGCCAGCGACGCCGGACAACAGCGTCTCTCCATCGGACAACTTCACCGTCCTGAGAGCAGATCGCACGGCAGCCTCTGGGAAGAGCATCGGAGGTGGGGTCTGCATCCTCACGAACAATCTCTGGGTTAATCCCAAGGAAGTACATGTCCTCTCAAGTTCATGCTCCCCAGATATGGAACATCTCCAAATCCTGTGCCGTCCGTATCACCTACCCCGTGAGTTTACCGCGGTCATTATATCCGTCGTATATATCCACCCACAGGCAAATACTGGCAAAGCGCTGGTGGAATTACACGACCACCTCAACAAACAACAGATCAAGCATCCGGAAGCCGCGATGATAGTGGCCGGTGACTTCAACCAGGCAAATCTGAAAAAGGTGATGCCGTCCTTTTTTCAGCACATCGCCTGCTCCACAAGAGGGGGAAACACACTCGACCACTGTTACACCCCGTTCAAAGCTGGCTACAAGGCTGTAGCGGCTCCGCCACTGATGGGTGCTGCAAGCGCAAGCGATCACGACTCCATTTTTTTTTTATTCCTGCATACAAACAAAGATCGCGTGACGTCGTCGTGTCACGTGAGACAAAAAAGTGGTCTGACGAATCAGAGGCCACGCTCCGTGATGCGTTCGAGGTCACAGACTGGGACATGTTTAAAGGAAGCGCCAGTGACATCAGCGAGTACGCTGATACCGTTGTGAGTTACATAACAACAGTTGCAGACGGTATTGTCCCCACAAAGAAGGCGCGGGTTTTCCCAAACCAGAAACCTTGGGTGGACAGCACTATAAAAGCAGCCCTGAACTAACGCACCACGGCTTATAACCTGGGCAGAGAGTCAGGAAATATGGAAGAATACAAGGCTTCAGTCTACACTCTGCGCAAGGCTGTTAAACTTGCTAAGAGGACATATGCTGAGAAACTGGAGACACAAATGGCACAAAACGACACAAGAGGCTTGTGGAGGGGACTGAAGACAATAACTGACTACAAAGTCAGCGCCCCCTCAATGGGGAGCGACGACGCCTCTCTCGCGGACAAACTCAACTCCTTCTACGCTCGGTTCGGTGTAGACAGTGTCGCCGCTAGCCCTCTGGCTAGGGACGTCACTGGCGCACCGGCTGTTGTGGAGGGGGGGGGGGGGGGGCAACCGCGGGGGGGCGGGGGCGCTCTCTCGTTGTCGGAAGACAGTGTGAGAAGAGCATTTATGCAGGTGAACACCAGGAAGGCTGCTGGCCCAGATGGTATAACAGGACGCATACTTAAGTCCTGTGCAAACCAGCTTGCCCCGGTGTTCACCGCCATATTTAACCAATCCCTGGCGGAGTCAGTAGTCCCTGCCTGCTTCAAGATGTCTACCATCATCCCTGTACCGAAGAAACCCTCCCCAACATGTCCAAATGACTACAGACCGGTGGCACTCACCTCTGTGGTCATGAAATGTTTCGAGAGGCTGGTCAAGGACCACATTTGTGCCTCCCTCCCCAGTGATATGGACCCTATGCAATTTGCATACAGGACAAACAGGTCCACTGACGACGCGGTCTCCCAGGTACTGCACAGCACTCTCTCCCACCTTGACCGTCAGAAGGGGGGCTATGTGAGACTGTTGTTAATTGACTACAGCTCAGCGTTCAACACCATAGTCCCCACCAGACTGGTGGACAAGCTGATCGAGCTAGGTCTGAGCTCCGCCCTGAGCGCCTGGGTACTGGACTTTCTGAGTGAAAGACCCCAGGCGGTCAGGGTGGGGGGTCAGACCTCCAACACCATCACCCTGAGCATCGGGTCCCCCCAGGGCTGTGTTCTAAGCCCCCTGCTGTACTCACTCTACACACACGATTGTGTGGCCAAGTTCAGCTCCAACTCCATAGTGAAGTTCGCAGATGACACGGTGGTGGTGGGGCTGATCTCGGACAACGACGAGAAGGCCTACCGGGAGGAGGTTGAGGTACTGGAACGTTGGTGCCAGGACAACAGCCTGCTCCTGAACATTGGTAAAACCAAGGAGCTGATCGTGGATTATAGGAGAGGACAGCAGGAGACACACACACCACTGATGATTAACGGGGCTACCGTGGACAGGGTGAGCAGCTTCAAGTACCTGGGGGTCCACATCTCAGAGGATCTGACATGGTCAACACACATAGACACAGTAGTAAAGAAAGCGAAGCAGCGCATCTACCACCTGAGACAGTTAAGGAAGTTCAGAGTATCGGGGAAGATACTCCAGTCCTTCTACTCAGGAGCTGTAGAGAGCATCTTGACCGGAAACATCACTGCCTGGTATGGGAACAGCACGGCACAGGACAAGAAGGCCCTACAGAGAGTGGTGCGCTCAGCCGAGCGTACCACGGGTATTGCGCTACCTCCCCTGCAGGCTCTATACAACAAGAGGTGCAAATCCAGAGCCTGCAGGATAATGAAAGACCCCCACCACCCCAATAACAGCCTGTTCCAGCTGCTGAGGTCAGGCAGACGCCTGCGAACCCCAGCTACTAGGACGGAGAGGCTTAGGCTAAGCTTCTTCCCCCAGGCCATCAGAGCCTTGAACAATGAACATTGAGAGACACAGAAAACTGAACTATCCACACACAAGCACACACAAGCACACACAAGACACGCACGCTGAGCACGCTCACACACTAGCAGCCACTTTAACACTCATGCCGCACACACGCACACTTATGGCCAGAGGAAAGGCCACTTTAAATTAGTAAAACAACAGGAACAGTGTATTGCACTACTAAAGCTACCTAGCATGTCCTATATGCTCTGTAAATACTATGTACAGATACCCAGATGGCACACCATGTTACCTGTTTATTGCACTGTTGTTTTTTATTGGATTCTATTATATGTTGTACCACTGTATTTTTATTGGATTCTATTATATGTTGTACCACTGTATTGCACATCGTCGCGGGCAAGACCAGCCGCATTTCATTGTATACCTGTATGCCGTGACAATTAAAACTCTTGACTTGATCTCCTCATCCATTGCTCTCTCCCATTTACTTGATTCAGGGGACACTATGGCCTCTTTAAAGGTCTGAGGTACTCCACTGACTACTCTGTAGCAGTAATCAATGCTGGTAAGTGTACTGTCATCCTCGTCACTTTCTCTCCGGGCATAGTCTGTCAGATACTTTGGGGGTTTGTGTGAGGGATACCTCCCACTGCTTGGGGCATGTGGCGTCACCCTCGGGTGCTCCTCGTCATCGTCCTCTGGGGGTTGCTGACTGTCTGTCTGCACGACCGTGCTAAGTACACTAGGCTGAGGTGTCTCTGTTTCTTCACACCTTACTCTGGAGTCCAGCTCTGGCTCCTCTGTCTGTCTCTCGTTCTCACATGTTGTCTTTGTGACAAATTTGACTAGCCTGTGTTTCTGCACTCTCCCTTTACCGGGATAATACACTAGGAAAGCAGGGCTTCCTTTGTCGTGCCCTACAAAGAGTCCTTTTTCACATCTGGACTCACGCTTTCCTCTGTCCTGCAGGTAAGCATAACACACTGATCTAAATTGGTGCATCCTAGCTAGATTACACTTTTTTCCTGTCAGTGCTGTATGCAGGGTGGTGCCCGTGTGCTTATTAAAGCACCTGTTTCTGGTGTAAGCGGCTTCTTGCACCGCATAATGCCATAGACTCTTAGGTAAGTTACTGTCTACTAGCTTACACCTAGCCATTTCGAAAAGAGTGCGCCATTCCATCTCTGCCACTCCGTTCTGGTCTAGGGAGTATGGACATGACATCTCGTGTCTTATCTTGTTCCTTCTCAACAGTGATTGGAACTCTCTATTTGTGAACTCGGTTCCGTTGTCGGACCTCAAGCATCTTATGTTACCATAAGGGGCTACATCTGCAAGGAATTTCTCTGTGGCCTGGAGTGTGTCACTCTTTGCTTTGAGAAAGTAAACAAACACTGCCCCTGTACACACATCTGTAAAAAAATTGTACATATCTAAAGCCTCCTATGGACTCGTTGCTTACTGGACCGGCTAGATCTGTGTTAACTAGCGCAAGTGGTACCGTTACTTTTTCTATGGGATTTCTGTTTCTCGATTGAGTAAACTTCCCCTTTATGCACACTACACATTCTCTGTCAGGTCTACGCTTTTCACCTTCAATGTGCTTGCAGTTTCAGTAAATCCTCGTAATTACAATGACCCTAGGCCATAATCTCATGCCATGTCTGAATATCGTGACTGACAGTCACGTTACACATATCATTATTATTACACTTGTCGTTTTCATTACACTCTGTTTGTAGATAATACATTCTCTTCTACACCTTTATGTTAAATCGCGTACCGTCAGGCTCTACAAGAAAATGTTTACCTTCATTGAAGAATACTTTGGCACCGTTCGCAGTAGCAGCTATTACAGAAAATAGTTCTTGTGGGAACAAGGGTACGTAGAGAGCGTTCTTTAATGTCACTGTACACCGGCGCCCCTCACTGTCTATGAGGCATACCCAGGGCCGGACTGGGGAAATAATTCATACCGGGAGATATAGCGCGAAATATAGCCCCAATCAGGCCACTTTTTAAGCGGGGGGTCTGGGGGTCCCCCACCAGGATTATTTTTGTTACAAAGACTTAATTTCCTGCATTCTGGTGAATTTTAGTGCATGTGAATCACAAACTAATGAGCCAACAATTGCTTAGTACAATGTACTGTTATGGACCTCAAATAAAACTGTTGTGGCACTAGCAATGCTACTCTCTCCACCTTCAAAAAGAAAAAAGCAAGAGCACAACATATTTTTCTATTTACTATTATAATACAGTTAACCACTCTCTCCTGTAAGGGCCTTTCTTTTTCTTTGTTTTATCCCTCTCTCCTCCACCCTTTCTCTTTCTTCCACTGTCCATCTTGACATCAACGTTAATTGACTTTCGCTCTACTGTATCTCTCCCGAGTCCCTCACTACCTGGCTCATTGCCTGTCTGTTATTCTGCATCTGAGTGCCGTCTGCCATTCCATTCGCCGCCTCCGCTGTCAATCAGTTGTATCGCCTGGTCCCGCCTCCACCAATCACAAGCGGCAGCACGGCTCCATTGTGTGTGTGTGATCAGCGTGAGGGAGAGAGTCAGATAGTTCTCCAACTCTGTCGCAGAGTTTTATAATTTTTTTTATTTTATCTGTGCAGGCCAGGCCACCGGGAAAACTCCCGGTGCTCCCGATGGCCAGTCCGGGCCTGGGCATACCTGTGCGTCTCCTCTCTCTTGCGCCAACCCGTAGGTGCGCTTCCCATCTGCCAGCTCCATGATGTGTCTCTCCGGGTCGAAAGTGTTGTCAAAGTTCTTGAACCGACTCCTGTCGTTGATGACGTGGGACGACGCACCTGTGTCCACGATCAGTCCCTTCCTTTGGGCCTGCTGCAGCTGCGTTGGCCTGGTGACGTACGCTGTCTGCGCCCCGAAGATGAAGTCTTCTTGTCCCGCTACTCTCCGGGCGTCGCCTTGATTCGTCTCACGTCCACCGTTGCCGCCATCTTGTCCACTGCCGCCATCTTGTCCATGCGCATACCGCACGCTCTGGTCACGTTTCTTCATGCACACTCTGTCTGTGTGCCTTGTGGATTTGCAGAAGCTACACCAAACAGTCTTTGTGCAGTTACTTTTCCGATGGCCTTTTTCTCCGCATCGCCAACACGCCAGCTCCGTCGTGGGCCTGGTCTTCTCCCTGGGCGTCGCTCAGGCCTTCAGCACCCTCTCTCCCGCCTCCGCGGCGGCTGGGTGGATATCTTCTGAGGCCTCGGAATTTCGTAACTTGGCCTTGAACTTTCCCAGCGTCATGTCCGCTGAACCGTGTGTTACCAGGAGTGTGAACGGTTTGTACAGCTCCGGTAGTCCCCTCATCACCATCGCCATCATTAGCCCATCGCTTGGTGCTTCTCCTGCACTCTTCAACGCCGTAATGACCTGCTCAGCTCTGATGACGTATTCGGTCACAGTCACGGTGTGCCCCTTCTTCAGTGCTGTTAGTGTTATGTAGAGGGACACGACTCGGGGTCTTCCTTGCCCGATATAATGTTCTCTCAACACTTCCAGGCTTTCTCTGCCTTTGTCCTTAGTGTCGCGGAATATCAGCCCCAAGCTTGTGTCGTCGAGCAGTGGTGCTAACTCACAGTATGCTTCTGCATTATGCTTGTCGTCCAGGGCTTGTGCTTCCGCCGTCAGGTCTCCCGTGGGGGCCGTCAAGATCGTCGTCTTCAGTCCCACACCGTGCATGCAGCATAAGATGCGCTCTTCCCAGAGCTCATAGTCCTCTGCCTTTCCATTGAATGAGGGCCATTTGCTCTTTCCCTTGGTCGCCATCCTCCTTTTTGATGGTAGGCGTAGCTTTAGCTCTGTTGGTATAGCCTTTAGCCACGCGGTGCTCCCGGCGCTAAACTAGCCTATACTTCAGCTCAACTTGCTACCCTTATTATTTCGCCCCTGCGTGATCTGGGCCCATAACCTGTTGACAGAACTGGCTATGGGGCGACAATAATATGTTCATGAGGCATGGTTTCTACCTTTAGCCTTTAATCGGCGTGGTTTATTATTTACATTTCACAACAGCAGCACATGAGATCTCCTCTCCGTGAGAGGTAGGTGGGAAGAGACAGAGGGGGAGTCGGCATCAGCTTATATACCCTCTACCTGGCGGTAACATTAACAGCTCCGCCTATAGCGCCCTCCAGTGGAAACAGTTATTTGTTTCCTGCATTATTTTGAAGCCTGTTTACGGTGTGTTTTAACTGGGTTTTCGGCTGAAAGGCATATGAAATCTGGCACACTTTTGAACGCTGTTATAATACAGTGCTGAGAATGAACGCACTTTTGAACGCTGTTATACATCGCTGAGAATGAACGCATTCTCAATTACGTTCATCTAGCGGAAAAACAGTACGTTCAGTTCACGTTCGCCCAAAATACGAACGCGTTCATGAACGATCATTCATTGAACGCGTTCAGGTACATCACTGGTGTCTAATAACAACAAGTATACTGGTGAGAGCACTAACTATAATCATAGTTATAGTGATGAGAGCACTAACTATAATCACACAGTAACTTACACACAGTCCTCATATCCATCCTAGTTACACACAGCACTGTATCTCTCTCAACCAAAGCTGTACTAGTAGTCAACTTCACCAGCTGATAGATACTGTAGATGCTGTCTGCTCTACAGTAACTAACTCAAGAATCAAGGTTTATTTGTCACATACATACCAGGGCATACAGTGAAATGCGGGACACATACACAGTTGCGAGAGTGAGAGTGAGAGCAGCACATCACCAGAGTTAGATAGACATCTAGTCTGAAAAATTATAGCTATCAATATAACGTTAGCTAGCTAACGTCAGCTCAGCTCACTTCTTACCCATAAACGCATGACCACGAAATCCACTTGAGAACAGCTGTGTAACAAAGTCCAATAATAACTAGGCTACTCGTTCATTAGATCCGATAAAGCTTGCTTTTCCTCGACTGTGACGTTACGTTAGCTGATAGTTTAGCTTCTGATCAGCTGATAGTTGATAGTAAACAAAGCCGCACAAGCTTGCCTTCATTCAAATGTGCGGTGGCGTTGCCTCCCCGAGTGTCTTTGGTCGATTCACATGCAAATGTGTTTACGCCCCCGTTCAATGAAATAAACCACCGTGAAATAGCCTATTTTAAACAAAGGATTGTTACTATTATAGATATTCTAACTGTTTCGTTTTTATAGTAAACATGTTTTTATACATTAAAATTCTAATAATATGGAAGAAAGAAAAAAACTAGGGCTGTCAATTTATCGCGCTAATAAGATTAATTAATTATACAGCAAATTATCGCGTTATGAAAATTAACTCAAAATGTATTGAAAAAATATATATATATATTATAATTATATATATATTTTTTTATGTCTCATTCATTCCATAAGAACGTAGAATAAACATTA
>NC_140166.1:118009764-118059764 GCF_963971535.1 Notolepis coatsorum
CTTCCCCCCGCACAGATATTGGCAGAGTGTCATCAGAATGAATGAACCGTTCTCGCTCTCGTAACTGCCAACCTGTCAGCCGCGAGCTGGGATGCATGACTGACACCCCTTGATTGGTGGATTTAATATAGAGAGAGAGTCAGAAGGGAAGGCAGGGGGGGAGCGGGCAGGAGCTCCGGTAGAGCAGGGAGAGACAGGGAGAGACGGGAGGGAGAGGTGTAAGTCTATTTGTTGGAGACGTGAAGCGCTAAGTCTCTAGGTAGTGCCCATGGACGCCTTGTTAGAAGAGAAGGGGGGATTCGAAGGGGCAGGCGGGAGTTAACATGCACTTTGTTACCGCTTCACCCAGGACGACTCTGACATATCCACTCAGACAGCCATCAGGCTGAGCCTGACAGAAAAAGACGTTTTAGTAAAAACCTGTGTCAGACCGAAATAGATGGAGGGGGGGAGGGGGTTGAAAGTTGGGCGCGGAAGTCAGAGAGGAGTCGACACACACAGAGATAAATTGATGTGGAGGCTGAGTTAATAGTGTAGGAGAGCCTGTAGGGAGATGTGATAACACTATTTTCTAGAAACTGAGGTAGTGGTAGGGGTAGTAGTAGTGATAGTAGTAGTAGTAGTAGTAGTAGTAGTAGTAGTAGTAGTAGTAGTAGTAGTAGTAGTAGTAGTAGTAGTAGTAGTAGTAGTAGTAGTAGTAGTAGTAGTAGTGAGAGTAATAATAGTGGTAGTAGTAGTAGTAGTAGTAGTAGTAGTAGTAGTAGTAGTAGTAGTAGTAGTAGTAGTAGTAGTAGTAGTAGTAGTAGTAGTAGTAGTAGTAGTAGTAGTAATAGTAGTAATAGTAGTGGTAGTGATGGTGGTAGTAGTAGCAGTGGTGGTGGTGGTGATGGTGGTAGTCGTGGTGATAGTGGTGGTGATGGTGGTAGTAGCAGTGATAGTGGTGGTGGTGGGGGTGGTAGTAGTAGTGGTGGTGGTTAGGCTTGGGTACCGAACTTTTAAGGGTTTATGAATAACTACAGAGTACCCATTCACGT
Source organism: Notolepis coatsorum (assembly GCF_963971535.1). Classification (NCBI taxonomy): domain Eukaryota; kingdom Metazoa; phylum Chordata; class Actinopteri; order Aulopiformes; family Paralepididae; genus Notolepis; species Notolepis coatsorum. The sequence goes on from NC_140166.1 coordinate 118,010,799, forward strand.
TAGATCAATACTGATTCATGTTAGATCAATCCGTGCCACATTTTGGTACTTTGAGACGGAGGCGATTTTATCACTGGGGCACCAGGGGCACGTGCCCCTGCTGAAATCTGATGTGCCACCTTTTAAAAAAAAATTATGTAACCCTAACTAACCTTGCTGTCATGCACTTGTCCTAATATACTAACCTACACTGTAGCACTCAACACTTTGAGGAACATTGTTACTCAGCTGATAGAGTTGTGCCCTTCCTGATGACTTCTCGTACAGAACTTGTAAGTCGCTTTGGATAAAAGTGTCAGCTAAATGACTAAATGTATGTGCCCCTGCCCATATTGGCGCAAGCTGATGCAAATTTAAACCAGTCCGTAGCACTCTGGTTAGTTACACAGGGGACTATAATTCGCCGGCGCGTAAGGATACATAACCTCTCAAGTTCAACGTGGGTTCTTCTGAACCGACCAGTCACAGCTGATGGCGAAATTATTGACAACCATTGTTGCCAAGGAGTGCATTTTGACTGCTTCAAGAAGCAACCCGAGACAACTCCAGCGCTGATTGCAATTTGCAATTGCAACGACGACAGACTGAGAATCCGGGTTCACTGCAGAAGAACAACTTCAAGAAGACAACGTTTTATGTTAAGTTGATTGAACAACCTGTCTTCGGCATTGGCTGCACATGACCGTAGCCTGTACGCCTGAGTTTTGGTTGGCTAGCTAGCATGACCTAGTTTTCACATAGCTAATGTAACGTCATCGATAAATGCTAGCTAACGTTAGCAGGGATTGGGTACATGCATGATGCCTGTAATATTCAAAATCTGTTTTAAGCTTCAACATTTACTTTTGACAAACAAGTTCTGACGTGTATAGCGACAATGCTCTGACACACTTGAATCCTGATATTGAAATGTTTGTGCAATTGGTATTTGCTTTCTATATATATATATGTTTCCAAATATGTGCGATAGCACCAGTTATTGGAAGGGTGCTCAGATTTAGCATGACCCCTAAATGCTATGATGTTGATTGGAAACTAGATACAGGAGTAGGTGTGTTGTCAATGTGAAGTACATTGTATTTGAGTAACATCTACCTCCGGAGATCGACGATGACCAGATACCTCAGACAGCCACAGCCAGTCCACGTATGAGAGCCCAATAGCCACTGAGGCCACTGGAGGCCAGAACAGCCATGGTCGTTCACCAGGTCAGAGCCGGTATCAAATAGTCAATTATAGGCACAACTCCCAATATCAGTAATGTACGGTTATATCTAAAACCATAGTTATATGAGTATAGTGACGCTCTGCGCCTACTGGAATATATCCCTATATCAGTCTATGCACTGAATAAATCTCCACATGCACCTTTACACACCTATTCGCCTGGCCACACCCCCATCCACTCCTCTACATAAGCAGGGGTGTGGCCATACTAACAGCTCCGTCCCAAGTCTTTCACCACCAAGGCGAAGACCACAGGGTCCTCAGTGAGTCCGGTGCAGAGTGTCACTATACTCATATAACTATGATTATAGATATAACCGTACATTATAGTATCGTATAGCTCCGCTCTGCGCCTACTGGAATACAGGAGCTGAGCAGAGCGGAGGCTCGACAAATGTACCCGCTGAGGCCCCACACAACCATCAGAACCGGGGAGGACCCGAGCGCCCGGACCCCCCTAGTGGAGGACGGGAGGGAACGGATCCGACTGTGCGAAGAGGGGTTTAGCAACTCAAACGCACAGGGTGATCAGACCGTGGGACTTACCTTCCCACAGAAGAACCCACGACTACACAAACGCGCAACCCACATGAACGAACGGGAAGAAATAAAAAAAAGCGTTACAACCCCTAATATCACGGGGTCAAGGGCAAAAACCCAACCCTGTGGCAACGCCGTAGCAGCGGAGCGCGAAGGAGAACCCCCAAAAGAGGTCGATCCCTCAATCCAGGCAACAGGCCACTCGACCTGAGCCTGGAGCACTGCGGACTAGACAGGCGCCAAAGGGGTCTGCTGAAAACAGCACCCCGGCGTACGGTATGCTGTGCACCATGTCGCAGCCTCCACAAAAAAACCGACCCTCTAGAGGGGCCGAGGCAGAGAAGGCTGACATGATTGGCAGACGTCATGAAAGGTGCGGGGGCACACTCACAGGCAGACAGGGCCAAGCCCGGCCTACCCCGAGAGTTGACTGCGCTACCAACACACCTGGAAACCGACCACCACCTTGGTTCTAACAAGAGGTGGTTGTTCCTATAACCCCCCAAAAAAAAACTCCAAAACTCCAAAACACAACTGCGGGTATACACTGGCTATACAGCAGTACAAGTGTTTCAGTTTTCAAGAAGGGGTTAACCCTGGCCAACAGGTAGACGAGAACGAGTTCGGACCTGGGCCCGGCGGACCGGGACGTACACAGGGATGCCAGAGGGGTACAAGAACCACCTCGATAGCCCCCTCCCAGCCCAGCCAAGCAGGAGAAGAGAGGGGCAAAAAGAATGGAGAATGACCAGGCTCCTTTAGCACAGCGCAAGGTACAACACAATATGGACCAAGCAACAGTGAAGGATAACACGCAGTGACATAATCACGAACATCTCCATAACATCAAACCCTGCAACGCCCGGGCCGACCCGGCATTTCCCCCCCGAAAAAGCACAAGTCCCTCAGGGTACCAGAACAGCAGATCTGCGCCCCGGCGGACAACGGGTTAACTGACCTGGTGCGGCGTCACCAGAACCAGTCCCGTGTCCTAATCACGCCGCCATCCCCAGTCCCAGGAGGGGGGTAGGTATGCGTGTCGATCTAAAACATCACAGAGGGCGCCACCAAGCCGCGCCCTGTGGCCCACTCCAAAGGCGTGAGACCCCTCCGCCAAAGCTTTGATCTATTCCGTTATCTCCCCCCAGAGTTGAATGAGAATTCATCGAGACTAACCTAGTACACTGGCGCTCGGAAGAGACAAAACTCCATCCTAGTTGCCCCATAAAAATGCTGTTTCAATGATGAGCAACCAAGGCGCGCAAGCCCATGCGTGGTTCCTATCAGAAGCACCCAGGGCCAGCACTATGTACACGTCGAGACCCAAAACATATCAATGGTAATTCTAACAAGAACCCAGATAACATTCCCTCCAAGCCGCCTTGGAGAGCGGCAGGAAGCTGGCCAAGACATAGATATGGGTCCCATATGACGCGCCCGAGGGAAAACACCCCTGTCAACCCTGCCCTATAAAAGAGAGGAGACAGGGAACCCCCAGAGAGAGACTTCCCACGTGAGTAATAATTGAAAAGATATATGCAACATTGAGCTATGTAACAATTGGACTAAGACTCTCTGAGGAGGAGGCTCTGAAACTCTGAGGAGGCTCCCTCACTGAGAGGGAGGTTCTGAAACTCACAGAGGAGGCTCTGAAACTCCCTGAGGAGGAGGCTCTGACCCAATATACACTACTAGTAGGGAGCAGAGCAGAAGAACAAATTGTCGCTACTACATTGCATCACCTACCAAGCTCAAGACACATACAACAGAGCAGAACTTCTTTTTAAGTTCTACTCATCTTGACAATAACAGAGGTCCACAACATGGAGCCTGAAAAGAACTCACGAAAGTCTCACAACCAATAGAAGCGCGCCCAGTGACGTACTCTATGGCGGGGGGAATTCCATGACCCACCGCCCAAATATGGCATGGGACCAGGAAACTCCCTCCCCCACCCTCCCTACCCTGTGACACGCTGACCCAGCAACGTGACAGGAAGCCAGCAGGACAGGATGTCCAACCCCCTGACCAATCAGAAAAAGGGAAGGGAGGGTTTATCAGTTCAACCCCTCGTGACCCCTCACCCCTGATATGATGCAATGACAAAGCAGAGCCATGACACCAGTCATAGTGTGCTACATGAAGCGCATGTATACTTGTCAAGGTAACAGCTTCACATAGGCTCATGTGCGAACCTGCCACCTGCATTTTTACACCTTTTCCTAAGGAAGAAAAAACACAGACCAAGAGAGGGCCAAGGGCCCTGGTACAAGAGCTTACACATGTAACTTATGTAGGCCAAAACCTAACACAGTTGTGGATCTTAACGACACAAACAACCCTCCATCACAACAAAAAAGGGCGAAAGTACACTCTCACTACCGTAAGAGGAACGCTGTTTTTCATAACGAGAGAAGACACAAGTCCTCGATTAAGTACTGGTCACAGGCCTTGCTAAGTCCACAAGACAGCAACCAAACAATTTTCAGAAAAGAATTGCCTCTCTAAGCAAGAAAACAACCCCAGCAGAAGCTGAGGGGTTACACCGTATCCCCAAAAACATAGCGAAACAATATATTGTAAACAAAATCATGTTTGAGGGGAGAAGGGGGGGGGGGGGGCCCAGGGGAAAACCGGGGAAAAACCACCCCTCACCACCTTACCCCTGATACGACTTGTTTGAACAGGTACAGCCCTGTTTATATGTGAAAAACTTGCCACCTGTTTATTCAAGTTTCAAGTTTCAAGTTTCTTTATTAGTTGACATGCAAAGTTACAGAATACCTTCACATGGAATGCTTTTTTCTGTTATGCTCCTATGAGGATCATAGGACGCTTGGATCATACACATACAGCTCATTACAGTAATATTCCACAATTATTACATTTTAGATAGTAATAATGGTACAGAGCCTTGAGACAAACATATGCATATTCACCACCGCAAACAGACTGGCAGCCGTCATAGGCAGCGCCATTTACGGAAGGAGGGGGGAGTGGGTTGGGGTTGTTACAGGGCTGTAGAGGGGGGGGGGGGAGTGGGAGGGGGGAGGAGGTGGGGGCGAGTGCACAAGCCAAGTCCTGGGTGGGGGAGGTCTCCCTCACACGAGGCAGCCGACAGTGCAGCGCCAATGCAGAGGAAGGGGGGGGGGGGGGGGGGGTGGGTCTAGGGATTGTGGGTGTGGGAAGCCGCTCGCCACTCTTATCTCCCGGAGGGCCTTCGACTCCAGAGCTCTCGGTTCGACCTTGGTCCAGGAATTTGTTTTGGCTGACTGACTGGCACAATTTATCCCAGCCACGTCCCTTTAAATTTGATTTGAATAGAGTGGAATATAACTCTATTGATTTGAGTGGAGTGAGTTTTAACAACTCCGTCCAAATGACTGAATGCATTATTAGTCCAAGTGTCCAAGTGTCTTATCAGTTCATTTTGGTAGATCCTGTGCGCGGTAAACAGATCCAAAATCTTCTTATTGCAGTCCAAAAGCTTCGATAATCCAAAAATGACCACGTCTTCAAGTTGGTAACCCGATTATGATGTCCCAATAGGCAGAGAGGGTAAGCCTTATTCTGCTTCTTGAAGAAAATATGCAATCCACTGATTAGATCCATTTAGAGTTGATTTGAGTATAGTCCGGCCACCGGCACGAAGCAGGGCATAGCAGCGTCGGGCTCCATGGAGCAGTAGAGGCGGCGGTAGGAACGGCCTTGAAGGCCTTGGGAGAGAGGAAAGAAATGCGACTTGTCTCTGCAAGAGGTGGGAGGTCATCACAAGCTGAGAGAGGGACTCATCCCTCGATCACATGCCACTATGCATAGCATTGTAGGGTAACCCAGCCAGTTGTGGGCTCAGCTACGTTGTCTAACGTCACATGAACACACACAACCTCTCATCATACAACAAAAACCAAGTTCATTTTACTCACGTAAAAAATAACTCTGTTTTCTAGGTAGAGAGAGAAGCACAAGCTTTGGCCAGCGGTACCCAAGCTATACAAGCGACCAAGACAATTCACACACAGCACATGTCGTATCTCCAAATGTAGTGAAGCAACATACGTTTTGGAAAAAACATCATTATTAACAAAACATTCGGGAGGGGAAGGAAGGAAGAGTGGGGTAATGTCCAATGGACCCTTACCTGCACCAACGAACGCAGGATGAAAGACAGGCTGGTCTCCACGTTGAGGAAAGGTCTCTCGCTGGCGGGGCAACTCGCTCCAGCGAGACGCCCCTCCTGCAGCCGGTCATGGTGCAGGCCCGACTACATCTTCTGTCAAAGATGATGTCGTAGTCAGAGTGCTAGGGCCTGCTATTCTCACGGCTAATGTTTCAACGGTTGTAGCGCAAGCTAACAGCTAACTCTAGGCTAACTGATAGCATCAAGCTAACGTTCCCAGCCAAGTGAACGTACGGGCAGCTAACCTCGTAGCTAACAGCTAACTGGCTAACAGTTAGCTCAACCCGGCTAGGAAGCAAGCTAAGCGGCTAACACTGAAAACTGCACAACGTGAGAAACGCAATACAGGCCCACACTTCAGACAGCTTTCCTCTTCTCATCCGAAGAGAGAAGAGAAAAATAAGACAACACGTCCCTCTTTAGAATGGTGTTTACCACAGGGGTGCCGGCACAATTCCCTCTCGGACCATAGCCGACTTGAGCCTGGGGGTATTCTCATAATGAAACACCAGACTCACCTCCCTCGCGCCGGGTGATTTTCATCTTGAAAAGCGGGGCCCGAGCGGTGACAGAGGGGATCCGTTTGTCCAGAGATCCCGGGAATTGAACCGCAGATTCGGACACGGTCCCAGGTAAACAAAGCTCCAGACGAGGAGCTCATGTAACATGGGCATCAAACCAGAACCCTCTCCACGCCACTAAGAAGCAGCGAAAAAGGCTACCAGCCTGGAGCCGGCTTTCGTAAGTTGTGCAGCCGTTCCCCCCACAACAACACACCTAGCGCCTGTGTCGCAAAACCATCACCTGCCCTAGAGAGGCCGCTAGCCCTCACACGGCTGAGCGCCTCCCAAGCAAAGCGTCCAACTGCAAGAGCCGGAGGTAATGCCTGTCCAACTGCAGAGCCGAAGGCAAATGCCGGCGGGGATTCACTCAGCAACGCGAGCCCCTAATACGAAAACGCCGGTGGAGGTCAGAATGATCATCATCTTTTAGACACTCCGGTGGCGAAGACATTATCGCTGTATTTCCTCGAAAAATTGTGCGAGAGAAAACAAAGATATAATGTCAACGCAGCTCCTTCTCTTCAACGTAGCTCCTTTCCAACTATTTTGGCACTAAACTCAAGTGGTGTATACAGACACTTGACGGTGGTGAAAATAAGGAAGGAGCTGTTAGTATGGCCACACCCCTGCTTATGTAGAGGAGCGGATGGGGGTGTGGCCAGGCGAATAGGTGTGTAAAGGTGCATGTGGAGATTTATTCAGTGCATAGACTGATATAGGGATATATTCCAGTAGGCGCAGAACGGAACTATACGATACTATAACAGGTCTATTCAATTGTTGACAACCCGACGTGATTGTCTGACATCAGCAAATACAGACGATTTCGTGTAGGGTAGCACATGCCTGTATAGCAATATACAGAAGATATGTATATGCCTGTATAATCAAACACTGTGATTTTGTGCATTGGGGAAAACTATCTTGACAAGGGAGAATTCTCATCCATCTTGCTGGATTGTCAAATAGATCTGCTTGGGATAAGGGAATAGGAATTGAACCAAATATAAACTACCAATTGGGGTATAACTGTGATTAGGGTATTGTGTGATATTAGGTGAAGTTAAAATCTTTGTTGAGTTTGCGTGTTGATTGGGATAATCTGCACACACGCAGCCGACCCTCAAAACCCAAGCGCTGTTTGTCAACACACCAAACATCAGCAGTAGCTTGGTTTGATCAAATCACGCAAACTAAACAGTTGAGATTGACCATCTCATCGAGAGGTGTGGAATCACTTCCGTAATACACAAAATATGTGTAATTTGTTCTAAATATATTCTTGTGTCTAAATATATTATTTACCATATATTTGTAATTGTGTATTGATAAATTGAGGAGTTCACGAAAGTTTACTATACTAGAAAGACTTGACCAGAACCAAGGGGAAGTGGGACTGGCAACCCGCCCGAGCATGATGACATAATGATGCAGACATATGGCACAGACCACAACACCCCCTCACAACACCCCCTGTGATGGATGTGATGAATACCATTAATATCCTGTCATGCACAGTACCAGTGTACCATACAAGCTATATCAGCGAGATAGATAAACCCAACTTCCTTTATACTTACCGGTCTGACAAAATTATCGTATTTTTCTTCAAACGTATTCAAGAATAAACATCATAACCATGTCACAACAGCAGTTATAATGTATATTTGTATCAATATGTTTGTTTACCAATAGGTTAAAGTGTTATTGGTGAGGTTTTAGTTTTTGAAATGTGGCGTTGTGTTCGCGAAAATCCGCCATTTTGAATTACCGGTCGTCGGTGAATGTAGTCATTTTTAGTCATTTTGAGAAGAGGACATCCAGAGCTTTCAATGAGCGTTGGAATTTTTCAGAACTACACTTCCCAAAGGCTTCTAGCTTTCTAAAAGCAAAAGACTTCATGATTATTCTTTTTTATTTGTCTTATTACTCTGGATTATATACCGCAAAACGGAACGTTATTGGCATATATTGGAGCACAGTTAGTTTGTCTCCCCTATTTTGAGCATTTATCAACCATCCGATTTGAAATAAGTTTCAAAATGGCGGAGCTCTTGCAAGAATAAGAAACCTACTGTACATACAGTAGATTTCATTATCTGTTCTTCATGCACGCCTGGTGATACTAAATCCAAATTGAACTTGGCCATTTGAAAGATAAGGTTTGGCCCAATCCATAAATGTGCGAATTGGCTATAATAAAGTAATTTATAGGCCTGCTATTCTATATTCTATAATACTATTTCAAATTGCATTGGTCAGTGTAACTGAGGGGTACAATTCCCTGACTGTATTAATCAAGTATGGTATCATTAAACCACTACTGTCTTATGTACATTACTGGCCATACCGTACACAAGTATCAAATGAGAACTCCTCCACAATGAAACGGTTTCCACACAAATACTCGTTTAGAATATTTATTACATCAAAGGATATTATATTACATTACTTGAGTGCGCTTATAAGGCAAAGGAATTATGCATAGGCAAGTCAATAATGAATATTAGGAATTATCTATGGTACTCTGGGGAGATAGCTGGAGATCCTGGAAGGGGGGTACTACCGGTTGTAAGCCAGCAGGGGGAGGCAATGCTCTATGCAAAGTCAATGAGTTCCACGGAGGCGACAATTACTCCCTGTGTCAGCGGGGAAAGGCAGCTGTAATCCCAGTGTGCGCGCCGCACAGGTGAAGCCGTGGAGCCTCTGCTCCGACAGAGACGGGCTCGAGTGATGTCCTCACGGGCATGTGTAGATCCCACAGCAGTGGGTGTAGACGGTTATTCTCCTGGTCCAACAGCCTGGTCAAAGCAATGAAGAATAATAATCCTGCCGGAAAGTGGCTCTGCAATCACCGGTGTAAATCCTCCGTGGTCGCGGTGGTCCACAGTTGAACTTGACGTTACTACTATCCTATCCGCACGCGGCTATAAGTGCTCTATGTAGACGCACAATTACTCACTTCACGTGGTCTTTGACTCGTAATGAAGGCTTTTACTAGCAAGGAGCGAACGATACGTTGAACAAACTTATTAGGATAACACGACTCTATTTGGGGCAATACGAGCCCTACTCTGCCGCACGTTGCATAGTGGGTGAGACGTCACTTGGGTAACTGAACAAGACTGAACTCCAACTCGAACTGAAAAGGCGAACTAACTCAGTATTCACCTACGCCATATTTATATGTACGGGGAATAATCAAGTGCCAGCCTGCTCACTGTCTCGTAGCCCTGGGCAGAAGCGGGCATGTTGAGACAAGTCCTGTCGGTAGCTTTCAAGGCGGCTCTGGGGGGTAAGTCACTGGCGCTGGTGGCACGCCATCCAATAGGAGAACGAAATATTATGGGCTATAGTAGGCTAAAGGGATATTCCGTGTATATGTACAGGGAATATACAAGGGATATCAAACGATATACAAATACTATTCAATATATATCAATCAATAAATACATATATTCGGTTTAATCTGACCCTTTGTAACAGCCGCCCCCTAATTAGTCCCACCTAATTAGCTAAGCAGAGACAGAGTAACCGCACTGTCCACTACTCAATGTCCGTTGTGAGGGTAGGCAGTTCACAAGTCATGGGGTCATGGTCATCATTAGGCGAGTCGGGGACCCTTGGCGACTCTATCAGCCTCGCCACGGGTCGGTTGTAGGTCCGCCCTTGGCCGAGCACTTCTGCCACTCTGACCTTTCCGTCGGCACCAGTGGTCACTTTGCTTACGCGGCCGGCCGGCCACGCAGCTCGGGGTGGTGACTGGTCTATGGTCATGACGACTGGACGGGATGAAGGGGGGCTTAGGAGGGAGCGGGCCTGAGACTGCTTTGATCTGTGCTTGGCTGTGCCTCCTCCTCCTCCGTCTGTTTCTCTTGTTTGCTCTGTACCCCATCTGAGGAGGGGCCGGTCCCGGCCGCCCCGTCAAGGAGTCGCTTGGGGTTCTGGGTTCGATGTCAGCTACGTCTGGAGCGCAGCTGAGGGGGGTGGAGTTCCGAACTCCCTCTGGTACCCACGGTTCTCTCACGGGCCTCTCGCTTAATGTCAATAGCCTCTGCTGTACGGGGGAGAGGCCGGTGTCGCTCGCCTCTGTGTGTAGGCAGCGTGTAGACGTGGGTTGACTGTCAAGTCCGTAGAGGGGGCCCTGGAGCGTCCATCCCAGTCGGGTCTGAACCGCGACTGGGCATCCTTTGGGTCCGACGTGGGCCGCCTCAATTGGGAGAATGAGGTCCACGTGGTCGGAGCCGATGAGCAGGGTCGGTGTGGCGCCGTCGATAAGCGGTATAGGTAGTTGACGTAGGTGCACATACTTAGCCATCAGCTGTGGGATGGGGTAGGTGTACTGAGACAGGCCTATGTCGTGGCTGGTGAAGACGTTAGTTATACTATACTGCTTCTCGGGCTGGTCCACCGCTGCTATCTTGAAGGAGACCTTTTCACCCTTTATGGTCTTCTGGTCCCTTCTGATGGTGCGTATGGTCATGGTATCTTTGACACCCCGCAGGCCCAACTGGGCTGCTGCGGAAGCGAGGAGGAGAGTCTTTTCAGACCCATCGTCCAGGACGGCGTAAGTGTCCAGGACCTTGTCCTCGTAGCTCAGGAGCACTCTGACCACTTTGAGGAGCACACGGGGGGTCCCGCTATGCTGGTCAATGTGGAGCACTCCTGTTGGTTGGTTGCCTTGGACCTTCTGGTGGGCTCCGCACAGTGCTGCGCGGTAAGCGGCGCCCGCCTGGGCCGCCCCTGCGTGGTAAGCGGCGCCCGCCTGGGCCGCCTCACGCCACTGGTCCACTTGGACGGGGTTCAGTGTCTTATATTCGGCGCACTGTGCCAGCCAGTGTCCGCCGTCGCAGTAGGTACAGTAGGGAGCGGTCTGGTGGCTCTTCGGTGCTGGTGCCACCGCCTCGGCATGGTACATTACCGCAACGGGCCCACTCTGTTGTCCTGGCTGACGCCTGTTGATGTCATGCAGGACCTCCAGGTGGGTGCCACCGCACCTGCTGCACTTCTTCTTCAAGCGGCACTCAGCTGCCAGGTGGCTGCGCGCGCAGCAGAAGCAGCGGCGGTGGTCCTTGGTCCACTGACTCACCTCGTCCGTGGTCAGCTTCCCGAAGGTGTCGCATTGGTACAGCCGATGTTCTCCCTCACAGTACTGGCACTCAATCTTCCACTGGTCCTCTTTCGTCGAGGGGGTGTTGTGGTTCTTGTGCTGCGGTACTGATTCGGCTTGGTGCATAACGGTCACCAACCGGCGGTTATCCGTTTGTCCCGAGGTCCGAGTCTTGGGCTTGGTCCACTCCATACGAACGTGTCGAGTCGTAGGCTACTGACCTCCCTGGCGAGGAACTCAGATAGGTCTAGGAGGGATGCCTCTGGACCGTTGGGGTCGCGGTAGTCTCTCTGCCGCCTGAAGCGCTCTTGTCGGGCGGGAGGGAGCTTCTCTAATATCCTCTCTACATTAGAGTTAGCGTACAGTTCATAGATACCCTTTTCCTTTTGGGACCCCAGCATCCCTACCAGGGACTGTACCTTGATAGACAGGTCATCTAGCGCTCTGTTGTCTCTGGCTGGGGGGAGACAGTCAATGTCTCTTATCTCCTGTATCACATAGTCCCATACGCGTCCATAACGTTGGTCGAGTGCTGCTAGAGCCGCTGTGTATGGGGTAGTAGAGTTGGCATAGGCCAGCGCTATATTGTGCGCTCGGGGCACCTTGAGGTGCTTCAATAGGGTAGCATACTTGTGGCGTTCATCAGCTACATCAACCATCATTGTCTCTAAGCACATCCGTAGCTCCGTGTACTGTGCTCGGTTCTCATGGGTGAAGTCTGGAAACGTCGGTGTGCCAAGGTACGATGCCATGGATGACTGGCACATCGGTGAGCGTTGGGGAAGAGGCCTCCTAGGCGAGTCTCCTCTTGCGTGTCGTCTTGGGCTGGTACTTGGTGGGTACCGAAGGTCGGGTACCCAGGTGCTGTTCCTCGGGGCTGACGGTGCGTCAAACTCACCCGTGAGTGGAGTCGGGGGTTTGTAGCGCAGGGCCTCGGGGCTGACTTCTGGGCTGTACTGGACCTCCTGGTCCAGAGTACGTTGCTGCTGGTCGGGGCTGTACTGGGCCTCCTGGGCCAGAGTACGTTGCTGCTGGTCGGCTTGACATTCCTCCTCTTCCTCCTCCTCTCCCTCTGCTAGGACCTGGAGTCTTCTGTTCAGTCTCTCGGCGTGGTCCGGTTCTTCCCGGTTGCTGGGTCTCGTATGGACCGGCCGGGGAGGGGGTTCGGAGACGTGGACAGGATCCTCCTGTTGGCGGGGTCCCGGGTCGCTTCGTCGGGTAGGGGAATGTGTCCTAGACCCATGTCTTGACGATCTCTGAGAGCTCCGTGCGGAGTGAGGGGGTGTCGCCATGGCAACCAGTTTGTCCATCAGCTCCGCCTGCAGCCGGTCGCGCTCTGCCTCGCGCTGGGCATGGGCTGCGTTGCGCGCTGCTTCGCGCTGGGCATTGGCGACGTCGCGCTGCGCATTGCCGCTGGCCTGGGCAGCGTCGCGCTGTGCGTTGGCGGCGTCGCGCTGGGCATTTGCGACGTCGCGCTGTGCATTGGCGGCGGCGTGCTGTGCATTGGCGGCGGCGTGCTGTGCATCGGCGCGGCTTCTCTCAATGTTCTCTTCTGTCTGGAGGCGTCTGGTCTCCAGTCTTATGCGGTCGTCTTCACTCCTTTGTTGCGCCTGGAAGCGCTCTCGCTCGCCTGCAAAATGTTCGCGCTCGCGCGTCTGTTGCGCTTGAAGTCGATCGCGTTCGGTGGAGGCTGCCAGGGTGGCGATGAGTGCTTGCGCCAGCATCTTGTCCGCCGCGCTGGGGGAAGACGCCGTTCGGGGCGATCGGCTCCCGGCAGTACTTGTTGGAGACCCGTTCTCCTGTTGCGTACCGAGGAGATCCATCTCCTGGGTGCGCGTCTCTTCTTGTGGTGGGTCGGGTTCCATCCAGGGAGGGCTTTCTTTATCCTGGAGCGCTCCGGGGACTACCTCGTCGGCGTTGTCTGGGGATAAAGTCGTGTCAGTTCCCTCCTGGTCCCCACCGTGAGCTTGGTCAGTTACATTAGAACCCACTAGGGCCTCTGTTGGCGGGGTAGCCTGGTTGATAGGGTCGGACATAATTTTACTATCCGCTTTAGTTATTTTATCCGTATTTAATTTCCCTTTAAAGCTAGGTATTGGACTGACAGCGTATGCCTCTAGATAGGGAGGTGGCTGCCGTCTGCGCTGCGGGCGATCTAGCTTAGGAGAACCGTTTGTGGAGTGTTCGTCATCGGCCATATCAATATTAATATTATATTAATATTACGCTAATTATTATCCGGGGCTCGAAGGACCAATTGTAACTGAGGGGTACAATTCCCTGACTGTATTAATCAAGTATGGTATCATTAAACCACTACCGTCTTATGTACATTACTGGCCATACCGTACACAAGTATATCAAATGAGAACTCCTCCACAATGAAACGGTTTCCACACAAATACTCGTTTAGAATATTTATTACATCAAAGGATATTATATTACATTACTTGAGTGCGCTTATAAGGCAAAGGAATTATGCATAGGCAAGTCAATAATGAATATTAGGAATTATCTATGGTACTCTGGGGAGATAGCTGGAGATCCTGGAAGGGGGGTACTACCGGTTGTAAGCCAGCAGGGGGAGGCAATGCTCTATGCAAAGTCAATGAGTTCCACGGAGGCGACAATTACTCCCTGTGTCAGCGGGGAAAGGCAGCTGTAATCCCAGTGTGCGCGCCGCACAGGTGAAGCCGTGGAGCCTCTGCTCCGACAGAGACGGGCTCAAGTGATGTCCTCACGGGCATGTGTAGATCCCACAGCAGTGGGTGTAGACGGTTATTCTCCTGGTCCAACAGCCTGGTCAAAGCAATGAAGAATAATAATCCTGCCGGAAAGTGGCTCTGCAATCACTGGTGTAAATCCTCCGTGGTCGCGGTGGTCCACAGTTGAACTTGACGTTACTACTATCCTATCCGCACGCGGCTATAAGTGCTCTATGTAGACGCACAATTACTCACTTCACGTGGTCTTTGACTCGTAATGAAGGCTTTTACTAGCAAGGAGCGAACGATACGTTGAACAAACGTATTAGGATAACACGACTCTATTTGGGGCAATACGAGCCCTACTCTGCCGCACGTTGCATAGTGGGTGAGACGTCACTTGGGTAACTGAACAAGACTGAACTCCAACTCGAACTGAAAAGGCGAACTAACTCAGTATTCACCTACGCCATATTTATATGTACGGGGAATAATCAAGTGCCAGCCTGCTCACTGTCTCGTAGCCCTGGGCAGAAGCGGGCATGTTGAGACAAGTCCTGTCGGTAGCTTTCAAGGCGGCTCTGGGGGGTAAGTCACTGGCGCTGGTGGCACGCCATCCAATAGGAGAACGAAATATTATGGGCTATAGTAGGCTAAAGGGATATTCCGTGTATATGTACAGGTAATATACAAGGGATATCAAACGATATACAAATACTATTCAATATATATCAATCAATAAATACATATATTCGGTTTAATCTGACCCTTTGTAACAGTCAGGATGGGAGAATTCAGTACTGTATCTACAAAACCTTCTGTTTAATCATCTTCCCTTTATTTATTTTTTGTACATGTGATCTCAAGAAGGTACTGCACAAGCTCAGTGGCAGTTTTTCATGTCTGTTTAGCATGGTGTTATTCACTGTCAAAGATGCAAAGAAAAATCATAATTCATATTATCCTTTGTTTCATCACAATTTAAGCAAGCCTAGTAATAGACACAATATTTATGACACTGGGAATTAGGAGTGTAAAGGTACACGTATCCGTACCAAACCGTTTCAGTGTGTACCGTACCATACCGAACGGCTGTGTAGTGTACCGAACGAATACAACGGTATGTTAACCACTAACGACCGCCCACCGGGGGCTGTTTTTTTCACAATCTAATATAATTATTATATATTAAAAAAATTTACAAGTCGATTATTAATTTCAATATAGAATATTCGTTGACAGCCCTACAAGTACAATTAGTTACTGCACACTACATCACCCCTGAGTGGAACATGGAAAGCCAAACTTCCCCCACTGTACAGAAAACCTGTACCGAACCTTGACTTCAAAACCGAGGTACGTACCGTACCGTGGTTTTTGTGTACCGTTACACCCCTACTGGGAATACATTCACTGAGGTCCATAGATGTCCCTAGATACCAAGAACATGCAAATGGACCTTGTAGAAGTGGAGCAATATTCCATTTATATAGGTATGTATTTTAGGCGGATTTTCAGAAAAGAAGAGGTTAATTAAGCATCGGGCAGGAATGGGACAATTTCCTTTTTTGTTTTTCACGATTGCATACCCAAAATAATTAGCTATTTATTATACTTTATACTTATGCATGAGTCTGGTCTCTTTTGAAAGGTAACATTCTTTAGTAAGTTTCCTACACAATAAAGAAAAATCAATGAAATAGAGTAACAGAAGTAAACGTTTTGTGTACTCACATTTATTTTTACTGCTTGCCAGATGTTTTTAAGTTCCAGCTGAGAGGTAGGAGCTGGAAAACATAATGGTTCCATAGCCTGAAGTCTTACGTAGTACAGGTCCAAAGTTTATAGAAATCCCACAGAAAATGGCGCAGCGGACATTGAGCTCGTCACCAACGCAAGATACACCGGGTTCGACTCCGGCGGTCGGCGTTGCCTCCGGCTTGGGCCTGCCGTCATACTAACTCAATTGGCAGAGTTAGCGGGTGGAAGTCGATGGGTGGTAATCTGGACATTGTGGACAGCGACTCCTACAGGTCGGTTGGGGACGCCTGCACAGCAGAGACAGGAAATGACGGGGGTAGTGTGAGCCTCCCACACGTTACACCTCGCCAATGAGAGTCCGCGCTGGCAGGTGAAAAGATGTGACATCGATGTGTATCGGAGGGGACACGTGATGCAAGGCTTCTATCCTCCCTACAACCGGCCAGTGGGGGGGATATGCGAGCAACGTTCAAGACAGGGGAGGGGAGAATTGGCACAGAGGAATTGGGATGGGAGAAAAAAAATTGAAAAAGTGGATAAAAAAAAAGAAATCCCACAAAAAATGTATTAATTAATTAATTAAATTAAGGTTTTTGTAATATGTGTACCAGTAAAAATTCGGCATGATTATCCAAAATGGCCATCCGCTGCCATTAATTTCGATGCTCTAGTCAAAACAATGGATTTCTTCGTCTTCTTGTGTCACCTTCCCCCACAGTCAGTGCTAGTTTCGGAGCAAACGCTCCTTGGCTAGAACGGTGGTCAATAATTTTCACCATCAGCGATGACTGGTGAGTTCAGGACCGCTCACAACCGGACGTGGTCACTCGTCCGAACGGCTTATCAAATGACGATTGCCGGATGTTTCGTCTTGTAACTCGAGAATGGAATCACGCAATAGAGTGTGGTGACGATCGAAAGTCGGCAAATTCAACTTTCCAACAATGTATTGGTTGATTGGCGAAAACGTAGCCCGGAGCCAACAGACGAGAGCAAAGTGCCACAATGTGCGGGTGAGTGCATGATGGCCCGCCGTTGTAGCCAAGGAGCGTCTGCACCAAAAGAGTTCCAAGACAGGCGCTCAGAGTGGGGGAAGGTGTCACAAGAAGATGAAGAAGTCCTTTGTTTTGACTCAAGAGGAGAAATTAATGAAAGTGGATGGCCATTTTGGATAATCACGCTGTGTGGCGATAAGAAAGTAGCGAGCCAGAGACGTAGTTCGAGTTGAGGTACTTTACTTATCACTGCACATAGCATTTACAATAACAACAAACTTAACCCGGAACCGGAAGTGGTATTTCCCCTTTCCCCTAAACAGTAAAATCCCTGCTCTTAAAGGCACAAGCCCACCTTGGTGAATGTCTCTTAATATAGGTCACCACACAGGCCCCCCCAGAATTCACAAAAACAAAAACTGCAACTAATTAATTAACTGATTAAGTCCATCAGTGAACAGATCACAGCATGAAATAGTCAACGTGGAGGGGGACGGATCAAGCGGCCGAACCGACTGCGCTTAACAAGAGGGGGATTAAGGGAGAGAAGTGGGACCAGCGACGGGCCACGGAAGGGGCCAAGGCCGGAACAGAGGGCGGGGCAGGGGTCTGAGCCGAAACCGGGGGGCGCCCCCGCCGCGGGGGTAGGGCCAACTGAACTGGTTCGTCCTTTTCCAAGTGAGCAGGCTTACGATGGTCTATAGTGACCCGCTCTGGCCTGCCCCCCATGTCCACAACAACGTTTTTAGTGCCTGCCTCCAGGACACGGAAAGGCCCGTCATAAGGGGGCTGCAACGGGGTCCGATGGCTGTCGTGCCGGATGAACACATATTTGGACAATGGCAGGTCCCTGGGGACGTAGGACTGGGGAAGGCAGTGGCGGGATGTTGGAATGGGAATAAGGGCATCGGCAACACCCCAGGACACTGTTCGATGGGAGGCGATGGACCAGGAAGCTGTGGCCTCCGGAAGAAACTCCCCAGGGACCCGCAGCGGCTGGCCGTACACCAGCTCGACGGACGGGGCCTGGAGGTCCTCTTTGGGGGCAGAACGAAGACCAAGCAAAACCCTCGGGAGGCGGTCAACCCAGTTGCCATCCGTAAGAGCAGCCCGAAGAGCGGCCTTCATGTCCCTATGGAACCGCTCGCAAAGTCCATTGCCCTGCCGGTTGTACCCTGCCATAGTGCAGTGGATCTTCACCTCCAGGTGCTCCGCAACTGCAGTCCAGAACTCTGAAGTGAACTGGGGGCCCCTGTTGCTTGTGATGTCCCCCGGTGTGCCAAAACGGGCCACCCAGCAGTCGATGAACGCCCGGGACACCTCCGCTGCCGTAGTGGGGGACAGTGGAACAGCCTCCGGCCACCTGGTGGTCCTGTCCACCATGGTGAGAAGGTGAGTATATCCGTGGGAGGGGGGCAGGGGGCCCACCAGGTCCACATTCACGTGGTCAAACCGCCTCTCTGGCACTATAAACGGTGCCAAAGGGGCTTTGGTATGGCGGTGCACCTTGGCACGCTGGCACGCCACACATGAGCTAGCCCAGGTCCTAACATCCTTCCGGAGGACAGGCCACACAAACTTGACCCCCACCAGCTTAGTCGAGGCCTTCACACCTGGGTGGGAAAGGCTGTGGATCATGTTCAAAACCCGGCGCCGCCAGGCCGTAGGCACCATAGGGCGCGGTTGGCCAGTGGAGATGTTGCAGAGGAGAGTGGCGTTAGCTGGGTCGAACACCACATCCTCCAGCTGCAGTGCAGTAGGGCCCTTCCGGTAGGCCTGAATGTCTGAGTCTGTGGCTTGGTCTGCCGCAGTGACGGCATAATCCAGTCCCAAGTGGACAGACCCGATGACCGCCAGAGAGAGGCAGTCGGCGACAAAGTTGTCCTTGCCCGCCACGTGCTGAATGTCTGTGGTTAACTCGGAGATCGCCGAGAGCTGCCGCTGCTGACGTCCCGACCACGGTTCCGAGGTCTTGGCCATGGAGAACGTTAGCGGCTTGTGGTCCACAAAGGCAGTGAACTGGCGGCCTTCCAACAGGAATCTAAAGTGCCTAGTGGCGAGGAACAGACCCAGCAGTTCCCTGTCGAAAGTACTGTACTTACGCTCGTTGTCGCAGAGCTGTTTGCTAAAAAAGGCCAGTGGCTGCCAGGCACCGCCCACCCACTGCTCGCACACCGCCCCCACTGCATAGTCAGAGGCGTCTGTCGTGAGGACGACCGGGGCAGTGGGAGAGGGGTGCGCCAGCAGAGCAGCATTGGCTAGCGTGATCTTGGCAGCCCCAAAGGCGCTGTCCATCTCCGAGGACCAATCTAACTCGTCCTTGGGAACTTTGCCCCGCAGGACCTCGTACAAGGGGCGCATGAGGTGGGCAGCATGGGGATGGAACCGGTTGAAAAAGTTCACCATGCCCAGGAACTCCTGTAGAGACCGTACGGTGCGGGGACGAGGAAAACTGGCAATGGCCACCACCCTGGCGGGGAGTGGGGTGGCTCCCTGTGGAGCGACATGGTCTCCGAGGAAGATGATGGAGGACTGCCCGAACTGGCACTTGGTCGGGTTGACTATGAGGCCGTGTTTACTGAGCCGCTCAAAGAGCTGCTGGAGGTGTGTCATGTGCTCCTCTATGGACGTACTGGCTACAAGAATATCATCCAAGTACACAAACAAAAATGGCATGTCCTGGAGCACAGAGTCCATCAGGCGCTGAAACGCCTGTGCCGCCCCCCATGAGCCCGAAAGGCATTCTTAGGAATTCAAAAAGTCCAAAGGGTGTAATGACAGCTGTTTTTGACACATCCCGTAGATGGACCGGCACCTGGTGGTACCCGCGCACCAGGTCCACCTTGGAGAAGATGATGGCCCCCGCCAGGTGGGTAGAGAAGTCCTGTATGTGCGGGACAGGGTACCGGTCGGGGGTTGTGGCGTTATTAAGGCAACGGAAATCGCCGCAGGGGCGCCAACCCCCGCCAGCCTTTGTAACCATGTGTAATGGAGAAGCCCACGGGCTGTTCGAGCAGCGCAGAATGCCAAGTCGCTCCATGGTGGAAAACTTCCCCCTGGCGATTGCCAGCTTGGCTGAGTCGAGGCGCCGGGCATAGACTGGGGGGCCCTCGTGGTATGGTGTTCCACACCGTGTTTGGCCACTGCAGATGAGAACATGGGTGTGGTGAGGTCAGGGAACCCGGCGAGCAGACGTTCATACGGGTCCCCGGTGGCAAGTGTGGTCAACAGGCAGAGAGCTCTGCCCCCCCCAACCGCAAGTGTGCAGGGGTAAGAGGAAAAAGAGAGGGCATCGATCAAGCGACAGTTTTTAACATCTACCAGCAGGCTGAAGGCACAGAGGAAGTCTGCTCCCAGGAGCGGCGTGGACACCGCAGCCATAACAAAACCCCATACGAAACGGCGCCCCCCAAAACACACCTCCACATACCTGGTGCCGTAAGTACGTATGGGCGTACCGTTCGCTGCGTCCATCTGGGGCCCGTGTCTGCCGTCCATGGTGTCCACGCCCTGTGCCGGCAGGATGCTGCATTGTGCGCCCGAGTCCACCAGCAGCCGCCGGCCAGACAAGGAGTCAGTGATGAACAACAGCTTGCAGTCATGGCCGGCACCCACAGCCACTAATGAGCGCCGGCCCTGGCGTTTCCCTGCCCCTTGAAACTGCATGGCTTGCGACACTGCTTGGCCCTGTCCCCAAACCTGGCATGGTAATAGCAGAGCCTGTCGTCGGGTTGGTGTCGGGCTGTCACCGCAGCCGCGGTGTCTGTATAGGCCTCCAGTGGTGGGGCCGAGGTGCCCTGGTGGGGCAGCAGCGCATGTACAAACAGCTGCCTCTTGGCCAGGAAAACCCTGTCTGCTTCTGCAGCCAGGCTGTGATAGTCCTTGGTGGAGGAGAGGAGGGAACTGGCCAGTGCTGTGCGCATAGGCACTGGAAGTTGCCGCAGGAAAATGTGTGTAAACAGAAAGGAGGGATCAGCTGATCCCAGCACAGCCAGCATCTTCTCCATCAATTCTGATGGTTTGCCGTCGCCGAGGCTGTTGAGGTACAGCAAGCGGTCCGCTTTCTCCAGTTCTGACAGTTCATAACATTTCAGAAGGAATGTCTTTAACGCATCGAACTTGTCAGCTGCTGGTGGATCCTCCAGCAGCATCATCGCCCGTGCCGTCGTTGAAGCATCCAACGCCGCCACCACATGGAAGTACTTAGTTATGTCTTGCGTTATTCCTCTCAGCTGGAATTGGGCTTCGATGTGCTGAAACGGCTGGGGATTATGCTGCCAAAAGTCGGGCAACTTGACGGTCGCAGCGTAAATGTTCGATTGTAGCATATTAGCGTTGTTAGCATTCGGTGCAGGTACTTGCGGATGCGCAACGCCGTTGCCTTGAGACATAATGTTAATGTTGTTAACGTTAAACAATTTCTTCACAGGGTCACCAATGTGGCGATAAGAAAGTAGCGAGCCAGAGACGTAGTTCGAGTTGAGGTACTTTACTTATCACTGCACATAGCATTTACAATAACAACAAAATTAACCCGGAAACCGGAAGTAGTATTTAAACCCTAGCCCTATTTTCTGAAAATCTGCCTAAAATACATACCTAAGTAAATGGAAGATTGCTCCACTTCTACAATGTCCATTTGCATGTTCTTGGTATCTAGGGACATCTATAGATCTCCGGGATTGTATTCCCAGTGTCAGAAATAGTGTGTCTGTTACTAGGCTTGAGTAAATTGTAATGAACCAAAAGAGAATATACATTTCTTTATTTGATATTGAATTTTTTCATCTTTGACGGTGAATAACACCATGCTAAAATGTACCAGACAATAAATGGCCCCAATTGCCACTGAGCTCCTTCAGCACCTTCTTGAGATCACATGTACACAGAATCTAAGCAAATTAATAAAGGGAAAATAATTAAACAGAAGGTTTTGTAGATACAGTACTGCATTCTGCCATCCGGACACATGCTATTTGAAATTGTATTATAGAATATAGAATATCAGGCCTATAAATTACTTTATTATGGCCAAGTTGCACATCTATGGATTGGGCCAAATCTCCCTTTTCCAATGGCAGAGTTCAATCTGGATTTAGTATCACCAGGCGTGCAGCAAAAACAGTGAATGAAATCTACTGTAAGTACAGTTACTTATATAGATATTATATAATTGTATAGTAGAATTATAATTTAAATTTCTCTGGCATTTTTCATCAAATTGCAACACCGTTTTTACTAGACGTTCACAGAAAGGTAGATAAACTAAGTGTGTTATAATGGATGGCAATAACGTTCAGGTTTGTTCCTGCCGTGAGATATGATCCCAAAAATAAAGAGGAAAAAAAAACCTGAAAAATAAGTCAGATGATTGACAGTGAGCTCGGAAGTGTAGTTTTTTTTTATTTATTCGAAAGCCCATCAAAAGCCCTGGGTCTCTTCTCTCAAAAGACTACACTCAAGTTAGGTTGCAACAAATACTTGCGTCAAACCTCGCCGTTTTTAAAATCGATGCCCTGAGATTTCTATAACACTTAAAACCATTGGTAAACAAATGTATTGCTGAAAATATACACTATGACTGCTGTTTTGACAGGGTTAGGGTCTTTAGTCTTGGCTACATTTGAAAAAAAAACGCAACATTAATTCATACAGTCTGTAGAGATGGATTTCAAGTTCAAGTTCAAGTTTCTTTTATTGCCACACGGCCAGGTCGGTGGAATTTGGGCACGGTACAGGTGGTAGCTGCGACAATACACCACATGGAACACAACATAACATCAACATCAACATAACATAACATAACATAACATAACATAACATAACATAACATAACATAACATAACATAACATAACATAACATAACATACATAACATAAACAGCAGGGGGTGAAATTAGGATGAGTTGGAGTTGAGTAATTGTATGGCCTTGGGGAAGAAACTGTTTTTGAACCTAACCGTGCGACTACCTAGTGACCTAAACCTTCTACCAGAGGTAGAATTTATGGCGTGATGTCATTTGTGGTCCGCCGACGGACCGCTCGGGGTAAAGAGGTTAAACTATTGGTAAACAAACTGAACACTCTGAAAATATACACTTTGACTGCTGTTTTGACAGGGTTAGGGTCTGGATTAAGCATCGGACGGCCTACCGCTGCATTTTCACCGATCAACCGAAAGTTGTTCCAACCATTGCCTTTCGATCGCCATCCCACTCAACCTATTGCATGCTTCCAGTCTCGAGTTACAAGACAAAACATCCGACAAGCATAATTTGACAAGCCATTTGGACAAGTGACCACGTCCAGTGTGATCGGGTCCTGAATGAGCCAGCGATATCCCATGCGGGGGCTGATGACAAACGAAAAAGGGGTAGAAGAAGCCAGGGAAGTCCTTTGTTTTGACTAGAGCCTCGGAATCAATGGAAGCGGATGGCCATTTTGAATAAGCATGCCGAATTAACGCCGGCACACACATTACAAAAACACATTAGAAACCCACCTACCAAAACATGATTAGGGCTATTAGTGGAGAAACATAAGAAGAAGAATCCAGCTGTGAGCTGGTGACTGAAGGGTGGCTGGTATTACATCTATGGTGCCCACCATCCTGCCTATGTGCCCTTGAGCAAGGCACTGAACCCAAAAACTGCTCCAGGGCGACCCTGCGCTCTGACTACTGTGAATGTGTGGGGAACTGTGTGTATGTGTAACTAGAAGGGATATGAGGACTGTGTGTATGTATAACTAGGAGGGATATGAGGACTGTGTATGTCCAAGAAAAACCCTAGACAGGCTCCAGTATGTTCAAAACTCAACTGCCAAACACCAAACAGCACATCACCCCCACCCTCATCCACCTTCACTGGCTCCCCATCAAATACAGCATCACCTACAAAACCATCCTCATCACTTACAAGTCCCTCCATGCTCTGGCACCTCAGTACCTCACTGACCTCCTCCACCCCTACACTCAGTCACAGCCCCTGCAATCCTCAGACACGGTCAGCTCTCCATTCCCCAAACCAGAGTGCGGACCTTTGGGGAGAGAGCTTTCAGCATGGCAGCTCCCACCCTCTGGAACTCCCTCCCCGCAGAACTCTGCAAGCCCCAACTCTGGACTGCTTCAAGAAACTCCTCAAAACTAACCTCTTTAACTCAATCAGTGCCAGCCATTAGACGCGGACCACTGTAGCTGGGCCAAGCGTTAAAAGATACGACTGCGTGACCTTGTTTGTAGAGCTAAATCTATATACTATATTATAGCCATGGATACAATATTATAGTAATTTGACACTGTGTTTCTTCTTCTTCAAGATGCAAAGACCTGGGCTTGAACTATGACCTCTGCCAGTGGGTCTTGGACTTCCTGACGGGCAGACCCCAGGTGGTAAGAGCAGGCAACTGCACCTCCTCATCCATCACTCTCAACATAGGGGCCGCCCAGGGCTGTGTTCTGAGCCCCCTCCTCTACTCCCTGTACACACATGACTGCGTAGCACAGCGGAACAACAACACCATTATCAAATTTGCTGATGACACAGTAGTGGTGGGCCTGATCTCTGCCAACGACGAAAGGGCCTACCTGGAAGAGGTAGAGAACCTGTCACAGTGGTGTCAGGAGAACTGCCTCTCCCTGAACGTCAGCTAAACAAAAGAGATGATTGTGGACTTCAGGAGGTCGGGGGTCAAGGACTACAGCCCCCTCAGCATCGACGGGGCACCGGTTGAGAGAGTGAACAGTTTCAAGTACCTCGGAGCCCACATATCCGAGGATTTGACATGGACCACACACATTGACAGTGTTGTGAAGAAGGCACGACAACGCCTCTACTTCCTCAGGCGCCTAAGGAAGTTCCAAGTCAGTCAGAAGATCCTTAGGAACTTCTACTCATGTACAATAAGGTGGCTACAAGGCTCATTCTGATAGTGGCTTTGGTAAATCAGATCACGCGTCCATCTTTCTTTCACCAATGTACAAACAGAGAATCAAAAGTACTCCTGTAGTCTCGCGAGAGGTGCAGAAATGGGATCTGACGTCAGAGGAGACACTCCAGTCTGCGTTTGACTGCACAGACTGGAATGTGTTCCGCGACACAGATAACATTAATGTCTACACGGAGACAGTGCTTGACTATGTTTGTACTATGGTGGAAGAAACAATCCCCACTACCAAAATGAGAGTTTACCCAAATCAAAAACCCTGGGTAGACAAATCCGTCCGTGAAGCTCTGAGAGAGCGCACCAAAGCATACAACAACGGCCTAGTGGCAGGCAACATGAATGACCACAAGGTGGCGCGATACAACGTAAGGAGGACAGTGTCAGAGGCCAAACGGCGCTACAGGGATAAAATTGAACTCCAGTTTGAACAAGCTGACTCTAGAGCTATGTGGCAGGGGCTCAAAACGATGACAGACTACAAAGGCGCCTCCCTCAAACTGAACAGTGACATCTCCTTAGCAAATGACCTCAATACCTTCTATGCGAGGTTTGATGCTGGTAATAACAACACCAGCTCACAAGCCACGGCAATGGGGGGGGGGGGGGTCGGCTGCTGATGGAGGCGCAGTGTTCAGGGTAACAGAGCATGAGGTGAGGCGGACCTTTAAAAAAGTGAATATCAGGAAGGCAGCAGGTCCGGACGGCATCCCCGGCCACGTCCTAAAAGTCTGTGCCGACCAACTGGCCCCAGTATTCACTGACATATTTAACCTGTCCTTAGAACAGGCTGTCATCCCCACCTGCCTGAAGAAGTCCACTATTATCCCTGTACCCAAAAAATCCAAGCCTGCTTGCCTCAACGACTACCGCCCTGTAGCTCTCACCTCCATAGCCATGAAGTGCTTTGAGAAGCTAGTAAAGGGCTACATCTGCTCCTCCCTCCCCATCAACATGGACCCCCTGCAATTTGCATACCGCCCCAACAGGTCCACGGAGGACGCCATAGCCCATGTGCTGCACACAGCAGCATCACACCTGGACAAGAGGCAGGGGAACTATGTGAGAATGCTATTCATCGACTACAGCTCGGCATTCAATACCATAGTCCCCTCCATACTCATAGCCAAGCTCAGGGACCTGGGCTTGAACTATGACCTCTGCCAGTGGGTCTTGGACTTCCTGACTGGCAGACCCCAGGTGGTGAGAGCAGGCAACTGCACCTCCTCATCCATCACCCTCAACATAGGGGCCCCCCAGGGCTGTGTTCTGAGTCCCCTCCTCTACTCCCTGTACACACACGACTGTGTGGCTCAGCGGAGTAGCAATACAATCATCAAATTTGCTGACGACACAGTGGTGGTGGGCCTGATCTCTGCCAACGACGAGAGGGCCTACCTGGAAGAGGTCAAGGTCCTGGCGGGATGGTGCCAGGAAAACAGCCTCTCCCTGAACGTCAGCAAAACAAAGGAGATGATTGTGGACTTCAGGAGGTCGGGGGTCAAGGACTACAGCCCCCTCAGCATCGATGGGGCACCGGTTGAGAGAGTCAACAGCTTTAAGTACCTCGGAGCCTACATATCCGAGGACTTGACATGGACCACACACATTGACAGTGTTGTGAAGAAGGCACGACAACGCCTCTACTTCCTCAGGCGCCTGAGGAAGTTCCAAGTCAGTCAGAAGATCCTTAAGAACTTCTACTCATGTACAATAGAGAGCATCTTGACCGGCAACATCACCTCCTGGTTTGGGAATAGCACTGCACAAGACCGAAGCAGACTACAAAGAGTGACACGTTCAGCCGAACGCACAATTGGAGGGGGGCTCCCCACCCTCCAGAACATTTACAACAAGCGTTGCAAGGGCAAGGCTAAGAGAATCATTAAAGACTCCAGTCACCCGAACAACTGCCTCTTTGAACTGCTGCGGTCAGGCAAGCGATACCGGAGTCTCAAGGCGAGCACAGAAAGACTCAGAAGAAGCTTCTATCCCCAGGCCATCAGGCTGCTAAACGAACAATGAACACTACACAACAACAACCACCAAACGCACATAGCACACACATCCACACGCACACACTCACTTTAAACAAACACACTGTAGCACCCACTCCACACACTTTATAGCACACACCCACTTTAAACAAACACACTGTAGCACCCACTCCCCACACTTTATATTTATTGATGAAGGATTGCACTACAACTCGTACACCTTACTGTAAATTGTACCTAAATTGTACCTCATCCCATTTCTGCTTTGCACTATATAGGACTGTACATTAGTACACTGCATAGTATTGTATATTATATGGTAACTCAGAACATTGTACATATGTCTATACCGAACACTGTGACCTCATTTTCTTCTTCTAAATTACATGCTATATTATGTTATTTGATACTATCTTGTCTAGCACAGTCTCTGGAGCGTAACAGTAAGAGCATTTTGTATGAAAGTATTCTGTACTTCTGTATGACAACTATTAAAGAAACTTGAACTTGAAACTTGAAACAATAGAGAGCATCCTGACTGGCAACATCACCTCCTGGTTTGGGAATAGCACTGCACAAGACCGTAGCAGACTACAAAGAGTGACACGTTCAGCCGAACGCACAATTGGAGGGGGGCTTCCCACCCTCCAGAACATTTACAACAAGCGGTGCAAGGGGAAGGCTAAGAGAATTATTAAGGACTCGAGCCACCCGAACAACTGCCTCTTTGAACTGCTGCGGTCAGGCAAGCGATACCGGAGTCTTAAGGCGAGCACAGAAAGACTCAGAAGAAGCTTCTATCCCCAGGCCATCAGGCTGCTAAACGAACAATAAACACTATGCAACAACCATCAAATGCACACAGCACACACACCCACATGCACACACTCACTTAAACAAACAACACACTGCAGCACCCACTCTCCACACTTTAGATCACACAAACACACTTTATATTTATTGATAAAGGATTTGCACTACAACTCGTACACCTACTGTAAATTGTACGTAAATTGTACCTAAATTGCACCTCATCCCATTTCTGCCTTGCACTATATATAGTATTGTATATTAGTACACTGCACAGTATTGTATATTATATGGTAACTCAGTTACGTCTATTCTGCATCGAACATTGTACATATGTCTATACTGAACACTGTGACCTAATTTTTAATTTTTAATTTTTTTACTTCTAATTTACATGCTATACTATGTATTTTATTTCATACTTATCTTGTCTTGCACAGTCTCTGGAGCGTAACAGTAAGAAGCATTTTGTATAAAAGTATTCTGTACTTCTGTATGACAACTATTAAAGAAACTTGAAACTTGAACTTGAAATAATTTTCCCATCCATACATTCCTGTGTTATACCGTGGTGAATATAAGTATGGTTTTACAGCGGTATGGGGTAATTCCTGAAAAGGCGAAGTAATAGCCATATATGCCAATTCTACTATTTGCATTGGCGTTTCTTGCCTATACACGCTAGTATTCCCGAATAAAATCTATACAGTAGCTATTATGTTTCATCATGAATGCATGAAAGGGGGGGGGTCGTTTCTGATTATTGATTACCAGTAATGGCATTAGTATTGAACGCTAAAAACGCTGATCAGCTGGATCGGTATGAAAACCTTGCACAATCAAGCCAGAATTTACGTCAGATGATCCTTACCTTTGATCGGGAGTATTCCAAAAATAATATTCCAATTGTTTGATCGATCTGCTCCATCCGATTTCCATTTGGCCCACGACATAGCCAACCACAGCATATGCATCGGATGTCCCGTAGACATTTGGATGCGACCGATTGAACCTCTAGCCTTGCCGTCTACTGAAAATCTGCGCCCGGAAACCTTTCAGTGTAACACAGGGTCTGGAACAGGGTTTACTGCAGCTCGATACCGCCATCTGGGAGAATCTGGCCGGTACTGCACCCTCGGTGTCGCAGTAGACCTTCTAACGGCAACATACGGGTCCCTGGCATTGAATAGGATATTAAAACCGGAAAAAAAGAAAAACGAACCAAAAGCGTAATATTACATGGTTAGCACCCAACGGTAGTCGGGCAAACACGTAATATTACGTGAATGGCCCCGTATGAGTTAACATGGCCTTTGACTCTATCTTCCGATACATAATAGTGTGTGTCTGTCTACCATGTTTGTCTCCTGTCTGTTATTGCCCTATGTAAAGCGACCTGGAGTCTCATGAATTATTATTATTATTATTATTATTATTATTATTATTATTATTATTATTATTATTATTATTATTATTATTATTATTATTATTATTATTATTATTATTATTATTATTATTATTATTATTATTATTATTATTATTATTATTATTATTATTATTATTATTATGTGTAACTAGGAGGGATATGAGGACTGTATTTTTGTGTGTAACTAGGAGGGAAATGAGGACTGTATTTTTGTGTGTAACTAGGAGGGAAATGAGGACTGTATTTTTGTGTGTAACTAGGAGAGATATGAGGACTGTATTTATGTGTGTAACTAGGAGGGATATGCAAAAAGACATGTTTCAATTGTCTTGTGTACATTGACAGTAAAATTATTTTCTTCTGCTTCTTCATCTCATTCTTTCAGCACCTTTTGTGCTCGGACCCCTACGTACAAATGAAACTGAGGGAACGCAGTGTTGAGAGAACACATGAGAAGCAGGAGTGGTAATGAAGCCACATCAGTACGTGCCTCTAGTTAGTTCCAGTGTTGAGAGAACACATGAGAAGCAGGAGTGGTAATGAAGCCACATCAGTACGTGCCTCTAGTTAGTTCCAGTGTTGAGAGAACACATGAGAAGCAGGAGTGGTAATGAAGCCACATCAGTACGTGCCTCTAGTTAGTTCCAGTGTTGAGAGAACACATGAGAAGCAGGAGTGGTAGCGAAGCCACATCAGTACGTGCCTCTAGTTAGTTCCAGTGTTGAGAGAACACATGAGAAGCAGGAGTGGTAGCGAAGCCACATCAGTACGTGCCTCTAGTTAGTTCCAGTGTTGAGAGAACACATGAGAAGCAGGAGTGGTAGAGAAGCCACATCAGTACGTGCCTCTAGTTAGTTCCAGTGTTGAGAGAACACATGAGAAGCAGGAGTGGTAGAGAAGCCACATCAGTACGTGCCTCTAGTTAGTTCCAGTGTTGAGAGAACACATGAGAAGCAGGAGTGGTAATGAAACCACATCAGTACGTGCCTCTAGTTAGTTCCCGTTGAGGAACTGCTGATGTGCTACAGGCTGACAGGCCACAGCGGAATCCACTCTGTTTCAGCCAGTAATTTCATGTTACTGGGAATCTAACATTATTGTTTTCCCCCTGCACACTCCAATTTAGAGACAGATCAATATCCGGCTTTGTTTATCAAAGTGACGGCTCCTGGATATTGCATTTTGCATTTTTATGTTTTCCCTTATAAGCAGACATTAAAACATTATATATCTGGGGGTGTTTTTTTTTTTTTTACACGCCTGACGAAGGAGCCGGGAGGCTGCGTTAATGGTTTGAAACTGTTGAGAAACGACGTCCTCTGCCGCCGCCCAGGCACTCATCGCTACACATATCCATCTGACGCGTCAGAGGGGCTTCATGTGGCTTAATGAAGACGCTTTCTGCCAGCTTTGTCAATAACAGTCAAAAACTACTTAGGGTTGTAATGTGTGGGTGGGGCGCTTGATTTCCATTCACTTAGGATATTGTGTGTTTGTGTGTGTGTGTGTGTGTGTATACGATTGTGCATGTGTGTGTGCAGTACTGTAGGTATTTGCATGCTGTCTGCATGTGTAGATGTGGGAAGGGGGTATGTGTGTGTGTGTTTTTGTGTGTCTATATCTTTGTGTGTGTCCATGTGTGTCTGTATGTGTGTGTGCGTGTCTGTATGTATGTGTGTGTCTGTATGCATGTGTGTGTCTCTATGTATGTGTGTGTCTGTATGTATGTGTGTGTGTCTGTATGAATGTGTGTGTCTGTATGTATGTGTGTGTGTGTGTGTGTATGTATGTATGTATGTATGTATGTATGTATGTATGTATGTATGTATGTATGTATGTATGTATGTATGTATATATGTATGTATGTATGTATGTATGTATGTATGTATGTATGTATGTATGTATGTATGTATGTATGTATGTATGTATGTATGTATGTATGTATGTATGTATGTATGTATGTATGTATGTATGTATGTATGTATGTATGTATGTATGTATGTATGTATGTATGTATGTGTCTGCATGTGTCTGTATGTGTCTGCATGTGTCTGTATGTATGTGTATTTCTGTATGTATGTGTGTGTCTGTATGCACGTGTATGTATGTATGTGTGTGTCTGTATGTGTGTGTGTGTGTGTCTGTATGTGTGTGTGTGTGTGTGTGTGTGTCTGTATATGATTATGTGTGTGTGTGTGTGTATATATGTAACTATGTATGTGTGTGTGTGTGTGTGTGTCTGTATGGACGTGATTGTGTATGTGTCTGTGTATGTATCTGTAAGTATGTGTGTGTGAGTGTGTGTGTCGGCCCCTAAATACTGCACAACTCTCCTCATGAGTCCCAGCAGTTTTAAATCATAAATTATTGGTAATCCACCCATAAAGAAATGACAATAGCAGCCCCTTGCATACAAATCAGACTCCAGTTCTCCTCCTCAGCCTGTCAGCCGGCTGCTGTATCAGAGAGGCGAGGAGAGAGAGGGCTGTGTACCCAGGGTCATGATAAATACTCCGACTGATTCCACCCGTGAGTGATGGAGCACTAACCCTGTTTAGCTTCTTTAATATACTTGTATTAGCATGAATAAATAACCACGATGTCCGGATGCTACAAATATTTGATTGTGTCTCTCTAATCGGCCAGTGTCTCCCCTCCTCCGAAGCCGACGCGACTCTGTTGGTGTCATAAGCGGGGCGGACGGACATCGATCTTTATCGCCGCCTTCTAAATCAATTATGAACTCTCAGAGGGGCGTGCTGGAAGGAGTGGGGGGTGGGGGCTGGGGTGGAGTAGGATACCAACTGTGCCAGGCAGCCTTTTCTCTTTTCTGCCTGCATTACAAAACTAGATTAAACTGTCCGGGGAGAAGGGTTCACATTTGAACCTGTACCAGTGCTCGTACCATCTAGCGTGAATCAGTACTCGGTCGTACTAATGTAATTCGGTCAGTACCCTTAAAAGTACAGAGTTCTGTACCCAACCCTGCCGTGGAGTGATCCAAACGCAAACAAATGGGTTCCCGCTGAGAAGTAAAAACTGCACACAGAAACAGCGTAACATCAAAGTCAAAGTCAACTTTATTGTCATTTTCCCATAATGTGCAAGACATACAGAAACATTTAATTATGTTCCCCCCTTCCCACGGTGTATATAAAAAGTAAGGCTGTCAATCGATTAAAATGTTTAATCTGATTAATCGCATGATTGTCTATAGTTAAATTGCGATTAATCGCAAATTATTCGCCAATTTTTTATCTGTTCTAAATCTACCGTAAACTGATCTTTTTCAAGTTTTAATACTCTTATCAACATGAGAGTCGACAAATGCTTGCTTTATGCAAAAAATGCATGTTTATTTATTGCCACAATGAGTCTTTACTCTTGGCTACATTTAAAGAAAAAACGCAACATTAATTCATACAGTCTGGAGAGATGGATTTATGGCTTGGGTCCGGTACCGGACCCGTCTGGCTTAAGAGGTTAACCATTATTAGGTTATTATCATCAATACGTTGTAATTTTTTTGACACCCTTTTGAAGAGGACATCGATAGCTTTCAATGAGCATTGGAATTTTTCAGAACGACACTTCCCAAAGGCCTCTATGGGGCTTCAAGCAAATTACTTCTGTATGATTTTTTTTTATATCTCTTATTACTCGAGATAATAAACCACACAACTGAACGTTGTTGGCATATATTGGAGCACAGTTAGTTTCTCTCCCCTATTTTTAGCATGTAGCAACAATCAGATTTGAAATTAGTTTCAAAATGGTGGCACTCTGGCCAGAATAATAAACCTACCTCATCTGTTCTTATGAACGCCTGGTGATACTAAATCCAAATTTGGCACAATCGATAAATCTGCGAATTGGCTATAATAAGGTAATTTATAAGCCTGCTATTCTATATTCTATAATAATATTTCAAATTGCATTGGTCCGGATGGGAGAATTCAGTACTGTATCTACAAAACCTTCTGTTTAATCATCTTCCCTTTATTAATTTCCTTAGATATTTTGTACATGTGATCTCAAGTAGGTACTGAACGAGATCAATGGCAGATTTCATGTCTGGTCATTTTTAGCATGGTGTTATTCACTGTCAAAGATGCAAAGAAAAATCATAATTCATATTCTCCTTTGTTTCATCACAATTTAAGCAAGCCTAGTAATAGACACAATATTTCTGACACTGGGAATACATTCACTGAGGTCCATAGATGTTCCTAGATACCAAGAACATGCAAATGGGCCTTGTAGAAGTGGAGCAATATTCCATTTACTTAGGTATGTATGTTAGGCCGATTTTCTGAAAATAGGGCTCCGGGCTTAACTCATTCAGCGCCTAGAGGTCGCTGTTTACCTTGTGGTAAGAAGGCCTTTGCTTTAAAGAATAGGGATAGATGGCGGTGTTTGCAGGGCTAAAAACTATATTAAATATTATGGATCTAATAAACACGTCGATTGTCAGTGAGTTTCTTCTGGTCAACATGCAAAAAACAGATGCTTTTTTCATACATTTCCGTTTTATACCGTGGTGAATATGAGTATAGTTTTAGAGTGATCCTGTCGAATCCCAATAAACTCCAGCAAACGGCGCTTCAATGCATTTCCTTAGAAATCGTGCCATTTGTCGTTTGATTTATGAATCATTCTGAAATAAACGCTAGATTATCGGTATTATGTTTCATCATGCATGCACGAAAGTGGGGGAGGAAAAGTCGCCCCTCCGTGCTTTGGTCGCAGCCAACGGCAATCACACACACACACACGCAGACACGTTGTGATCGCTGCAAAAACAACATCGGATCAACGCGAGATTGGTAACAGAGTCCTTACCTCATATCTGACTGCAAAAAGAATAATCCAATTCCTGATCGCCATTCCAAATATTGATCGTGGTCATCTTTCCAACGTTTATCAACTAAAACACATGAATCCACGGTGATCCAGTGTCCCCAAACTGTGTGTTATAACCGCTCCCCATGCCCAAGAAGGAAAACCCAGACCGGACTTCTTAGATCGATGTACAGCCCAAGCCAGAGGGATTCCAATGATGTGCAATACCGACCGCAATGCGTTAGGCGGCGGTATTGGCCGTTTGCGATCACAGAGCCATTCCCAATGATAACATCAGGCTGAATGGATATAGCGAATAAAATAAATAACGATTAAAACCCGACTTTTCTCATGATTGGCACTCAACCACCGGCGAGATAACCCGACTTTTTCCGTCATTGGCGCTGAAACAGTTAAGAGGTTAATCTAACTGGGTGAGCCTTAACCTCTTAAACCCGATCAGCCCGGTACCGTACACGATTTATTTCACGTCAAAAATAGATCAATACAGTACAGTCTGTATTAAGTAATGTTGTGTTTCTTTTTCAAATGTAGCCAAGAGTAAAGACCCTAACCCTGTCAAAACAGCAGTCAAAGTGTATATTTTCACCACTACATTTGTTTACCAATGATTGTAAGTGTTATTAGCGAAATATGAGCTCACGTTTCAAGTTTGTTTATTAGTTGTCATAGTAAAATACAGAATACTTTTCCATGAAATGCTTTTTTCTGTATGAGCTCCTGGGATTGTGCTAGATAAAAATAGATAAAAAGTATAAAATAGAAAGAGTCAAAAGTACATAAACAAAAAGTGTTCAGTCAATATACATTATATACAATATACAATACAGAGTAAAAAAAAGCTCATAAAAATCTCTGCACATTGCACCGGAAAACTGATGATTTAGACGTGAGAAGAAGCACTCATGAAATCATTGTAGTCTTAAGAAAGAGGAGACCCAGGGCTATCGATGGATGTCGACATTTCATAAAACTACACTACCCAGCTGCTCACACCAACCGCCAAAAGCGGAAGTCCAACAATTTTTCACAAGTTGTGATTTTTGTGATTATATCTCACAACAAACCTCAAAGTTATTGCCATAAAATACAATGTGTATTGTTTATTTACCTTCCTGTGAACATCTAAACGTCCCCAGGCCATCAGGCTGCTAAACGAACAATGAACACTACACAACAACAACCACCAAACGCACATAGCACACACATCCACACGCACGCACTCACTTTAAACAAACACACTGTAGCACCCACTCCACACACTTTATAGCACACACCCACTTTAAACAAACACACTGTAGCACCCACTCCCCACACTTTATATTTATTGATGAAGGATTGCACTACAACTCGTACACCTTACTGTAAATTGTACCTAAATTGTACCTCATCCCATTTCTGCTTTGCACTATATAGTACTGTACATTAGTACACTGCATAGTATTGTATATTATATGGTAACTCAGAACATTGTACATATGTCTATACCGAACACTGTGACCTCATTTTCTTTTTCTTCTTCTAAATTACATGCTATACTATGTTATTTGATACTATCTTGTCTAGCACAGTCTCTGGAGCGTAACAGTAAGAAGCATTTTGTATGAAAGTATTCTGTACTTCTGTATGACAACTATTAAAGAAACTTGAAACTTGAAACTAGAAAACGTAGGAAAAAAACACGTCTCAATCCGGTGAAGAATGGTGGAGCTATGGACATAATACAAACTAGATTTCATTCACGGTCTTTGTTGCCCTGTGACGGGCGCCTGGTGGTATTAAATGCAGATGTATCTATGCCTATGAGATTTGGCCTGATCCATAGATGTATCACTTGGCCATAATGAGGTAATTTATAGGCCTGCTATTCTATATTCTATATTCATATTTCAAATTGCATGTCTTACACACAAGCATGTTGCTGTGTACCAAACCTGAAGGCAATTACAAGTGTGAACGTATGATACTCACAATAATACAATGATGACTAAAGAAGTTGATGTGGAGCATTACAGTGTGCGTGTGCCTTTGTTCCTGCTATGTGCATGTGAGGTATATTTTAATCGATTCATTTTTTAGGCAATTATATTAACACATTTAGTTTACACAGTTAGTCTGTGTTCCTAGTGTTAGTATTACCTGTTTAGTTTATGCAGTGAGTCTGTGTTCCAACTTCTTATTTTTAGTATTATCTGTTTAGTTTATGAGGTATATTTAATAATGATTAGTTATTAAAAATAAGTAATTTTAAGACAAAATGTATCTGAAATGTGTATTAACACTTTGGATGCCAGAGACGCGTTTTGTCATTAGTTCATGCCGACCTATGAATGCCACCAACGCTATATAGCGTTTGTTTGTCGTATTTTTTTTTATTGGCGATTTTAATTCATATTTCATCAATCAAGCCTCAGGTTAGTGCTGCAGAGTCTCTCTGAGCTCAATTGGGAAGATACCGCCCCCTATCATCTCTCCCTGTGTAACTGCACCCCATTAGTTTTGACTGATGGGGGGGGGGGGGGGGGGGGGGGGCGGGCCAGTTTCATCATTTTACTTTTCCGTCAAGACAACTGAAGAGACCCAAGTTGATTGCCGACCCCAGAACAGCGTGGATTATGTATTTCCAGCACCCAACGTTGAATCAATAAACGCGATCGATATTTGGAATGGCGATGAGGAATTGGAATAATCTTTTTGGATAACATCTGATCTGAGGTAAGGAATCTATTTTACCAGTCTTGGGATAATCAGAGCTTTTTTCACAGATATATCAACGTGTCCCATCTGTAAGATGAGATAAGATACTCCTTTATTAATCCCCTTCGGGAAATTCCAGTGACACACACATACACACATACATCGTCTCATTAATAACAACATATCACAATCATTACATTTTTACAGTAACAACGGCACAACATAAATTCACACAGACATGTACATTTGTTGACACATGTCATCTACAGAATGCCTGAGACGCCATATGCGATAGTCGGCTGCAACAACAACAAAGTGTCTGAAACAAAATGTCGTCGCGCCAGGTGGCGGGAGGGAGGGCGGAAAAGATTGTCCAGAGGGAGGGGGCATGGACTGGGGGATAGGACTTTGGTGATGAAACAGTCTTAGGCCCCCCCCTCATGCGTACTAGTCGGCTGCCATCACCATCACGTGGGAGTGGCGCCGGGCGTACACGCGGGATGGAGGATTGGGTAGGGATTGGGGGTGGGGGAAGCCGCTTGCCACTCTTATCTCCCAGAGGTCCTTCGACTCCAGCAGCTCTCTGGTTCGACCTTGGTCCAGGAATTTGTTTTGGCTGACTGACTGGCACCTTTATCCCAGCCACGTCACTTTAAATTTGATTTGAATAGAGTGAAATATAACTCTATTGATTTGAGTGGAGTGAGTTTTAACAACTCCGCCCAAATGACTGAATGCATTATTAGTCCAAGTATCTTAATCAGTTCCATTTGGTAGGTCCTGTGCGTGGTAAACAGATCCAAAATCTTCTTATTGCAGTCCAAAAGCTTTGATAATCCAAAAATGACCACGTCTTCAAGTTGGTAGCCCGATTATGATGTCCCAATAGGTAGAGAGGGTTAGCCTTATTCTGCTTCTTGAAGAAAATATGCAATCCACTGATTAGATCCATTTAGAGTTGATTTGAGTATAGTCCGGCAACCGGCACGAAGCAGAGCATAGCAGCGTCGGGCTCCATGGAGCAGTAGAGGCGGCGGTAGGAACGGTCTTGAGGAGCCTGGGGAGAGGAGAGAAATGCGACTGTCTCTGGGAAGGGCTGGGTAAGGGCAGTGTGTGTGTGTGTGTGTCTGTGCCGCTGATCAGGAAATCAGAGAATCGATATTTCAGCCCGCTTGTATAGCGTGCATAAGTACACATACTATCGATAATCTAGCGTTTATTTGAAAACGATTCATAAATAGGCCAAAAAATTTCAACGTTTTTGTGTATGCCAGAATATTCCAGTAAATGCCGTTCATCACAGATCTTTATATTTTCCTGAAAAACTAGGGCTTTTCAAAATGCTATAAAACGGAAATTAAGCGATTAAAAAACAATCCGTTTTGACAATGTTAAGACAGAGATTATGCGTTCACAACGCTATCATTGAAGTGGGTGCTGGCATTTAACCACGTTTTACCATGTTAACAAGTGGTAATCAAAGTGTTAAGGACCGGCTGGCTTAGCTGGGAGAACGTGGAGATACAGGATATCAGAGGACCTGGCACTAAGGTGTGAAACAAAAGTCCATTGTTATAGAGGACAGCCAGGCTATTGAAATAGAAATCTTATGAGTTTCACCAAAAGGTGATCCTTTGTATCCCAGCAGACCAACAGGAACCAGATGGAAAGGTCTTATATTAAGATGTAAATGGTTGAGTTCTTTGAAGCCAGGAGGGAAATATTTAGAAACGAGAGTATCATTGGGCGTGGCTAGTTTCAAGTTTGAATCTATTGGCTAGGAATGTGAATGACAGCTTCCTGTTCTGATGAATTGTGGGAAGAAATGGGAGTTACCTGATTTGGTATAAGAAGGAGAACACAGAGAGAGGAGATAGAAGAAGCGTAGTATTCTGTTGGTGACTGACTTTGTATGTATGGAGCTGATATCTTTCTTGATGATAAACACCTTCAAAGAGAAGTAATTTCATTCTTCTACAGCCAATCATCTTTTATCAATGTTTTTGATCTGAAGAACCTTTTTCACCTTTTAAAGTAACTTCACATGTGTTCATGATATTAATTCAAGTGTGTTTACAATCAAATGACTTCAACACAGTAGCCCACGTATAGTAGCCAATTCAACATCCCAGAGGCCCTGAATCTCAAAGCTGAGGTTTTATTTGCCAAACAGCCATTTTCAGTTGATCTCCTTTTCATTGTTATGGTGAAACACAGCTTTTATATTGTCACCTACATTTTAAATAATTTCCCACAGTGCAAGGTTTCCTCAAACACGATGTTTGGCATCTGTGTTTCCTCATTAGTATCATACTATTATGTCATATATGCCTTCTATTGCCAATCATACTACTGCATTCACTGTTTACAACTGCCTTACACTGTAATCATAACTACCTAACATAAACTATAGTCAACTATAACTCTGTATGATAGCGATGTACAATAATATTGTATATGCCTATATACCATAAATGGTTGGGTTTGCGTCTCCATAGCATAAGCATCGATTGCCTAGCAACTCTGTGATTGCTAGGCAACCTTTCAAAATTCACACCAACAACTTTTATATAGCACTTCTATACAAAGCACTTGTGCCTCACATTCACACACGGACAGCAGAGGTGACCATGCAAGATGCTGACCTGCTCATTGGGAGCAATTAGGGGTCTATACTAATATGTATTTACTACTATGCATTCAACACTGCAGCACCCAAGTTTGATGAACATTGTTACTCAGTTGTAAGAGTTGTACCCTTCCTGCTGACTTGTCGTACAGAACTTGTAAGTCGCTTAGGATAAAAGTGTCAGCTAAATGACATAATGTAAATGTAAGTGTCTTGCTCAAGAACACTTCAACACACTATCGAGAGGAGCTGGAATTGAACGGGGAACCTTCTGATTACCCAACGACTGCTCTTCCTCCTGAGCCAAGGCCACAGCACGGCTAAACCCTGGCTAGTGGAGACAAGGCTGCAGCATGGCTAAACTCTGGCTAAACCCTGGCCAGTGGAGACAATATGTCGCTATCCCCCCCACCGGCCATCCGAAGCTTGCCAGCGTAGGAAATCAAAACAAAGTAAATAGGTTAAAATCCGCATTCATCACAAAAACGAGTTTATTTCCAAGTTGTTATTTTTTTTTCTCTCCCTCAGTCTCAAGTTCACACGCGCCGTACTGACACACATGCTTCAAGGCTCCCGCTACTGTTTTTCAAAGAAGAGGATCTGGGAGCTTTATTAAAAATTCATAAGGTCATATTAATTAGAAGAGGAATATGTTGCTCGCGTTGCGGCGATGAAGAAATCAAAAGGAAGGGGCGCCCCGGGTGCAGTTTGATTCCGCCGGCCTTAAAAGAGATGGAAAGGTGACAGACGCAAGGCTAACGCACGGCTTTGTTCCTCTTTGTTCGTCAAACCCACCGCTAATTTGCTCAACAACCCCCCACCCCCTCCGCAAACACATGCACACATACTGTAAGCGCATACGCACAAAGGCATGCACGCACATACACACACAAGGAGTGAGTGAGAGAGCGAGACACTTCTCAACCATATTTCTCTTTTTCAAGTGTAGGTTGATTTGAAAATGCTAATTAAAATATAGTTTTTTTTATGTATTCATGAGGCTCATCAAGGCAGGCTCATATATCAAAGTGCCCAAAGTTGTATTGATGCTGGGATATCAAAGTGGTGATTACTTAGTAACATCCAGAGTTTTAGCCCCTAATTGCGGTAGTCTCGGTCCAAAACCATTTCTGGAGTGATAGTGTTTGAGACGTGCGGTAGAGGAGGAGAGGAGAGGGGGAGAGATAAGAGGAGATGAGAGAAGAGAGGACAGGGCAGGAGAGGAGAGAAAAGGAGGGAAGAGAAGAGAGGACATAAGAGAAGAGAGGAGCTGCCCCCATGCCTTTGCACTTATCTCTGTTTCATTACACATATGAGTGCATGCTTACCAACTGTTTCACCTGTTTTATTGCAACACTACTATCACCGACATCTAAGAAGGGAGATCCCCCCTTGAACGGCCCTTCTAGGGTTTCTCTCCTCCTCTAGGTTTTAGTGAATGTTCCCTTACCTTCGCGGGTATGTCTGGGAGTGTTGCATTCATTTATTTTATTTATTTTACATTCTTGGGACTTTATGGTGTTTTTGTTTTGTGCTTGATTTATTGTGATGTTTCTTCTTGACTTGTTTAAAGAAGACGTGTCCGGCCTATGGGGACATTAACGTGAGTTGTCGGGCCTTACAAATAAATTTGATTTGATTTGATTTGAGAGAAAATTATAGGAGTGAAGAGGAGAGGAGGAGAGAGAAGATGAGAGGGCAGGAGAGAAGAGAAGATAGGATAGAAAAGAGGAGGACATGAGAGGAGAGGAGGAGAAAGAAAAGGAGGACAGGAGAGAAGAGAGGAGATAGGAGAGGACATGAGAGGAGAGAGGATAAGAGAAGAGAGAAGAGGAGAGGACAGGAGAGGAGAGGAGGAGAGAGAAAATGAGAGGACATGGGAGGGGAGAGGAGAGAGAAAGAGAGAGGAAAGGAGAGAAGAGGAAAGGAGAATATCCGCTGCTCTACAAACATCATCTGGTAAACACAATCATCCATTATCATCCCTGTTACAAGTTCTGTTCTCAAATTAAATATGTTTCTTTTTTTCCCCCCATGCTATAACGTGGGCCTTCATGCTAACCAGAAAGAGTCCAGGAGTCCCTTGTTAATTCTGTCTCTCAACAGTTTTGGAAATGAGAAAATAAGCAAACAAAATATGCTTCCTGTTATATCTGTGTGTAGGTTTGTGTGGTGCAGTCAGCAGGTGTGTGTGTGTGCATGTGCAAATGTGTGTGTATTTGCACGCATGTGTCCATGTGTGTGTACGTGCGCACGTGAATATACATACACGTCAAATCGACAACAAAGGAAGTTGCATTAAAAACACATGAAAGGCGTTGACTCATTAAGTGCCTGCTTTACATTTTTATATTTCCCACTCTAATTAGACTCAAAAACAATAATAATACCCACATCGTTACTTCAAATTGCAATAAAAATAATACTAATGTGGCCGCATTCTTATTTCAAAAGGGAACATGATGAATGAGAGAACAATGAGTCGTTACATGGAGAGAGGAGATGCTTTCTTTATGTTTGAATTATTCTGTGTCCATATGTGGTGGCAATGATTCTCTCTCTCTCTACCTCTCTCTCTCTGCCCCTCTCTCTCTACCACACCCACCCTCAATCTCTCTCTCTCTCTCTCTCTCTCTCTCTCTCTCTCTCTCTCTCTCTCTCTCTCTCTCTCTCTCTCTCTCTCTCTCTCTCCTCTCTCTCTCTCTCTCTACCTCTCTACCTCTCTATCTCTCATTCTGTCTCTTCTCCCCCCTATGTTCCTTTCCTCCTATCTTCTCCTGTATTTCTTTCTTTCCTTTCTTTCTTTCTTTCTTTCTTTCTTTCTTTCTTTCTTTCTTTCTTTCTTTCTTTCTTTCTTTCTTTCTTTCTTTCTTTCTTTCTTTCTTTCTTTCTTTCTTTCTTTCTTTCTTTCTTTCTTTTCTTTCTTTCTTTCTTTCTTTCTTTCTTTCTTTCTTTCCCATATATATCTCCCTCTCCATCACCCTCCCTCTCACTACCTCATCTCTCTCATCCTTACCCCAACCCCTCTCTCCATCTTTCCCTCTCCCAACTACCTCTCATCTCCCTCTCCTCCTTACCCCCCACCCTCTCTCTCTCTTTCAGTCAATCTCTCTCTACATCCCTCCCTTCCCCCTCTCTCCCTCTTTCCACCCCCCTCTCCCCCCCCCCCTCTCTCTCTCTCTCTCTCTCTCTCTCTCTCTCTCTCTCTCTCTCTCTCTCTCTCTCTCTCTCTCTCTCTCTCTCTCTCTCTCTCTCTCTCTCTCTCTCTCTCTCTCTCTCTCTCTCTCTCCCTCTCTCTCTCTCCCTCTCTCTCTCTGATGTCTAGCTAATGCCATTAACTCGGGCTGCCACTTCCAGGTCAGTAATTCCTCAGCTCTTGAGTTCATTTCGCCGTGGACCGATACGCCGCCGTCATAATGAGGTTATTCCTGGGTTATTACCTTCCTCTGTGATACTACACCTGATGGGAGGGACTAATTGATGTAAATCAGAGGCGGTTAACAGCGGCAGCAAACCAAATTGGAAATATTTCGGCCTCTGTTTTCCTCCGGAATACACATATTATTCAAGATCATGAAACAAATAGTGATGGACATAATGAGCGGGCTGAGCGGGGCAGGTGGTGGTGGTGATGGTGGTGATGGTGGTGGTGATGGTGGTGTTGATGGTGCTGATGGTGGTGGTGGTAATGGTGGTGGTGATGATGGTGGTGGTGATGGTGATGGTGGTGGTAATGGTGGTGGTGATGAGGGTGGTGGTGATGGTGATGGTGGTGGTGGTGATGGTGGTTGTTGTGATGGTGATGGTGGTGATGGTGGTTGTTGTGATGGTGGTGGTGATGGATGGTGGGATGGTGGTGGTGATGGTGGTGGTGATGGTGATGGTGGTGGTGGTGGTGGTGGTGATGGTGG
Organism: Notolepis coatsorum; assembly: GCF_963971535.1. Classification (NCBI taxonomy): domain Eukaryota; kingdom Metazoa; phylum Chordata; class Actinopteri; order Aulopiformes; family Paralepididae; genus Notolepis; species Notolepis coatsorum. Next base: position 118,054,153 of record NC_140166.1, read on the forward strand.
TGGTGGTGGTGATGGTGGTGGTGGTGGTGGTGATGGTGGTTGTTGTGATGGTGGTGGTGGTGGTGGTGGTGATGGTGATGGTGGTGGTGGTGGTGGTGGTGGGGTGGGGGTAGTGATGGTGGTGGTGGTGGTGGTGATGGTGATGGTGGTGGTGGTGGTGGTGGTGATGGTGGTGGTGGTGGTGGTGGTGATGGTGGTTGTTGTGATGGTGGTGGTGGTGGTGGTGATGGTGGTTGTGTGATGGTGGTGTTGGTGGTGGTGGTGGTGGTGGTGGTGGTGGTGATGGTGGTTGTTGTGATGGTGGTGGTGGTGGTGGTGATGGTGGTGGTGGTGATGTTGGTTGTTGTGATGGTGGTGGTGATGGTGGTTGTTGTGATGGTGATAGTGGTGGTGGTGATGGTGGTAGTGGTGGTGGTGATGGTGGTTGTTGTGATGGTGGTGGTGATGGTGGTTGTTGTGGTGGTGGTGATGGTGGTGGTGGTGGTGGTTGTTGTGATGGTGGTAGTGGTGGTGTGATGGTGGTTGTTGTGATGGTGGTGGTGATGGTGGTAGTCGTGGTGGTGATGGTGGTTGTTGTGATATGGTGGTGATGGTGGTTGTTGTGGTGGTTGTTGTGGTGGTGGTGATGGTGGTTGTTGTGATGGTGGTAGTGGTGGTGGTGATGGTGGTTGTTGTGGTGGTGGTGGTGGTGATGGTGGTTGTTGTGGTGGTGGTGATGGTGGTGGTGGTGGTGATGGTGGTGGTGGTGATGGTGGTTGTTGTGATGGTGGTGGTGATGGTGGTTGTTGTGATGGTGGTGGTGATGGTGGTTGTTGTGATGGTGGTGGTGGTGGTGGTGGTGGTGGTGGTGGTGGTGGTGGTGGTGATGGTGGTTGTTGTGATGGTGTTGGTGGTGGTGGTGGTGGTGGTGGTGGTTGTTGTGATGGTGGTGGTGATGGTGGTGGTGGTGGTGGTGTTGTGCTGGTAGTGGTGATGGTGGTTGTTGTGATGGTGGTGGTGGGTGGTGGTGGTGGTGGTGGTGGTGGTGGTGGTGGTGGTGGTTGTTGTGATGGTGGTGGTGGTGGTGGTGGTGGTGGTGATGATGGTGGTTGTTGTGATGGTGGTGGTGGTGGTTGTTGTGATGGTGGTGGTGGTGGTGATGGTGGTGGTGGTGATGGTGGTTGTTGTGATGGTGGTGGTGGTGGTGGTGAGTTGGTTGTTGTGATGGTGTGGTGGTGGTGGTGGTGGTGGTGGTGGTGGTGGTGGTGATGGTGGTTGTTGTGATGGTGGTGGTGGTGGTGGTGGTGGTGGTGATGGTGGTTGTTGTGATGGTGGTGGTGGTGGTGGTGGTGGTGGTGTGGTGATGGTCGTTGTTGTGATGGTGGTGGTGGTGGTGATGGTGGTTGTTGTGATGGTGGTAGTGGTGGTGATGGTGATGGTGGTGGTGGTGGTGGTGGTGGTGGTGATGGTGGTTGTAGTTGTGATGGTGGTTGTTGTGGTGGTTGTTGTGATGGTGGTGGTGGTGGTGATGGTGGTTGTTGTTGTGATGGTGGTGGTGGTGGTGGTGGTGGTGGTGGTGATGGTGGTTGTTGTTGTGATGGTGATGGTGGTGGTGATGGTGATGGTGGTTGTTGTGGTGGTGGTGCTGGTGATGGTGATTGTTGTGGTGATGGTGGTTGTTGATGAGGTGGTGCTGGTGATGGTGGTGTTGTGGTGGTGGTGGTGATGGTGATGGTGGTTGTTGTGATGGTGGTTGTTGTGATGGTGATGGTGATGGTGGTGGTGATGGTGATGGTGGTTGTTGTGATGGTGGTTGTTGTGATGGTGATGGTGATGGTGGTGGTGCTGGTGATGGTGGTAGATGTGGTGGTGGTGATGGTGGTTGTTGTTGTGATGGTGGGAGGAGTGATGGTGGTTGTTGTGATGGTGGGATGTTGTGATGGTGATGGTGGTGGTGGTGGTGATGGTGGTGTTGTTGATGGTGGTGGTGGTGATGGTGGTTGTGGTGGTGGTGGTGGTGGTGGTGGTGGTGGTTGATGATGGTGAATGGTGGTAGTGGTGGTGGTGGTGGTGGTGGTGGTGGATGGTGGTGGTGGTGGTGGTGGTGGTGGTGGAGGAGGGGTGGTGGTGGTGGTGGTGGTGGTGATGGTGGTGGTGATGGTGGTATGTGGGGTGTATTGTCGTACACGCCTTCCACAGGATCCATGCTGGGCTGGATGATCAACAGGCACGTTGGATACAAAAGAGGTTGTGACATTTTTGCCTGTTTTTCTTTTTTTGTGTGGTATCTTACCATCCCATTTTTCATTATCCCGGTGGGCTAGGCAGAGCCGTATTCCCAGACAATCCCATTTCCAGGAGGCAGGCGAGGCGTGAATGTGAGCGCATGCTCACGGGACCAGAAGAGAAGGAGAGGCAGTGCTGGCATTTTACTCTGCTGAATAAGCTGAAGGTCTGACACCTGGCAGGTTAGAGAGGTTATGTAGGAGGGATGGAGAGAGGGAGGGAGGGAGAGGAGAAAGGGAGAGAGAGGGAGGGAAGGTAGTGACGTAGGGAGGATGGAGGAGGGAGGAAGGGAGTTAGAGGAGGAAGGAGGGTGATGACATAGGGAGGTATAGAGTGGGATGGAGGGGTGGGGAGGGGGAGAGGGATGGAGAGAGATGAATGGAGGGAGGGGGATAGAGATGTAGGAAGTGAGAGGGATGGAGGGAGAGACTGACGGAGGGAGAGGGAGAGGGGAGTGAGAGAGAATAAGTATAAGATGGAGGAGAAAAAGAGGGGAAGGTGAGAGGAGCAGGGAGGGAGGAGAGACAGAGGAGAGAGGAGCAGGGAGAGAGGCGAGACATAGGAGAGAGGAACAGGGAGAGAGAGGAGAGACAGAGGGAAAGGAGAGAGGAACAGAGGGAGAGGAGAGAGGGCAGGGAGGGAGGAGAAACAGAGGGAAAGGAGAGGAGAAAAGAGGGAAGGTGAGAGGAGCAGGGAGGAGGAGAGACAGAGGAGAGAGGAGCAGGGAGAGAAGAGAGACCGAGGAGAGAGGAGCAGGGAGGGAGGAGAAACAGAGGGAAAGGAGAGATGAGAAACAAAGGAGAGGATCAGGGAGGGGGGAGAACAGAGGGAGAGGAGAGAGGAGCAGGGAGGGCGGAGAAATAGAGGGAAAGGAGAGATGAGAAACAGAGGGTGAGGAGCAGGGAGAAGGGGGAGAAATAGAGGGAAAGGAGAGATGAGAAACAGAGGGAGAGGAGCAGGGAGGGGGAGAAACAGAGGGAAAGAGAGATGAGAAACAGAGGAAAGGAGAGAGGAGGGATGATAGGGAAGTAGGAAGGCAAGACAGCAGTGTACTTGCTGTGGAAGCACTTAGAGAAGGTGTGCTCAGGCTTCCTGGACAAACAAGGGTTAACAATGGGGATAGTGAGAAGAGGAGAAGGAGGAAGTTGTAATGATATCACCATCAAATGAGAGCAGGAAGATAAATGACAGCAAGAGGAAGAGAGAGGGATACTGTTAATGAAGTGGACAGAGTGATGGGGGAGATAAAATAAGCACCAGACCGAGAGAGGAAAATAAAGGAAAATAAAGACAGAGATAGACAGAGAGAGACAAAAAGAGAGGCAGAGAGAGAGACAAAGATAGACAGAGAGACAGAGAGAGACAGACAGACATAGAGAGAGACAGACAGACAGACATGGAGTGGGAGAGAGGGACAGATACAGCCTAAGAGAGAGAGAGACACAGAGAGAAAGAGATAGGCATAACGACAGAGAGAGAGATAGGCATACAGAGAGACAGACAGGGAGAAAGATAAAGAGACAGACATAGAGAGAGAAAAAGAGAGAAGGAGAGAGAATGAGCGTGATGTGTTTGAGTCTTGTTCATTACTAGTGTCTCACAAAGACAAACAAGAGGTTGAGCAGACATTGAGTGCAGAACTAGAGAAGGTTAGCGACTGGCTAGGCTACAACAAGCTGTCCCTCCACGTGGGGAAGACTGAGTCCATTCTATTCGGGTCAAAGGTCAGGCTCAGAAAATTGCCAGGTTTTAACATTAGAATAGGAGATACTGTTCTCACAGACAAAACATCTGTGCAATATCTTGGTTGCGTCCTGGAAAACAGCTTATCAGGGGAAAGCATGGCTCACCAAGCACTTACAAAGATCAATAACAGGACTAGATACCTAGCCAGAATCTCTAATTTTGCCTAGTTCACAGAATAGTGCACGGGGTAGTGCCAGTGTACTTCAACAACTACTTCAACCGAATGATGCATGTCTAAGCATCACATTCCCCCACCCCCCTACAAGGACCACAATGGAAATAAGCTCTGAGCTTTTTTGTGTTTCATCCTTGGCAGTATATCCTGACTGTGCTTTCTGTCACATGTTTATTTTTTATATAGTCAAATAAAGTCATTCATTCTGTCATTCATTCATTAAACCCTGTATCATTGAGTAGTTAAATGAGGCTTGCTGATGTCTTGGTATGGAAGGTACAGCAGAGCCTCACTGAGGGATATTATGACAAGGTTATTATGCTGGACACCTCCATCCATATATGTACTGTACTGTATGTGCACATTTAATTGTGTGCATGTGCTACCTTGTGTGTGTATATATATATATATATATATATATATATATATATATATATATATATATATATATATATATATATATATATATATATATATATATATATATATATATATATATATATATATATATTAGTATCAGAGTGGCACAGTGATGGCAGCTCGGTGGTTTAATCCCCCTATATGTGAGGGCTGGCGTCAGACAGACATGCCAGGCCTGACAGAGTATTCAGCCTGGCAGCTTAGTGTCAGCACTACCTTGTCAATAGCAGGGACTATAGTCTCATGTTAAAATAGCTACAGTATGTGTACAATATCAAATGCCTCATGTTTGTATCATTTGATTAAACCATTTCCTTCAATTTTCGTTTTTCGTTTTAGAGGACTGCATACTTTTTTTGCAAACCAAAACAACATACATTAGTACTTACAATAGTACTTATTTATACTTATAGAACATGCATGGGCCTGGTCTCATTTAAAAGATGACATTCTGAAGTTTCTGATTCCAGAGAGTCCTAGTTTCAGTGAGTCCTGGTTTCAGTGAGTCCTGGTTTCAGTGAGTCCTGGTTTCACTGAGTCCTGGTTTCAGTGAGTCCTGGTTTCACTGAGTCCTGGTTTCACTGAGTCCTGGTTTCACTGAGTCCTGGTTTCAGAGAGTCCTGGTTTCACTGAGTCCTGGTTTCACTGAGTCCTGGTTTCACTGAGTCCTGGTTTCAGAGAGTCGTGGTTTCACTGAGTCCTGGTTTCACTGAGTCCTGGTTTCACTGAGTCCTGGTTTCAGAGAGTCCTGGTTTCACTGAGTCCTGGTTTCACTGAGTCCTGGTTTCACTGAGTCCTGGTTTCATTGAGTCCTGGTTTCAGAGAGTCCTGGTTTCATTGAGTCCTGGTTTCAGAGAGTCCTGGTTTCACTGAGTCCTGGTTTCACTGAGTCCTGGTTTCACTGAGTCCTGGTTTCAGTGAGTCCTGGTTTCAGAGAGTCCTGGTTTCACTGAGTCCTGGTTTCAGTGAGTTCTGGTTTCAGAGAGTCCTGGTTTCACTGAGTCCT
>NC_140166.1:118064764-118107264 GCF_963971535.1 Notolepis coatsorum
CCGTTTACAAATGTGACTTCTCGACCTGGTAATAACAAAGCCAGTGAAAGAAACCAAAAAAACTTTGAGTAGAGAGCGACCGGTACGCTGCCTTGATTCTTCAGGGATAGCAAAGTGTTTGGTATAGAAACACTGCTCTTTGGAAACAGGGCTCAGGGCTTCTAAAATGATCGAGGCATGAGTGAAATAAAAACAACGATCGAACAAAAGAAAATAGTAAAACCACAACGTGATATGCTGTAAATTGTTAATGTGTCTTTGTACGAAGAAGAAAAATCCTGTATGTGCCTTCATTGCAGTGGCCATTTTGACATGTTATAGCAGTGTTAAACACTGCTTATTTACAGGTGTAAATAATAACTTAAATTATGGTTTCATTACATGTAGGTTCTTGCTAGCTTACTGGAATGGCTCTGGTACACTTAATAATAATAATAATAATAATAATAATAATAATAATAATAATAATAATAATAATAATAATAATAATAATAATAATAATAATAATAATAATAATAATAATAATAATAATAATAATAATAATAATAATAATAATAATAATAATAATAATAATAATAATAATCATAATCATCATAATCATAATCATAATAATCATAATCATAATAATCATAATCATAATCATAATCATCATAATAATAATAATAATAATAATAATAATAATAATAATAATAATAATAATAATAATAATAATAATAATAATAATAATAATAATAATAATAATAATAATAATAATAATAATAATAATAATAATAATAATAATAATAATAATAATAATAATAATAATAATAATAATAATAATAATAACAATAACAATAACAATAACAATAATAATAATAATAATAATAATAATAATAATAATAATAATAATAATAATAATAATAATAATAATAATAATAATAATGATAATAATAATACATTTATTTTATATAGCGCCTTACAGAAGGTATCTCAAAGCACTTTACAGACATTGCATGGACATACACAGTACATGGACAAACACAGTACTTTCACAATGACAACATGGTGGGGGTACTACAGAGAAAGGGAGACAGCTTAGAGTCAAGACAGAGAGAACATTTGAATAAATAATAATACTAATATATACGTGTGTACAGATGTGAAAATGTAAGTGATGGAGGGTTGGAGGGTCAGGAGTGATGGCAATGTTGAACAGGTGGGTTTTGAGGTGGGACTTGTTATGTTGAAATGTTAATGTTGAGCCCATGAGTAATGCATTACAATAATCTAGACGGCATGAACCAGCTTTTCAGTGTCGGAGGGGGACAGTAGTGGTCTAATGCAGGAAATGTTCCTGAGGTGAAAGTAGCAAGTCTTGGTGATGTTATTAATGTGTGGTTCGAAGGATAGTTTGGGGTCAAATAGAACACCAACATTTTCACTGTGGGGGAGCGGAGGATAGAGTGGTCGTTGATGGATATGGAGCAGTCAGGGTTTTTACGGAGAAGGTGAGGTGGGCCTATTACAATGATTTCAGTTTTAGTACTGTTGAGTTGAAGAAGGTTGTGATTCATCCAGATTTTGGCTAAGATATCTTTTCGGATGTTGTCAACTTTGTTGATAAAAAAAGTTCATGAAGAGGTTGCATTTTTCAGTGGATGCTGGGAGTGTGGCTGGTGTAACTGGTGCAATGAGAGTGTTGATGGTGGGAAAAAGAGACATGGGGTTGTTGCGGCGTGTTTCAATCTGGGTGGAGTAGTATTGGGATCTGGCATTTTTCAGGGATTTAGAATAGGACTGTTGATGGGACTGATAGGCAAGGAGGTGGAGATTTTTACCAGTTTGCAACCATTTGCGTTCAAGCTGTCAGCCAGTTGTTTTTAAGGAACGCAGTTCAGGGGTATACCAGGGAGCAGAGCAAGAAAAGGAGACTGTAACGTCTGGGCTTCTCTCCCTATTCAGGATTGGAGGCCCTGCCGCCATCTTGGAATTCTCACTCTGTCTCTGTATTATCTTGATTGTCGTCACGTGCTGTCTCAGTAATTACCTTGATTGTTGTCACCTGCCTGTGTTTGTGTCTCTGGTGCTGATTGGGTCTGCTGGCTGTACTGAGGCCTTTATAGTAATACTTTGCCTCTCTCTCCCTGTCGGTTCTTCAGCAGTGTTACTGGGAACAGCCGTCCACGGGCAGAAGTCGGATATCTCGCCCATTATCATGATTTAAGTTCTTGTTATTTAAGTTGTCCTTCTAAGTATCCTTCCTTATTACTACTACCTGCCTTACCTGGTACAGTATTGTTATCGCTCAAAGTGTTTCTGATAATAAAAATAACACATATTCGAGAAGAGCAGCACCCTCTCCGTCTCCATTCTTCCATGCCATACTTGAACTCAACATTCTTACCTGGATCCCTAACAGAAGAACCAACCAACAAACATGAGTTCCATGGACAAATTTCGGGAGAAGCTGGAGGCGCAGGGAAGGCAGCTGGGCGTTGTCACCACCGGTCAAGGAGAAGCAGGATCCGAATTAACTCGCTTAGGAGCCCTGTCCATTGATACCCAGGACGGGGTATCCAGGGCAATGTCAGCAGCCAACTCGGTGTTAGCAGTGGCTAACGCCGCCGCCATAACAGCAGCTGACGCAGTGGCTGGAACAGCACGTCACGTCGGGGAGGAGGGGATGCTACATCCTGCTATCCATCGAGAGGTTTGTGAACCACGCCTGCCACCACCAGAACGCTACGGGGGAGCCCCTGTAGGTTGTCGAGAGTTTGTTACACAATGCTCATTAATCTTTGAATTACAACCACTCACGTTCACTACCGAACTATCCAAGGTAGCATATATAATCACTCTGCTTACAGGTCGTGCTCTTTCTGGGGCTACTGCGGAGTGGGAAGTTCGGTCGGCGGTCTGCCACAACGCGGCTGCCGGGTAATTTCCATCTATGAGGTGGGCGGACGCCTCACCGCCTGCCGACATTGCGGTCGCTCTGTGGCAGACTACGCCATCGACTTCCGCATTGTAGCCCGAGAGGCGGCCTGGGCAGAGGTATCGTGTTGCGTGTTGTTTCTACAGGGGCTCTCCGAGCGTATGCAGGACAAGATGGCATCACGTGAGCTCCCCGAGCAGCTGGAAGGAATTATCAATCTGGTGATTCGTCTGGACAATCGCCGCCGTGAGAGAGGCCGCAAGAGGGAGGCTTCGTCTCAGGTGCTCTCGCACCCTCCTCACGGTGACGACAATTCTTTTCATTTTTCACGGGATACTTTGGGGGATGAGCCTATACAACTGAGGGCTATGTGTCTCTCGGACACAGAGAGGCAGAGGCGCATCGAACAAAAACGTTGTTTTCACTGTGGGCGCACTGGTTATTGTCTCAATAACGGTAGGTTATGTAGATAACCTAGTTATATTAGTATTGGCTGAGCGTTCCGCTCTGAGCCGTATGAGATATTCTATATTCTATGATACCTATTGTATCCCCTTACGAACAAAAAATACATGCACCACACCTGTATGGGGCTCCGCCCCCATGGCGGCACCGCCCATATAGCAGTGACGATAGTCACCACACACCCTTCCTCGCCAATAACCCGTCCCAGTAAAAAGATTCCTCAAGAGGGAACTCAGGGCCGCGCAGAGCGGAACGCTCAGCCAATACTAATATAACTAGGTTATCTACATAACCTACCGTTATATGCCGTATTTGCTATCGCGTTCCGCTCTGAGCCGTATGAGATATGGGGAAGAGCGGACGCGAAGCCCGACAAATGTACCCCCTGAGGACCCGTAAGCCCACATCAAGGGGTGCGGGGAGCCCTGTCACCCCATCCTCCCTAATGAAGGTGGGGCGCAGTCAACTCCACCTGAATGCGAACAAGAGGGAAACTAGAACCCCTTGAACACACCGTACAGGCGGAACCACGTGTGACTCAACACACTGTGGCCCATACCCATACACTCCTGCTACCCGACCAAAGGACGGGAAGCAGGAAAGGCCACAGACCCCAGAACCGCCTGGGAGACAGAACCCCTGGTCATGTCCATGAGGAAAAACCTTACAAAGGAGCCCGGGGAGGACCACGAAGCTGCAGCACAGATGGCCTCCACCGAGGCCCCACCCAGGAGAGCGGCAGAGGCAGCCACCCCACGAGTGGAGTGCGCCCTGACGCCCCCAGGGGGATCCTGCCCAGCCAACGTGTAGCAGAGGGTAACACCCTCGCACAACCAATGGGACAGGCGCTGCTCCGACAGTGCCTTACCAGCACGAGCCCCACCGTAACAGACAAAAAGCTGGTCGGTAACCCTGAAATCCTGAGTACGGCTGAGGTAAATCCCCAAGCACGGACTGGACATGACAGGTGAAGGCCCGCAACTAACTCACTAGTGTGAGGAGGAGGACGAAACGCCTGAACCACAATATCCCGGGAGCGGAAGGAACTCCGGATATTCTTAGGCACGAAAGCAGGATTAGGTCGCAGAGTAACACCGCAATCGGTCCGAAAAGACAGGCACTCTGGACGTACCGAGAGAGCACAGAGCTCACCTACGCGTTTAGCGGAAGTGACAGCCAGAAGGAACGCGGTCCTGAAGGACAGCTGTCCCAACGGCGCCTGCTCGAGCGGCTCAAACGGGACCAAGGACAACCGACCGAAGACCAATTGAAGATCCCAAGTCGGAGCCAAGGAGCGTTGCACTGGCTTAACGCATCGAGCGCCAAGCAGGAAACGCTTCACAAGAGGGTGGCTGAACAAGACATCCCCTCAAACCCCTCATGATAGGAGGATATAGCTGCTGCATATACCCTCACCGTCGAAGCCGACAGTCTATCAAGGAGAGACTGGAGGTAACTAAGGACAGCATCCAGGGGGCAGAAGACTGAGTCCCGGCCCCCCGCCTTACACCACACTTGGAACACACGTCATCTGCCCGTGCAAGCGGAGCGCCAAGCAGGAACGCTTCACAAGAGGGTGGCTGAACAAGACATCCCCTCAAACCCCTCATGATAGGAGGATATAGCTGCTGCATATACCCTCACCGTCGAAGCCGACAGTCTATCAAGGAGAGACTGGAGGTAACCAAGGACAGCATCCAGGGGGCAGGAGACTGAGTCCCGGCCCCCCGCCTTACACCACACTTGGAACATACGTCATCTGCCCGCGTAAGCGCAACAGTGGAGGGAGCATGCGCATCCCAGATGGTAACACCATCAGGATCAAGAACCTGCGCCCCTCAACGTACCCGTCCCAACAACTGACCTAACAGATGTATGGGGAAGAATCCCTGGCGGCACGGCATCGGTCCCAGACCTGCCTGGCCATGTCCAGACGCAATCCTCACCCGTCAGGATGAGGGCCGCCCCGCGACAGTACACCTGCACCCACATTCTCCCTGCCGGGGATGTGGGGAGCCCTCAGGCCGCGCAGATGGAGGACGCCCATAGCCAGCCGCCCGCCGCCTGGTGCAGACAGGGGGAGCGTACTCCTCCCTGTCTGTCGATACACGACACTGACGTCGTATCGTCCGTCCTGATCAACACCATTTGTGGACCAGAAGGACCGCTTTCAACACCAACACACTGAACGTAGCGCAGACCGGGCAGCATGGTTTGCCAGCTGCCCCCTACTGCGTTGGCCCGACGCATCACCAGCGAGGGAGGCGTCGGTGAAAACGCGACGTGAGACAGCGCCGTAACCGTCCTAGGACGGAACCTCCCGAGCGTGTTGACAACACGCTCTGAGATGGATGCCCATAGCCCTCCAACCGTTGACTGGGAAGAGGAATACTCTACATCCAGTCTACAGCAACCCCAGGCTGGTAGAGACCTGCCTGGTACGAGACCTGACGATCCACCTTGACCGCGAATGACCAGAACGTCATCAGGGCAGAACACTCCGTAACCCCGGACGACGCAGAGGCCCCAGTGCGGCCTCCACGCACTTGGTGAAGATGCGGGGAGCCAGAGAAAACCGAACGGCAGCCTCTGGTACTCATACGCTAACCCTGCAAAGGAAGCGTAGGTAAGCCCTAGGATGGAAGATCGGGGATGCGCCTACGCATCCTACAGGTCTATGGAGGAGAACCAGACCCCCACCTGACAGTGTTCAACAGGTAGGAGACGATCCAAAAAATGCTGAACCTTCCCATGGGACAGGTCCAGCCTGGGTCTTACACCCCTCCCTCCCGACTTCTCGGGCTGAGAACACCGGGAGGAGAACGCCACGACGATGGCTTGCTTCGTCCACAGAGATTGGATCTCGTTGACCAGAGCTGTCCCTGCTGGAGACCCCGACAACAGGGTCTGTACCAAACCTGAAAACGGGTGGGGTTGTGTAAACACAAGTCCCCGCCTCACCGTTCTCTCCATCTACCTCGACATATGGTACTGCCGTAGTCATATGTGACGACACTCCCAAGGCACCCGCCGTCACGTGGCGCAGGTCCGCCAGGAACTGTAGATAGTTGGCCCGGTCCCCCCGCTGTGCGTAGACAACCCTGGAACCGTGCGAGGAGCGCGTTCCGTGTCGGAACACCTGACCCTGACACCACCCACGAGGCAATCGCACCCTAGGGGGAACCCCGACAGAAAGGGCCGGTCTGATACGGGGGGCTTCCGATGAAAAAAGCCCCCCCACTGAACACCCCTCCAGAACATCCTGAAGGAGTTGTTCTGCAGCCGGACATGCAAGGTGTAAGGCCCCCATGGGTTCCTACACACCGTAGCCCTGCAGTGATATTACTACCACCCCAAACCATGTGAGCTGCGACCACTTGCCAATATTTCAGGAGTGGGAGGCACCAACATGATACCTGGCCTGGCGAAGGCGAGGCCGGGGAAGCCCGCACTGTGTGCCTCAAAAGGTTTCGAGCCCCCCTGCTGACAACACTTAAGTTGACAGACGTAACACCAGGCTCAACCAACACAGTTCAAGGTGTGGGAGCCGCTTGACAGCACAACATTCTCACGGACAGACCCAGGCTCAGCCATCAACTGGGTGTTAGCCCCTGTCCCCATGAGAAGCGAAAAGGGGGGCCGCCCGCGCATCAACGAAGGCACGCGGCCCGCAGCCAAAGGAAACAATCAGAGCCCACTTCTTCCGCTGGTGTTGGGGAAGGGAGTGATCGGAGAGCGGGCTGCTCGCGGCAGGACGGTGACGGCTTGTTTGTTCAAGCCGAACCCATCCTACATGGCCAATCCCTCGGCCGCCAAGGCTGTCGGCCTTGTGGACACCTGTCGAATCAACGCCCAGGATACCTCTGGCGGGGGAAAAACATGGCCGCCTGTCGAGGGCCCCGTCATCGCCGCTGACGAGGCCGTGCTCTCTCTTCTTCTGGCTGCGCGGTGTGAGGCGGTGTAGGGCCTAGGACAATACCGCCCGCGCTCCAGCAGAAGACCAAAATCCCCTGCGGAGAGGGGAACCCTGAGCGGTTATAGCTTGCGGCTGGGTCAAAGCTAATAACGTCAACAACCTCGCGCGATGTGTCGATGTCGGCTGGCCCTCAAGGCCCCTCCACCAGACACCATTTTTTTAATAGAAAAAAACAGCAATTCGAACACAGTTCTAATCGTTGCCAATTCCATACCGTGGCGGTACAAGCCTTAACAGCCCACCAGCCACTCGCCAGGCCGACCCACCCATGGTGTCGACCGGGCGGGGCATTGTTTCAATATATCAAAAACAAAGGACTGATGTTAACATGGAGCACCAGTGGTGATTGCAAACAGCACCCTCCACTGTGGTGTGCACCATGAAGGGTTAAATGAATAAAAGAGCTAAACCACAAAAAACTGTAGAATGAGCAAACCCATACACACAAGTTTAAGGGGAGACGGACCAGACCCGTCTTCATTCAAAATATTCACAACAGGACACCAGCCCCAGTTTAGCCCATTTACCAAAAAAGGTAAACAAAGCCCCCCCCCGCACTACTCCCCCAGTATACCGATTGACCGTCAGTATGAATGGTTTGAGAGGAGAGAAAACTGTAGCAAGACAGACCTTCTCATAGCAGATTGACAAAACGAAACAATAGCCCCCTACACAGGGCCGCCCCAGGAGGTGGGGGCCTCACGTCTAAAAACGCACAGGGCCTCACATTTCTTCCAGGCGGCCCTGCCCTTATACTACTGCAGCCTAACGCCAGGCAATGTGGGACCCAAGACAACAATTGCCTGTGCACAAACACGCAACATGTTTACCATGTCGGCTGGACCCATATCCCCACTACCCGACGCCAACCCAGATGGGAACACCGTTCAACAAACCCCGCCGGAACACAAGGTAAAATACCTGGCTAGGAACCTAGCCACGACCTACCCCGTTGTCAACCCATTTACCCGGAAAAGGTAAATAGAACTCAAAAAACCCCACAACAGCTACCGACTGACCTTCATTGATGAACCGGGCAAGAGGAGGGAGAGTGACAACATCTCACGGCGGAGACATTAAAACAGCATAGCAATTAGCAGTAGTAATAGCATGCAGCAGTAGCGATAGCATGTAGCATAGCTTTAGATGTTTTAGCAGCACGCCCAAGACAGCTTGAAAACCGTTCCCTGCAGAGAACGTTCACCAAACCATCCTGCCCCCGGCGCCAACACACAACATGGTTGTGTTAACAAAACAAACCAGCATTACTAACACTAATACCCATGCCTGAAGACACAGGGCCTACCTGAGTACAAGCTGGCCCGACAGCCAGCCTTGTACAGCTGAACCTCGATGTGCTGTCATCAAACGAGGAACATCAACACAGGCCCGTCGTGTCGCCGAAAACATGCGTCGAAGATGCCAGGGGCCAGCAACCTCCGGTAAGCTTCCAACATTATGAATCTAATCTTTTCATCCTACTAGTTTATCGTACGGTGCACGCATCCGAGTACGCTGGGACGAAAATAGAGGAAGGGTGTGTGGTGACTATCGTCACTGCTATATGGGCGGTGCCGCCATGGGGGCGGAGCCCCATACAGGTGTGGTGCATGTATTTTTTGTTCGTAAGGGGATACAATAGGTATCATAGAATATAGAATATCTCATACGGCTCAGAGCGGAACGCGATAGCAAATACGGCATATAACTGTCCTGCGGTATCGAGAAACGGGACGGCTTGCTAGTCCGGGGAGGGGTTCTAGCGGGTGGGTTATTCTCCTTTGTCACTGATGAATCACGCACTTTTTTTGATGTCACGGTTGGGTGGGGGGATTACATACAGCAGGCTCTGGCATTAGTGGACTCGGGGGCTGCAGGCAAGGTAATGCATGTGGGGTTAGCACAGGAGTGGGGGGTGCCTTTAGAGACCTTAGAGAACCCCATTCCTGTGCAATCTCTGGACGGTCAACCTCTGGGTGATGGGCTCATCACCCACCGCACGGCGCTGCTGCGTCTGCAGGTGGCTGGGGGTGAGTGGGAATTATTGTATTTCTTTGTTGTTATTTCTCCCCATTCACCCATTGTTCTAGGTCATCCCTGGCTGGCAGCTAACAACCCTGCCATTAACTGGTCTACAGGTGTACTTTCTTTGGATAGGAGTGTTGTGCCGAGTTCCAATGAAAGTTCACCCACTCTGTTTTCTTCTCTCCCCTTGTCTCTCTCCAGGATGGCGGTTGGCGTTGCTGAGCCTACAGTACTTCCTAATTCCGATTTAACGGGGGTCCCCGAAATTTACTGGGATCTGGCAGAGGTTTTTAGTAAGTCGCGTGCCATAGATCTTCTACCTGGTACCACTCTGCCCCGTGGGGGCGGATGTATGTGCCCAAGGCTGCCCGCTCAGAAGCCGACGGCTTCTCAGTTACAGTGGGTGACAATATTGTCACAAGGAAAGATGAAATTACATAACTAGGTTCCATCCTAGAGGCAAATATTTCCTGTGACAAAATCGCATCCAATGTAATAAAAAAAGGTCAACCAACGAACTAGATTCTTGTACAGGATCTCCTCTCTGGTAAACAAGAATACCCTGAAGACTCTGGCAGGAGCACTCATTCAAGGGTACTACGACTATGCTTGCACCTCATGGTACCAAAGCACCTCAAAGGCCCTAATAACAAGGCTACAAACATCACAAAACAAACTGGTCAGACTACTGCTTGGCCTTACTCCCAAAACCCACGTTACCCCTGCCCATTTTGACAATCTAGGATGGCTTAGAGTAGACAACAGAGTACAGCAACTTGCAATGGGCCTGGTCTACAAGATACACAACACCACTAAGATACCCATGTACCTATCAAAATACTTCCTAAAGGTCAGTGAAGTCGACGACCACAACACCAGAGGGAGTTCCACAAATCACGTGCAACCCAGATTCTGCTCAAGCAAGGGACTAAACACGTTTTGCAATTATGCCACAATAATGTGGAACGCCCTAACCACAGCCGTAAAGGAATGTGAATCCCTACCCTCCTTCAAAACTGCTCTCAAAGAGCACCTACGGGTGGCTGCAATTATGAACTGTCTCTGGTAAATGTCAAAATCCCCCCTACCGCCCACCCACCAAACCCCCTCCCCTTCGGATGTATATATATATTTTTAAGGGTGTCAAAGTTAACACGTCATTAATGTTTTAACGCACAATTCTGTTAACGCCACTATTTCTTTTAACGCACAATTAACATTTTACTACACTTTTCTCAGGTGTATTATTTTTACACCTTTCTCTCATTGATACTATGTTTGTTTCTGACTCAAAGTGTGTGTGTGTGTGTGTGTGTGTGTGTGTGTGTGTGTGTGTGTGTGTGTGTGTGTGTGTGTGTGTGTGTGTGTGTGTGTGTGTGTGTGTGTGTGTGTGTGTGTGTGTGTGTGTGTGTGTGTGTGTGTGTGTGTGTGTGTGTGTGTGTGTGTGTGTGTGTGTTTGTGTGTGTGAGATAGAGAGAGAGAGATAAGGAAGGGGCAAGAGAGAAAAAGATCTGGGAGAGTGTGTGTGTGTGTGTGAGAGATAGAGGGTGTGTGTGTGTGAGTCCTCAGCCCTTGTGTGGGTGAATGTAACAAGTTCCTAACGTTTTATTTCCCCTATTATTTCATGCACACTTTATTCATTGTTTTAAATTATTATTTTATTTTAAGTTATTTTTTGCATCACTCTGTTTTGAATTTGATGCACATTTCCA
Source organism: Notolepis coatsorum (assembly GCF_963971535.1). Taxonomy (NCBI): domain Eukaryota; kingdom Metazoa; phylum Chordata; class Actinopteri; order Aulopiformes; family Paralepididae; genus Notolepis; species Notolepis coatsorum. The sequence goes on from NC_140166.1 coordinate 118,075,857, forward strand.
ATGCATGAGGTTCATCCTTTTGTTTTAAGGCGAGACACCCCAGGTGAATAGGCAAATATACTTTTTTTTGCTTCCTAAACACAACAATAAAACGTCAATAACACACATTTAGTTGTTTATTTTACTTCATTTTGCCTTATTGCATCCATAAATGTGCACATATTTAATGGGGAAGTGCCTCATTTGATTATATAAACATAAAATTCAGAAAACTTGCAATATATTTTTTCTTAGTTTATATGTACATAACAAACTGGGAAAGTTTCATAGTGATATCTATTCAAATATGTTTTCCTATTAGGGGGTACTACACTGTACTACACTGTTTGTAGCCTGTGTGTAGTTCTGTTCAGTTCAATAACATCATTATTATTATTATTGTTCAGTTATCAGGCATGTGTTTAGGTTGTCAATTACTAATGGTTTGATTAGGTATTGTTTTTGTAAATAGCTGTTTAAAAAAAAGTATGGCATTTTACAATACCGAACTTTGAAGGCGTTTTCCCAAAAATGAGTTTTAATGAGTTTTTCCTCATACTCTGAGCCAGAAATCTCCACTTCACTAGCACTCACATACACCAAACCTTCCAGTTCTATTCATGTTCTGAAGGTATTTACAGAAGGGTTTGTTGATATCGCATTCATACCCTGATTTATATCACATTTTATTCCTAAAAGCATGGCGAAATATGGAATTTTACCATACAAATGGACTGAATGGAGTATTTTCTGATTTATGGAGTGATAAAAAGAGATATCCAAAATCCCCTCTGTAATAACCGTTGGCTCTAATATGTCAACAAAATGAAACTATAATTTTGAAAATGGCTGTCGTAACTTATGTAAACATATTAGGTTAGTTACAGTATACACAGTTTGCTGAATGGAGAGAAGAATGGTGAATTAGGCTTTCCCCCCAAATGAGTTGATAGTCCACAATATATATTGAATGAACCCATTGCTTTATTTTGTGAGGCCCAAGCGGAGAAGAGGGATTAATCATTTAACAAATATGAATACATGGTTATAGATACTCTCACATTCCTGGAGCCCATTAAATTGGCTTTACACATCTAGTCAAACTAACAGTTCAGTTCTATACATTCAAACAAGTCTATACTCACATATTCACATGTTTGTCAATTGAAGAATGGGTTGGAGGAGGCTCAGACTGGGTGCCTGACCTCCCGATTTAATACTGTTTTTCTCTTTTATACTAAGCATCACATCACGGGTTAGACTACTTTCAGCCAATCAGAGTTACATCAAAAACATTGTCTCTACCAATGAGATGTCTTCAAAACAGAACAAGAGTTGTGCTTTTTCTGGGTTTCTTCCTCTCTGCCTTCATGTCTATATATGGGCGTGTTGTCTGCAGCCCAGGGGGTCTGCTTTCTGTGGCTTGAGAGGATGATTCCATGAGAGGATGATTCCTCAGAATAATTTCTTGTGTACCATTTTAATAATACAACATTTCTAAGGTGTATCTTTAGTGTAATGAATTATATATATCCAGAATTAAACAATGTATTCGTTTCCTATAGTTCAATACCAGGCATTCTATAGAAGATAACACAAAACCTGTATTTACCAGACTGAACCGTATTGATACTGAGATTTCCATACTATATATATATAAACATTTTAACAGAGAAGTAGAAGAACATGTTATATTATCTTCATAGACAGTTGAAATTCTAATGACATTCAAATATCCCTTGTTATCTAATAATTCAGATTAATGTAATATAGTTGTGATAAATAATACTAGGATTCTTGAGATATATTTCCAGAGCAAGTCTGGGGTCTTGGTAAAACCAGCTGTCACTACTATAAGCTAGTTACACTGAGGTGTGACTTTTGGACTTTGTTCTGGTGCTGAGTACATTAACATTACTGTTTACACAGAAGAACAGTTGCCCTGGTGGGGGGTTTTACGACGTCCTGTAAAGAAATCTACAGTCTTATTTAGCTCACAGTTTCCTGTGTGTTGTTTCAACCTGTTAGCTGGCATTCCAGTTTTCAAGTCAATGGATCCGACATGGCTTTATCCAATGTTCAGATTTCTGTCCTGGAATTATATGCAAATTAGTGCATATTTAAGTAGATCATGCCTCATTTGCATATTTAAACATACAATTTCAGAAAACTTGTAATACAAAAAAGTCTTGTCTTAACCCTTTATTCGCCAATGACGTGTTACCACGTCATTCTCCCCAAATGCGTAATCTGCCAATGACGCCGCAAGGCGTCTTTGAGATCAATATTTCTAAAATCTGTGATGGCAATCATATTTCACCCACGGAGACTTGGGATCTCCTGTTGATTTCCTCTCAACTCTCCAACGGTTCAAGAGCGCCATCTGGTGGCCGATCGGCGGATCGCCCAAACAGGAAGTGACGCGCCGGAAGTGGTGCTCATCCATATTCGGTCCGGGCACTCGCTATCGTTAGCGCGACTCCAGCTCGACACACTGGACAGCGATCCGTTGCCAATGACTCGATAAACAACATGATTTGGACGTATATACTATTATACAACCTGGAAATGGATCGCATATATCAACATCCCATAATCGCGAACTTTCTGCTCCACGCTGACCACCCAACGGTCAGAGGAAGATGCTGTAAGTTTCAGCGTGTTTGAATATTATGATCCATATAAACAGCTGTGATCTATGTATCGCCCATACTACATGAATGATTTAACGTCGTCCATGGACTTATAAACCCCCGCCCCCCCCCCCCCCCCCCCCCCCCCCCTCCGGTCACCAGCAGATGATGAGGCAGGACGTTTAGGACCTTGTACAATTGAAAGTTTTAATATGACGTCAATCGGTATCAAACTTTACATTTGATGATGTAATATATGTATCTATAGCTATAACTCGCGTTCTGCAGAATGCTGCAGAAAACGATAAAAACATATTTATACTTTAGACCGTATTTTAGTATGAATATGTGAATGAAAAAGTAGAACATTGCTACATCCTAAACGATAGATACTTGACGTTGAATGGGCCATAGTAATGTCAATGTGAGGATTCGCCTGTCCCTGGACCTTTTTCCTGTGTTTTCCCTGTCTACTCTCCTCATCAGCCCCCACCCTTGCGATGATTTACTCTCCTCTACTCTTCACCAGCCCCCACCCTTGGACATCCTTGATCCTCTACCTTCACGCACCTGTTGGGAGTTTGCAATCACCTCGGGAGAGTACATAGGTTGCAGACTCCCCTCCAGTCCTTGTCGGTCGTTCTGTGTTCTGGACTCTGTATCTGTGTTCATTGTTCATGGAGTTCTGGACGTTACCATTCTGTACGTCACCATCACCTGCCGCGTCTCCGACATGAGACGACGGCCCAGCCGTCACCACCTGTCGCCGTTTGCCTGGAGTGGGACACCGTCTTCGCTCTCTAATTCTCTACGGGAGGTTTTCCAGTGTTCCCACTCCAGACGTCAAGCCGGCTCGTCATCGCTCCCGATTCCACAGGAGGAAGGCGTCTCTTCGTGATCCTCGTTCCTGGGGTGAGGCTCGTCGTCGCTCCCTAGTATTCCACGGGAGGACGGCGTGTGCCCATCCCGTTCCCCTTGGACCCAGGCTCGTCGTCGCTCCCTAGTATTCCACGGGAGGACGGTGTGTGCCCATCCCGTTCCCCTTGGACCCAGGCTCGTCGTCGCTCCCTAGTATTCCACGGGAGGATGGCATGTTCCCATCCCGGTCCCCTGGGACCCCCTTTGTTCTGCGCTGCCCGTCTGCAGCATCCGAAGAGGAGGAGGAGTGTCCCCGTGCCAGGCCTCCGCCGTCGGGCCCCTGTTCCCGTGCCAGGCCTCCGCCGTCGGGCCCCTGTCCCCGTGCCAGGCTTCCGCCGTCGGAACCCTGTCCTCATCCCTGTAAGCAGCTCTGGCCCTCGCCCTGTCCAAGGCCTTACCCTGTTCTCTGTCCCTGTCTCCAGCCCGCCTCTCCGGGCCTCTGTCCCTGTCCCCCTCTCCAGTGCCCCTGGTCTTGGCCCTGACACTTAGCCCTGGTCCTTAGCCCTGGCCCTTAGCCTTGGTCCCTTAGCCTGTTCGCCTCTTAAAGGCACAGTGCCGCATTTTCCATAATTCCTTGACTCTAGTGTTTTTGTGTTTTCCCTTAAAGGGACTGTGCCGCTTTTTGTTCTATAATAAATGTTTGCCCTGTTTTGGCTCACTCTCATACCTGTCTTGTGTTGTGCGATTGGGGTCGGTTACAAACCATAACAGTACGACCCGACCAGTCGACGACCCCAGCCAGCACAGACAGTGTATGTGAGTTAGCCCCTGTTAGTTCCCTCTAGTTCCCTCTAACCCACTCTAGCTCCCTCTAGTTCCCCTGTTAGTTCCCCTGTTAGTTTCCCCTGTTTGACTCCCCTGTTAGCCTCGTTAGCTCCCCTGTTAGCTACCCTGTTCCCCACAACTAGGACTGTCCTTTCAGCTAGCTTGTTCTCCTTTGCTAGTCCAGCCCTGTCTGCTAGCCTAGCTCCGGCAGCTAGCGCAGCCTCTATGCTAATGTAGCAGTACAGCTAGCATAGGCCCTGTAGCTAGCAATGCTCTGGCAGCTACCCAGTCCCTCTGCTAGCCCCACTTTAGGTGTAGCTTCCCCTGCTAGCATGGCCCAGTTTTTTTTTGTTTGTTGCTTTGTCAGGTCCCCTGCCCCGCTGTCTGATTTTTTGGGTCGCCCGGTGGCTCCCGTGGAGGGGGAGGTACTGTGAGGATTCGCCTGTCCCTGGACCTTTTTCCTGTGTTTTCCCTGTCTACTCTCCTCATCAGCCCCCACCCTTGCGATGATTTACTATCCTCTACTCTTCACCAGCCCCCACCCTTGGACATCCTTGATCCTCTACCTTCACGCACCTGTTGGGAGTTTGCAATCACCTCGGGAGAGTACATAGGTTGCAGACTCCCCTCCAGTCCTTGTCGGGTCGTTCTGTGTTCTGGACTCTGTATCTGTGTTCATTGTTCATGGAGTTCTGGACGTTACCATTCTGTACGTCACCATCACCTGCCGCATCTCCGGCGTGAGACGACGGCCCAGCCGTCACCACCTGTCGCCGTTTGCCTAGAGTGGGACACCGTCTTCGCTCTCTAATTCTCTATGGGAGGTTTTCCAGTGTTCCCACTCCAGACGTCAAGCCGGCTCGTCATCGCTCCCGATTCCACGGGAGGAAGGCGTCTCTTCGTGATCCTCGTTCCTGGGGTGAGGCTCGTCGTCGCTCCCTAGTATTCCACGGGAGGACGGCGTGTGCCCATCCCGTTCCCCTTGGACCCAGGCTCGTCGTCGCTCCCTAGTATTCCACGGGAGGACGGCGTGTGCCCATCCCGTTCCCCTTGGACCCAGGCTCGTCGTCGCTCCCTAGTATTCCACGGGAGGACGGCGTGTGCCCATCCCGTTCCCCTTGGACCCAGGCTCGTCGTCGCTCCCTAGTATTCCACGGGAGGATGGCATGTTCCCATCCCGGTCCCCTGGGACCCCCTTTGTTCTGCGCTGCCCGTCTGCAGCATCCGAAGAGGAGGAGGAGTGTCCCCGTGCCAGGCCTCCGCCGTCGGGCCCCTGTTCCCGTGCCAGGCCTCCGCCGTCGGGCCCCTGTCCCCGTGCCAGGCCTCCGCCGTCGGAACCCTGTCCTCATCCCTGTAAGCAGCTCTGGCCCTCGCCCTGTCCAAGGCCTTACCCTGTTCTCTGTCCCTGTCTCCAGCCCGCCTCTCCGGGCCTCTGTCCCTGTCCCCCTCTCCAGTGCCCCTGGTCCTGGCCCTGACACTTAGCCCTGGTCCTTAGCCCTGGCCCTTAGCCTTAGTCCCTTAGCCTGTTCGCCTCTTAAAGGCACAGTGCCGCATTTTCCATAATTCCTTGACTCTAGTGTTTTTGTGTTTTCCCTTAAATGGACTGTGCCGCTTTTTGTTCTATAATAAATATTTGCCCTGTTTTGGCTCACTCTCATACCTGTCTTGTGTGGTGCGATTGGGGTCGGTTACAAACCATAACAGTCAATTTAGCAATACAATTTAAAAAGTTATAGCCCTGCAAAGAAGGGGAACATCTCCATAGAATCACAGTGGTGGCAGAGAGGGGATTAAGATCAGAATAATCCCTGGCAGATAAAGGGTTAATATAAGTAATCAACTGGGGAAGTTTCATTGTGATATCTATTAGTTAAATTGTTTACCCTATTCACCTGTAGTGTCTCGCCTTAAATGGCTGCATAAAGCAAGCATTTGTTGACTCTCATGTTGATAAGAGTATTAAAACTTGAAAAATATCTGTTTAAGGTTGATTTAGAAAAGGAAAATGCTATTAATTTGCGATTAATCGCGAGTTAACTATGGACAATCATGTGATTAATCAGATTAAATATTTTAATCGATTGACAGTACTAATATTTGTATGATCTATCTTTCTTACACAGTACTGTATATGTGTATGTCTTGTATGTCATAAATGTCTTGATGAATTGAAAATGGAGGACCCTTATGTAAACAAGACGAAAGTATTCATCCTCTTAGCAGTTAGTATTGAGCTGTACTGTATTGTACCCATTCTGCAATCTGTTAATACAGTTTTCAATCAATCAATCAAACCACAGATACATTTCCACACAAGCCGCAGAGAGAGAGCAATGAAGAGAGCCGGGAGCCTGAGACGACCAATCGCCTCCACCCACTTCCCACCATGCTGCTAGCCAACATACAATCCCTGGATAACAAGCGAGAAAAAAAATATTGTAATATAATCTGTTTTACACAGACTTGGTTGAGCGAAGTTATATGGGACCACGCCATCAGACCCCCAGGGTTTTCAGTGTTTCGAGCGGACAGATCAAAATAACTGTGAGAGGGCGGTTCATGGTCATCGATGCTTGGTGTGAACCTGGTAGCGCACATTCCCTAAAATCCTAATGCTCTCTGGACCCGGAATATCTCAAGCTACTGTGCCGGCCATTCTGGCTACCTAGAAAGTGGCAATAGCGGAGAACATACCACCACAAGCTGACACGGGCCGGGCACTCAAGGATCTGTATGAAGCAACACAGAAAGCATGAATCAATCAACAACACACAAATGTGAATCAATCAGCAACACAGAAAGCGTGAATCAATCAGCAACACAGCTTCACCCAGAGGGTGCTCTCGTCATGGTTGATATAGATTTCAGCCAAGCGTCTCTTACCCAAATACTTCCAACACATGGATGTAAACACACAAGGGACCAGCTTGCTAGACCACTGCTCCACCACCTTCCGCAATGCCTACAAACCCCTCATCGGTCCGCCGTTCGACAATTCATACATCCTGCTTCTGCCCGCCTATAGGCAGCCACCCACCATGAAGGAGGTTCACTGCTGTTCTGACAAATACCAGAAATGAGCACAGAAATTGGAAGATGTTTTGTGATTCGTCAGGCAACATTGACAAATACACAGAGGCAGTGATTTATTCCAGATTAATCTGAAAGTGCTTTGAGGATGTTGTCCCGGAAAAAACGTGTGTTCCCAAACCAGAAATTTACTAACAGCTCTGTATGGACGGTAGGGATGGGTACCGAATTCGGTACTTTTGAGGTACCGAACCGAAACACGTCGGTACTACCGAGTATCGAATCAAGTGAGATACAAAAGAAAAGAAAAAATTAACTTTTTTATTTTTATTTTTTTTTACTTTTTTATTTTCATGTCAACGTTCACATGCACAATATATGCTTACCTAGGATTTGACTTGATTCAACAACAAAGCAGTCGGAGCAATGGCAAGCCGAAAACTGTCGAAATTGTAGTTATTTGAAGTTTGGATTTCTTTTTTCATGACTGAGGTAGGTAAATTAAATTTCTTGAGACTAAAGTACAGAAAAAAGGTACCGTTGGGTACCGGTATCGATTCACAGGTACCGGTACACACAACAACAGGCCTCAAAGGGAGACCCAATAGCACAGCCAATGTCGCTGCCTTGAACGTGTTGAACGAGTTCAACAATTCAAAGTTGGCTGGTGTATTCACAGACATATTCAACCTCTAACCTTGTATGTGGTCCCCTCCTGCTTAAGCCTGATAGGCCCGGTACTGGTTTGAGATTATTATTATTATTTCACGTCATGAATATATCAATACAGTCCGTAATAATTAATGTTGCGTTTCTTTTTCCAATGTAGCCAAGAGTAAAGACCCTAACCCTATCAAAACAGCAGTCAAAGTGTATATTTTCAGCACTACGTTTGTTTACCAATGATTTTAAGTGTTATTAGCGAAATATTAGTTTATAAAAATCTCAGCGCATTGCATCAGACACCAGATGATTTAGACCCGAGGAAATTATACCGTCATGACATTTTTGTAGTCCTAAGACATTTCATAAAACTACACTACCCTGTCAAAGCTTAGCCGGCCGACGTGGAAAAAAAATATTGATGTTATTTTCGTTATTATATCTCACAGGTTGAACACCTGAATGTTATTGCCATGAAATACAACGTATATTGTTTATTTACCTTTCTGTGAACATCTACAAAAAAACGCATCACAATTTGGTGAGAAATGGAGGAACTATGGACAAATAATAGCGCTGCCCGAGGCTGGGCATACAGTCAACGTATTCTTAAGGTAGTGACGGTCAATCTAACCTGACCTCCACATGGGTGTGCAGGCCCCCAAGGTCCCCTGACCTCCACTCGGGTGTGTATGGATGCAGCAGAGCGAGGGGCAGCGGCATGAGTGCCCGAGACCCTCTTAAAGTGGCCAAACGGGGTCCCACAGGGGTCCTTATCGGCTCCCACAGGGGCACCCTTGCCCGGATCCACGCGGACTTTCTACCGTGGGCACCCCTTGGCATGGGGAACCTTTTCACCAATTGCTTCTACCGTCAAAAACTTTGGGATAGGGCCATGGGGGGCCAAACGGCGAAATCGTGGGACTCGGCTGCAGCAGGCCTCGATTATAGTTTTGGTTCCAACTTGGTCAATATTGCCCCGATCGTGGCGAAACTTCTACCGTGGGTACATCTCGGCGTGTCGCAACCTTCCCCCAATCACTTCCATCACCGAAAATGCTTAGAAAAAGAAACCCGACAGCGTGGAATAAACTCGCAGATTCTCCCACAGCTCCCACGGGCCGAATTCACGGGTGCCTCTCGGCTTGACGAAGCTTTCAGTAAATCACTTCCATCGTCGAAAACGAGGGGAAAAGGTCGGCTTGCGACCCTGAAAGTTTGCGTGATTTTAAAAACGCTGTAGTAAATGAGCCTATTATGGGATCCACGCGAGCTTTCTACCGTGGGTACATCTGGGCGTCCCCGCAACTTTCCCCCAATCACTTCTATCACCGAAAATGCTTAGAAAAGGAAATCTGACAGCGTGTAAAAAAACGCAGAAACGGTAAAGTGTGCCACGGGCGAGCCGTGATTCCGATTCGCGTGAAAGTATTCAGGGACGTAGGTGAGAGCGTGGGCCACCCTTTTGCAATCGATTATGTGTCTCGAATTTGCTCCCACGCGGCGCGCAAAATCGCGGAAGGAAAAAGCGGACATGGCCAAATGGCACTCTCCCCCACCACCCTCGAAAATCGACCTTCCTCCGCTATGTCGTGCACAGGGGGGTAATGACACACAGGTTCCATCACGAGTATATGAGAGAGCCTTTCTCAGTGTCAGAGCTCCAGGAGAGAGGCTGAAAACCCGCAGTTCTTGCCCGACTGTCGGGAGCTGAATCCCGGATCCAATTTTGATGATGAAGACCCCCAAAACATGGAGGTCCGAAAAATTTAAAAACCCAGAAAAAGTTTTTAAATTTTTTTTCTTTTTTTATATATATATTTTTTTATATATATATTATTTTTTTTGACAAAAAAAACTGAAAGTTCTTTTTTCAGTCCGATTTCGGGGAAAGTTAAAATTCTCGGCCCAGGGTGGTCGGATCGACTCAGGGACAAAAGCGGTGCGGGACACAGTGAACGCATCGGACACCCACACCGACCGAATGACAAACGTGACCCACCTTGGTAGGGCCCCCGCCGGCCGGCCTGACAGCCAGTGTTCGGGCAGACGGTTCCTACCGCTTGCGGGTTCGCCTCCATGGTTGAGGATACATACAAGTGGCGCGTGCCATTCGTCTTCCCCAGCCAGCCCACTCAGAGCAAGACTAAGTCGGCCCGTCTGACCTGGTAGTCCGATAACCTTGGTCGTGGGGGTCTATCTGGGTTGCTTGGTAGGTTTCATGCAACTCCCGGTTCCCCCTGGCCATAGGTAAACACATGTTTCGCGAATCCTCCCCCAAACTCCTTACGCTGCTGTCGGGACAAAACCTCATAACTCCATTTTTTGAATTTTTTTATTATTATATAAATCAACTCCGTAGATCATCCTCCATATGTGTGTGTGGGTTTTACAAAGTTTAAACAATGGAAAAGCATTAAACCGATCATCTGTCTAAACCTCCTAACTCTATTCACCCTCAAATCTGTGTTAGTTTTTTTCATCTGCTGAAAAGTTGGGTTTTTGGAGTTATGAGGTTTTGTCCCGACAGCAGCGTTATACTACCTCCGATTCCTGTACAAAGAGTCGTGTTGACGCTTCCGCCCTAGCCGAAGGCAGTAAAATCTCGGTTGCATTTGTGGACAGTGCGCCAGGCAGCAGGGTTGTCTGGGCAGTGATAACAGGCAGGTGTGATATTCGAGGCATGACTGCCGCGGCGAAGGTGAAGCGCCTCGCTTCTCGGGTCACGCTTCACAGCGTCCCCGGCTGCCGTAGGCAGGGTTCCGCGTGGGCCCACCTCGGATCGAGGCTACCTGGTTGATCCTGCCAGTAGCATATGTTTGTCTCAAAGATTAAGCCATGCAAGTCTAAGTACACATGGCCGATACAGTGAAACTGCGAATGGATCATTAAATAATAGCGCTGCCCGAGGCTGGGCATATACAGTCAACGTAATATAAAAAATTTGATTTTTGTTTCACTCACCATTGTAGTGAATACATGGGAGGAAAGTGTTACTCCTTAACCGTTTCCCGGCCAACCACGGATACATCCGTGTTTCGAATCCAACGGTTGAGGACCAACCACGGACATGTCCGTGGCAAGGTTGTTTTGGCTTTTATTCCATTGTAATAACCTACTCGATGTCACCGAGCAGCAATGCAGAAGTACCTTACTCTTTGAATTCAAAAAAGTGCATTACCGGCCAGATCCTCTTAGGGGCGCTATCTCGATAATGCAGTGTTCCCTGTGGCAGAAGTTGTCTTCTTTTTTCTGGACCTCCAATGTAGTTTGCTGCTAACCTGAAGCGATGCCTATAGCCTGTAACTTGGAATACATTTTGGGACGTGGATTTCAGTGTGCAGTAAAGGAATATATCATCAGCCAATGGACATATCGATCTACCAGATGGCGATCGATAACTGGGAAATCCTTTGGGGGATCCAACCGGCCCACGGTAAGATCTTTTTCCCGTAAATTACATGCTGATCAGACCTTGTTATGATAGCCATCCACCTGATCAGCGTATGTGGCTACTGAGGCTAACGCCGTTATTGGTAATCAATAATCAGAAACGACGTCCCCCACCCCCCCCTTTCATGCATTCATGGTGGACCATCATACCGATCATATGCAGTTTGAGTTTTAACTGTAGCTTCTGTATAGCCGAAATGCCATTGGATTTAACGTTAGTAGCTTAGTGGCCTGTATCTCGCCTTCCAGGAAATATCCCAGCCGAAATCCCTTATAACGCTTATATTCAAGATGCTATAAAATGAGAACGTATTGATGAAAAAATTATTTCTTTAAGCTATTTTGAAGGGACGGTTCATGGTCTCAATTGTCAATGAGAATGGACAGATAGCAATACTATAAAGTATAGATTTAGCTCTACAAACAGCCCCACGGACTATGCAAGTCTGTTTAGAAATGCTGGCCATCTAGAGTGATTTTAGACGGATCCAAATGGCCATTAATGTGTTAAGTTGCAGCTGGAACACACCCAAGTCTGACAGAGAAAGTAACGTCAGCTAGCAGAGCTGGCAGTCTCCATCCTCCCTGGCTGAGCTAAACACCGACTGGGATGAGTTGCATTAGCTACTGAATTGCTGAAAGGGATATAAGTTAAAGGAAAACAAGCAACCCTTTTCCCCGGTGCACGGTTGTGCTGAGAAGCCCTAAACTGCCACGTGAGAAGGTTAAAGCCATTCCGTCGTATCTTCGTTTTAGTCCAATCTTTGCTGTATCACTCCTCCCAAGAACTACTAGCTAACGGTGGCTAGCTGCGCTGTGTGTGTGTGTGGCTAGCTCCTGGCTAACGGCGGCTAGCTGCGCTGTGTGTGTGGCTAGCTCCTGGCTAACGGCGGCTAGCTGTGTGTGGCTAGCTCCTGGCTAACGGCGGCTAGCTCCTGGCTAACGGCAGCTAGCTGTGTGTGACTAGCTCCTGGCTAATGGCGGCTAGCTGCGCTGTGTGTGTGTCTAGCTCAGGGGTGGGCAATTATTTTTCCCAGGGGGCCGAATGAGCAACTGAAAATATGTTGGAGGGCCGGGCCAAAATTCCAAACTCAATTATGCATAATATACATTTTATTTCTATATAAAAAGGCGTAAATGGCATTGTTTTGACCCCTGGTAAGAGTGTATGTTATTATTTGGCAATTAAAAGGTGAGGTTAGCTTTCAAAAATATCATTTATTCAAATAGAATTTATTTCCAAAATGATAAACAAAATGTGAAACATTAATAACAAAGGGCATTTTGAGTTTCATATACTATTGAAACAAGGATTTTCTTAGCTTTCTAAAGACATCACATCATCTTATAGCAAAAATAAACAAGACATATGTCACTGAACTGTGTAAAGAAAAGTGTCCCAGTTGTGTAGCCTTTTTTTACTTTACATGCCTATATTAAACATTTAATGTTTTCAGAACTGTGCAAAAAAAAGAAAAAAAATATCAAGTGTCCCATTTCACTTGTTATATTTCCACATTTTAGTGTTCTTCAGTTCTTTTTTTTTTCATTCAGTGTGAGAAATCCAGTCTCTGTTGAGCTTTAACAAGTCCATCAAAGTCAGGTTGCATGTCTGAGGTGGAGATGCGAAGCACAGCTGCCAGATGTGAGAGAGGATCTGTACCTGGACTTGGTAAACGGCATGACTGAGAATGTCTGTTCACATATGTAGGTGGATCCAAAGAGAACCAACATCTTCTGAGCATGTCTCCTCATGTTTGGAAAGTTCTCCTCCTTGAGAGCAGAGTAGAACTCTAGCAGTGATGCTGACTTAAAGTGCTCTTTCAGTAGTGAATCAGACTGCAGGTCAATGAGTTCAAGCTGAACAACAATCAACACTGAAGGTAAAGGGAGAGGAAACCAGCTACATTTCATCCTCAACCTTTTTGAAATCTTGAAAACGCCTTGAAAATTCATCATGCAGTGCTCCCAACATGGATGAGTACCTGTGCCGGTGATCAGCTAATGGTTTGACTTCTTTCAGGGTTTTCATGTGTTTGAGATTGTTGCTGCCTAGTTGCCTTGAAATGAATTGCAACTTTGTCATGAAGGCTTTCACATGGCTATGCATTTCATGAGCAAAAATGCCCTTGGCCTGCAGTTTTGTGTTCAGTAGGGATGGGTACCGTTCACATTTGAACCGATACGGTACCGGTACCTGTGAATCGATACCGGTACCCAATGGTACCTTTTTCTGTACTTTAGTCTCTAAAAATGTAATCTACCTACCTCAGTTGTGAAAAAATTAAATCAAACTTCAAATAACCACACTTTCGACCGTTTTTGGCTTGCCCCAACTGCTTTGTTGTTGAATCAAGTCAAATCCTAGGTAAACATATATTGTGCATGTGAACGTTGACATGAAAAAAAATGTAAAAAAAATAAAAATATATAATTTTTTTTTTTTTATTTAAAAAAAAAATGTAATTATCATGTAATCTTTCACGGGCCGTACAATGCCCAGGTCTGGCCTAGCTCCTGGCTAACGGCGGCTAGCTGCGCTGTGTGTGTGTAGCTATCTCCTGGCTAACGTCGGCTAGCTGCGCTGTGTGTGTCTGTGTGGCTAGCTCCTGGCTAACGGCGGCTAGCTGTGTGTGGCTAGCTCCTGGCTAACGGCGGCTATATCCTGGCTAATGGCAGCTAGCTGCGCTGTGTGTGTGTTGCTAGCTCCTGGCTAACGCCGGCTAGCTGCGCTGTGTGAGTGGCTAGCTCCTGGCTAACGGCGGCTAGCTGTGTGTGGCTAGCTCCTTGCTAACGGCGGCTATATCCTGGCTAACTGCGCTGTGTGTGTGTGTGTGTGTGTTGCTAGCTCCTGGCTAACGGCGGCTAGCTGCACTGTGTGTGTGGCTAGCTCCTGGCTAACGGTGGCTAGCTGCGCTGTGTGTGTGTGTGTGGCTAGCTCCTGGCTAACGGCGGCTAGCTGTGCTGTGTGTGTGTGTGTGTGGCTAGCTCCTGGGTAACAGCGGTTAGCTGTGCTGTGTGTGTGTGGTTAGCTCCTGGCTAACGGCAGCTAGCTGCGCTGGTGGATGTCCAGTAGAATCTCTCCCCGACTGAACGTTCTAACACGCAATACTTTCTTCAGTCCATCTTCAGTCCATCTGCCAAAGGTCCTCTTCGTATACTTGGTATTGATAAGCTTACGTCATGCTGCGTTATTTCTTCTACTCCGGTGCAATATTGGTATTTCACGTTTTCAAAAGTAGGATGCTCTTTTCTTGGACAAGACGTCCACTCGCTGAAGAGACCCTGTACCTGTGCTGTGGCTCCTCATGGTGGGTGATTACAGTTCCTCTTCACATATCCGACTACCAGACCGACGCCAACCAGCTCCCCCTAGTGTTAGTCCTCCCACGATGCTTTTCCGGGCACAAAAGTAAACGGTCCATTGAAAACAATAGCATATATCTGCAGAGCCGCAGTGCCCGGAACAAGTCAGACACATTCATGTGTCTACACTATTCTACAAACGTGTCTAATGTGAAATATATAAGCATATAAGCAAAACTAGATTTTAGGTCTGTGATGGCTATATGTGATTTATATATAAAAAAAAATCTATTTATTAAAATAAAATTGCGAGGCCCCCCTTCTTGCGAGGCCCAGTGCGACCGCACTGCTCGCACACCCCTAGCGGAGGCCCTGATTATGCAAAAGTAACTGTACTTACAGTAGATTTTATTCACAGTCTTTGCTACCCTGTAGTGGGCACCATTGGAAAGAGGGGATATGGCCAGATCCATAGATGTATGACTTGGCCATAATAAGGTAATTTATAGGACTGATATTCTCTACCCTTTATTCATTTGCTTAGATCTTTAGTACACTTGATCTCAAGAAGGTGCAATTCTTCACATCTGGTCAATGTTAGCATGGTGTTATTCACCGTCAAAGATGAAAATAAATATATATATAATTTATATTCTCCTTTGGTTCATTACAATTTACTCAAGCATAGTAACAGACACAATATTACTGACACTGGGAATACATTCCCTTAGACTACTCCATAGATGTCCCTAGATACCAAGAACATGCTAATGGACCTTGTAGAAGTAGAGCAATCTTCCATGTACTTTTAGGCGAATCTTCTGAAATGATGGCTAGAGTTTGAGGTTAAAGTGGAGGGAAATTCTAGACCTATAAGTATTTTACCTGTCTTGAGCAAAATCATGGAAAAGTTGGTGCATTCACAATTTCAAGAGTATTTTGTTTCAAACAAGCTTGCAACAGATTCTCAACATGCCTATAGAGCTGGCCACTCTACTTCTACTGCTTTGATACAGATGACTGATGACTGGCTTAAAGCTATAGATAACTCTATGTTGGTGGGAGCTGTGCTGTTAGATGGACCATTCTCTACTGGTTGAGAAACTTAAATGGTATGGTTTTAACTCTTCTGCTTTAAAGTGGATACTAAGTTATTTGTCATCTAGATCACAGAAGGTGTATCTAAATGGCACCCTGTCCAGTAGCAGAGGTCTAGAGTGTGGCGTTCCGCAAGGAAGTTGCCTAGGACCTTTGCTCTTCTCTGTATTTACTAATGACCTATCTTGGGCTACCAAATGTGCTACAACAGTTCTTTATGCAGATGATTTAACATTGTATTACGCTGCACCATCATGCAATGTACTTAATGAAGTTTTGAGCAGAGAACTTAAAGTTGTGCATGACTGGGTAGTATGGAATACTGACAAAGCCATACTTGGTAATTTACTGTACAACTGGGTTAGGACATTTGTGGGGACCAGTTTCGAATTGCAGTCTCCCGTAGGTGTTCTTTGAGAGTGTTTTTGAAAGTGGGTAGTGATTCACATTCCTTTACAGCTTTGGGTAGGGCGTTCCACGTTGATGTGGCATAATTGCGAAACTTGTTTAGTCCATTGTTTGAGCCGAATCTGGGTTTAACATGATTTGTGGAGCTGCCTCTGGTGTTGTGATCGTGGTATTCACTGACCTTTGGGAAGTATTTTGACATGTACATGGGTACCTTGGTTGTGTAGTGTATCTTGTAGACCAGGCCCATTGCAAGTTGCTGTACTCTGTCGTCTACTCTAAGCCATCCTAGGTTGTCAAAGTGGGCAGGGGTGAGGTGGGTTCTAGGAGTCAGGTCAAGCAGTAGTCTGACTAGTTTGTTTTGAGATGTTTGTAATTTGGTTTTTAGTGCCTTTGAGGTGCTTTGGTACCATGAGGTGCAAGCATAGTCATAGTACCCTTGAATGAGTGCTCCTGCCAGAGGCGTTCAGGGTATTCTTGTTTACCAGAGAGGAGATCCGGTACAATAATCGAGTTAGTTGGTTGACTTTTTTTATTACATTGGATGCCATTTTGTCACAGGAAAGATTAGCCTCTAGGATGGAACCCAGGTAGGTAATTTCATCTTTCCTTGTGACTATATTGTCACCCACTCTAACTGAGAAGCTGTCGGTCTTGCTGAGTTTGTTATTTGAACCGAAGAGAATGGACTCTGTTTTGCCCATGTGTAATGATAGTTTGTTATCGGCAAGCCATATGCAGATTTTGCCTAGTTCGGAGCTGAGGGTTTTTTCAACCTGTAACTTGTTCTTGTCAGAGACCAGCAGGGCTGAGTCGTCCGCAAACAGGAACAAGTTCCAGTCACAAGCTGACGACATGTCATTTGCATAAATTAGGAATAGTAGCGGTCCTAGTATGCTTCCTTGTGGAACACCACAGCTCACTGGGAGGGGTGGGGATAGGGTACCATTTACCTCCACCACCTGTTCTCTCCCCTCCAGGTAGGATTGTATCCAGCTCACTGATAGACTATCAAAACCAATTGCTTTTAGCTTGTTAATCAGAATGGTGTGATTGACAGTGTCCACCTCTTGTTTGTGCCCTTTTGTAGGTCCAGCATGACCATGCCGCAGTATTTGCCCGCTTCCACCTCTTGTTTGATGTGGTCGTTCAAATAGAGAAGGCATGTATCAGTGGAGTGGGATGTTCTGAAGCCAGATTGGAATTCGTAGATTCGATTTTTTTCTGCGAGGTACTTTTCGACCTGTTCGTATACTATTTTTTCCATGACTTTCGAGATGGATGTAAGGATAGAAACAGGGCGGTAGTTGCCTGGGTCTAATTTGCTGCCCTTTTTGTGCAGGGGTGTTACTCATGCAATTTTGAAGTCCTTGGGGACTTGTCCCTGTTTTATGGAGAGGTTTATTATGTGTGTGATGACTGGGGTGATGGCGGCTGCTGAGTCTCTGAGGAATTTGGAGGGGATGTTGTCATGGCCAGTGGCCTTGTTCGGTTAGAGGGCGCTCAGTTTTTTGAGTACCTCATCTGTTGTTACCATTACCAGTTTGAAGTCGTCTTTGTGGACCCCTAGGTTCTTGTAGTATGCTACTATGTGTTCTACCCCATAATGCCCTGAGTGGGAGGGTAGTTTGTTTACCAGTGATGTGGCTATGTTTGTGAAGAAAGTGTTTAAGTAATTGGCTACATCCAGCTTGTCTGTGATGAGCGTGTTGTCCATCTTTATGTTTATGTTTGAGAACCTGGTTTTAAGTTTTTTACTGCAGCCTAGTTGATTATTGAGTCATTTCCAAAGTTCACATAGCACATAACTTTTTTAGCAGTTTTGATCATGGAGTTTACGTCATTTCTTAGTCTGTTTCTTTCTAGTTTGAGTTCAGTCACATGGGCTTCGAGTTCACTGCTCGTGCTTTTGGTAAGCTTTGACTGACTTTTACGAAACTCAGAGCATTTTTTGTCTCTGGCTTTCATAGCGGTCAGTATTTCAGTGTGCATCCATGGCTCAGCGCGATGTTTTACCCTGATGGTTCTTATATTGTTTAGTATTGATGAAAATTTGGTTTGAAGCCAAGCCATGTTTCTTCAACCAGTGTACAAGCACATCTGACCAATCCAGGCTCTCCAGTTTGAGGTTAAAGGCCTCGCTAGAGTAGGTTTTGAGGTCTCTAAATGTGACTGTTTTGTGACAGCCAGCCTTTTGCTTTAGCTTTTTGCGGGTACAGAATATCATATAATGATCACTTAACCCGCATGCTATAAGCCCTTTATTGGAGATCTTGGACTTGTCAGAGGTCAGGATGAGATCAATGGTAGTTTGAGTTGAATCACACACTCTTGTGGGTTGGGTGATTAGCTGGCTGAGGCCGTGTATATCACAAAACCTACTAAAGGCCTTTAAGACGGGTGCTGCTTTACGTAGCATGTCCGTGTTCCAGTCCCCAATAAGAATTTTTTCTACGCCCTCCACCCCAGCTAAACACCCATCAAGTGTGTCATAGAAACCACTGTGTTCTGGCGGTCTATAGATTGTGCCTACTAGTACTGATTTTGCCCTTTCAAATAAGATTTCAATCCAAACAGTTTCAATCTCGTCATGGTTAAGGTCAGTATGGTTGATGAATTTGGTATCTTTGTGAATATACACACAGACGCCACCTCCATACTTGTTTCTATCGCTCCTGACTATTGAATAGTTCTCGATTTCAATCTCTGGATCCTGTATGATGAGTCTAGTTTTGTTTCTGTGAAACACAATATGTTAGCCTTACCGTTTAAAAATAAATGTCTGATTTCAGCCAGTTTGGGTCTCAGGCTGTTTGTGTTTAGGTGAAATATATGAAGTCCATTTGTTCATTTAAACTTGTGTAATTCGGCAGTTCAACAAGTTGAAAGTACTAAACTCCTTGGAGTGATGCTGGATTGCACTCTGTCTTGGTCTCAGCATATTAATTATATTGTTTTAAAAATGGGAAGAGCAATTGGTATTTCCAGGAAATGTGCTTCTTTTGTTGCCCGTCCCCTTTTATGTCAGATAGTGCAAAGTTTAGTTTTATGTCATCTTGACTATTGCTCTGCGATGTGGTAATCTGCTGCCAGTGGTGACCTCAGGAAGCTCCAGGTGGTCCAGAACAGGGCAGCACGGTTGGTACTGGGCTGCTCACTAAGGTCTAATGTGAGCCGTATGCATGCCCGCCTCTCTTGGCTTAACGTTGAAAATAGATTGTCTTTTAATATACTTGTGCTGTTCAAGTTGGTCATGAGTAGTAAAACTCCTGTTTTTATACATAATCAGATTGTTTTTAGTAATACTGTGCACGAGCATTACACTAGAGGTTCCAGTAGTGGGCAGCTTGAATTGCCAGGTCCTAGAACCAGCGCTTTTGGGAGATATTTTATTTTTAGAGCATTAACTCTTTGGAATGGCCTGCCTCGGAACCTCTGCTGCATTTACAATAGATTAGATTGACTTTTAAAAAGAATCTTAAATAGTTTTTAAATTGTTTTTAACACTGTAAAGTAATTTTTTGTTTTTGTTTTACACTAATGTAATTTTAGCTATCTTAATTGTTACAGTCGTTTCATTATGCATTGTGTGTACTGACTTTTAATAATTTTGTTTTTGCAATAGTGATTGTTTTTGTATGTTTTTTTGTGTGTGGACCCCAGGAAGA
Source organism: Notolepis coatsorum (assembly GCF_963971535.1). Lineage (NCBI taxonomy): Eukaryota > Metazoa > Chordata > Actinopteri > Aulopiformes > Paralepididae > Notolepis > Notolepis coatsorum. Next base: position 118,095,778 of record NC_140166.1, read on the forward strand.
CTAGCTGGTTGCTATCGCACCAGCTAATGGGGATCCCTAATAAAATAAAATAAAATAAAATAAAATAAAATAAAATAAAATAAAATAAAATAAAATAAAATAAAATAAAATAAAATAAAATAAAATAAAATAAAATAAAATAAAATAAAATAAAATAAAATAAAATAAAATAAAATAAAATAAAAGTCATCCGCAATTGTCCCAGAAAAAAAGGTACATATAAGGCCCTCACTCCTATAGTGAGCAAATGCAGATGCATAGATCACACAATATCCACAACATTCCACAAAGCCCTCGCCCACCTGGAGGAGAGAAAATCCTACATGAGGATGCTGTTTGTTGACTATAGCTAAGAATTTAACACCATAGTCACCATACTACCATAGTCACCATAGTCACCATAGTATTTACCATTTACCATAGGCCCTGCCAGACATGACACCAAGTGCAGGGACTCAACCAAAGCTTGCACAGCTGGATCCTGGACTGGTGGTTGGGAGGCACAGAAGACAGGGCTGCTCGATTATGGCAAAAACATCCATATTTTGATTGTTGTCACCTTAGTAGCTAAACATGATTACTCATTCATGTGAGAACATCATATGACGACGACCTTTCTTCTCGGCCAAAGGCTGCCTTACTGTCATCTTCTATAAGTTATCAAAGACGTTTCAACGTGCCTTCGCTCCTTCCTGCCTCTCAACCAGTGGCGTCGTTAGCCCTGGGCTTCCGGGGCTTTAGCCCCGGATGTTTTTCTCCTAGCCCCGGACCTTAAAAAAAAAAAAAAAAAAAAATTGTTTACATTTCTTTTTTTTTTTTTTTTTTTTATGTCAGCATCCCCATTGTCTGTGCTGAATGTTTGTTAGTGTTTGGTATTTTTTGTTGGTTTTTAGTACTTTTAATCCATTTTTAGTAAGTAGTTTTCATTTGATCCTATCATTCTTTCATTCACCGATTTGTGGACTTGAAGATGTGCACTTTAACACAGCAGCACCTGGAGCCATCCATACCCATGTCCAGTGTCCACTGACAAAGACATGCTCATGATACTGTGATAAACTATAATAAGCTTTAATCGAACCCTGGTTCATTTCCTCGGATAGTCCGGTTGGTTTGGGGTGGTGTGAAAGCTCATTCACTCTTGCAAGTGAACCCTGCTACAGTTCATTTGAGATGTGAACGCAAAGCGGACCAAAGGCAGGAAAAGACCCAAAAATCGAATATTTCTTTTATGAGAAGACTGAAACATAATTATAATGAAACACACAATAGTTTTTTTTCGATTGCTTAAGCATGATTTTGAAAACAGGGCCCGGTGTTTCAAAACACACAATTAGCACAACCACACACACAATTATCAGAACACCTCAGATCCTTTGCTAAATTAAACACTTGTCAAAACCATACACTAATTTATAAAAACTACATTTTGTTACCATATGAAACACACGTTTCATATGACTCAATTCTGTTTGAACCAGTTACACACACTGCTGTGCTTAACCTAAAACACATTTAGCAATTCTACTTCTCAGTGATTAGAGTACTGTAAGTGAAGTATGCAGAGAATGTGCAAATATACAATCAATTCACCAAACACTACACAAGACCAATGCTGTAGAGTAGACTGATGAAAATATAATTTATTTATCTACATATACCCAAATCAATGATGCAGACTGCTAAAAAAAAACATTTTCTCTCCATATACCCAAATCAATGATGCAGACTGATGAAAATATAAATGTTCTCTCCATATAACCAAATCAGTCAACATTTCAACATGGAGAATCACAACAAAACATGTCCCAGTTTTCATGCTACTATGTGCATAACACTGTAAGCTCAGCAAATATCAGACAAACATAAAATACTGTATCCAGTACAGGTTAAAATTACAGTAAAACAAAAACAATTTTGAAAAAATTTAAATAGAGTACAGAAAATACTAGACATTATCTCTTTGCCTATGGATCTGGCAAGATCATTTTTTGTTGTGATTCTCCATGTTGACATGTTGACGGATTTGGGAAAATGGGAGAAAATGTATATTTTCATTAGTCTGCATCATTGGTTGTCTTGTGTAGTGTTTGGTGAATGTATTGTATATTTTCACGTTCTCTGTGTACAGTACTTCACTCTCTTTCCATTTTGGTTGAAGACAGGTGAACTCACCTGCTGCATTTTTATAGTGCTTAAACCTGATTGGTGTATCTACAATTAAGCAATGGTGTGTTTGTGCATCTGATGGCTGTGTTTAACCAATTGGCTCATATGTGTGGTAATTTGACATTCTGTGTCTAATGTAATGGAAGTGTGTTTAGTGTTTTGCAAATCACTGTGTGTATTGTTTTGCAAAAAGTGTGAGGCTGACATTGTGCTTATAGGGGTGCAAATCTGGGCCTACGTTTTGCTCCTTGAGTGTAAGGTTTTGATAATTGTGTAATACTTTTGATTTGAGTGTTTATGCAATTGAAGAAAACTGTAAAGACTAGAGATGAACTGTTTATTTCTTTTGTACATAGGCTGTGCATAATGTTTGTTTGTTTGTTTGTTTATTTGCTTATGTGTATGATTCTTAACTGTTTTTATTTTGTTATTGGTGTATATGTGTGTATGTATGTACAGTATATGTATATATATTATATATATATGTATATATATGTGTATATATGTATATTTGTAGTCCTGTTGGGGCCTCTTGGACCAGATCAATGTTTTATCTGGCAAAATAAAGGTTAAATAAATAAATAAGAAACTGATGATTTGGTCCTGTTAACTTTGAATTTTCTATGGGAACTGCCCAGATCCCTCTCATGGACATGGACCTCACTTTGAGAACCTCTAATGATTCGAGTTCTTCAGTATTCATCTCTAATTACTCTAAAATTGCGTATTTCTGTGTTTAAAAAAAAAAAAAAAGAGGGGGGGGGGGGGGGGAGCCCCCCTCCACCCCCCCGGGCTGAAGCCCCCAATGTTTTCTAACCCTAAAAACGCCCCTGCTCTCAACATGAGCTGAAACTACCGAGGGGCAGAGCACACCATTGTGAAGGAAGGGTGCGCTGCATTTATAACACAAGACAAATGTGAGCAATACAGCATGCGGCACAATAATCGTTTTATCGATTCTCTTGTTTTCAGGATCTTGGGAAGCCAAAATCGTAATTGAAATTGAAACTCAATGAATTGCCCAGTCCAACATAGTGATTAAGTTTGCTGATGACAAAACAGTGATAGTCCTGATTACCAATGACACAATATACTGTGACTATTGCATTATAATTGATATTGACTATCGTAGCCCACTGTAGTATAACTGTAGAGATTATTGTGCCCAGCTGCTATGCCATGCCAACTATTTTCTACTTTTATAAGATTAATTTTTTTTTATCCTATTCTATTGTCTTTGTTGCTGCACGGTCAAGAGAGCAAACAACTAAATAATTTATCTGTGCTTAAAAACTGTGCTGTGATGCGACAATTACATATATAGGTTCAGAAAACAGCCTTTTTGTTATGGTTTGACACCGACCCCAAACGCTATCGACACAAAGAGAGTTGTTTCAGAGTTGCCAAAAACTAGGGCTTGTTTTATTTCACAAAATAGCAGCAATAACATGGTTGAGAACAAACAAAGACTGGGATACAAGCATAGAAGAATGTTGCTGCTCTGCAGCTTCTCCCGGGAAGGTTCGCCTGAGGAATCTGACAGTGACGCCAGAGCCGCTCTGCAGAATCCTCTCGGCAGCTCTCCGAGGTGGTAACGGGACAGAGAGGGAGAGAGAGAGCGGGTTAGCTCAGAGTACAGTTGGGAACAGAGCACGTGACAGGAGAAGTGACTTGTCCCAAAACAGATAATCCAAGTGACTGAATCTTCGGTGTAAATACACACTGTGAGCAATGTCCCAACAACAATCCACGTGATAGAATCTTCGGTGCAAATACACACAGTGAGCGATGTCCCAATAATAATCCAAGTGATAATATCTTCGGTGTGAATACACACAGTGAGCGATGTCCCAATAATAATCCAGGTGATAATATCTTCGGTGTGAATACACACAGTGAGCAAAGTTCAAGCAAATATTATCCCAAATGAACAATCCAAAAAGCAGGCACAGGGTAAGTGACAGTCTGAACAAAAAGCAGGATCTCTTCAGTGTTTAACACACACGAAAAACGATAGGGTCAAAAGACTGCAAAACTCACCCAGGCGCTGTGCGTAAAGAGAGCAGGATCAAACAGGGCGAGCGCGTCGCTACGGGGAACGGGTTGTCCAAGCGGAATACTTCTTGAATGTCCTGGGAGGCAAAGCACAGGGAAACAGCAGGCAAGGAAGGAACGGCAAATGCTGATTATATATCAAAACGATCCAACAACACTTGATGGGGAATCGGGGTATATATAATCAAAGGAATGCTTAATGACAAGCTGTGACAGCTGCGGGATGAGATTGACAAGCGTGTGGTTGGGGAAGCACCAATCAAACGGCGTCTACAGGAAGAAGCGTGTGAATAGGAGAATGCAATTGATTAACAGAAAACTAAAGGAACAGAGCGAGTAGGCTTAAAGGAACAGAGCGAGTAGGTGAGCAACGGACAAAAACCTCACAGTACCCCCCCCTCCACGGGAGCCACCCGGCGACCAGGCCGACCCGGCTCGTCAGGATGGGCACGATGGAAGTCCGTGATCAAGCCGGGATCCACGATGAGCTGTCGGGAGACCCAGCTCCGCTCCTCCGGGCCGTAACCCTCCCAGTCCACCAGGTACTGGAACCCCCGACCCCGCCGTCGAACGCCCATTAACCGGCGGACCTGCCACTGGGGGTGACCATCCACCATCTCGGGAGGCGGAGGATCAGGAGCTGGAGGCATCAGGGGACTGAGGGAGACAGGCTTAACCCGGGAGACATGGAAAACGGGGTGAATGTGCATGGACGCAGGAAGTTTCAGACGCAGAGCCGCCGGACTGAGTACCTTCAGAACCTCGAAAAGGTCAGACGAAACGGGGGTTAAGCTTCTTGGCCGAGGACCGAAGCGGGAGGTCCTTCGCGGAAAGCCACACCCTCTGCCCAGGGTGGTAAGTCGGCGCAGGAACCCGGCGCCGGTCGGCCCCACGACAGGCGCGCTCAGATGTCCGGAGCAGCGCGGTCCTGGTGATCTCCCAGACCCGTCGGCAGCGGTCGAGGTGGACCTGCACGGAGGGAACTGCCACCTCCGTCTCCTGTGCGGGGAAAAGAGGCGGTTGGTAGCCCAGGGAAACCTCAAATGGTGAGAGGCCGGTGGCGGAACTGACCATGGAATTGATGGAGTACTCGACCCAGGGAAGGAAACGGCTCCAGGAAGCTGGTCTCTCGGCTGCCACACACCGAAGAGCAGACTCCACGCTCTGGTTCATCCTCTCCGTTTTTCCGTTAGTCTGGGGATGATAACCAGAGGAAAGACTGACCGTCGCCCCCAATCCCTTGCAAAAAGCCCGCCATACCTGGGAGGTGAACTGGGGCCCCCGGTCAGAGACGATGTCCTGGGGAAAACCATGAAGGCGGAACACGTGGTGAGTCAGGAGGTCCGCCGTCTCGGCCGCCGAGGGAAGCTTGGAAAGGGCCACGAGGTGAACCCCCTTGCTGAATCGATCCACCACGGTCAGAAGGCAAGTGTTCCCCTGGGAGGAGGGAAGACCTGTGACGAAGTCTAGCGCCACATGTGACCAAGGACGGCTCGGAACGGGAAGTGGCTGTAATAGCCCGGAGGGTGCCTGGTTCGATGCCTTGCTGCGGGCACAGACCGCGCAGGCCAATACGAACTCCTTGACGTCGTTCCGCATGGTGGGCCACCAGAAACGACGAGCCAGGAAGGAGAACGTGCGATGAACGCCCGGGTGGCAGGCGAACCGGCTGGTATGGCCCCACAGCAGCACCCGGGACCGGACAGAGTCGGGGACAAAGAGACGATGAATCGGAACGTTGCTTGGAGCACGCTGGAAGCGTAGGGCACGTCTAACCACCCCCTCGATGCCCAAGGTGATGGCTCCAACCACCCTGGCCTCCGGGAGGATGGGAGTCGGGTCCTCAGAGGGTGGAGCCCCCTTGGAGTGTAACCGGGACAGGGAGTCGGCCTTCGTGTTGCGGGAACCAGGACGAAAAGTCAGCGAGAAGTCGAAACGACTGAGGAAGCTGGCCCATCTCGCCTGCCGACCGTTGAGGCGCTTGGAAGCGCGGATGAACGTCAGGTTCTTGTGGTCCGTCCAGATGGTAAATGGCTCCTCGGCCCCATCAAGCCAATGACGCCACTCCTCCAAAGCAGCCACGACCGCCAGCAGCTCCCGATTGCCGGTGTCGTAGTTCCTCTCGGCAGGGAGAAACCGACGCGAGTAGAAGGCGCAAGGATGTACCTTCTGGTCCGTTGCCGAACGCTGGGATAAGACAGCCTCCAGTCCAGTATCCGAGGCGTCCACCTCAACGATGAACTGTCTCTTGGGGTCAGGGTGGAGCAAGATCGGGGCGGAAGTGAACCTCTTCTTGAGGGAGCGGAACGCAACACATGCCGCTGGGGACCAGTCGAACGGCAGAGCGGGAGAGGTCAGACTGGTAAGTGGCTCCGCCACTTGACTGTAGTTCCGGATGAACCTTCGGTAGAAGTTGGCGAACCCGAGGAAACTCTGTAACTCCTTCCGAGTGGTGGGTTCAGGCCATTCCTCCACAGCTTGGATCTTGCGAGGATCCGCTCGGGTCAAGCCCTTCTCAACGATGAAGCCCAGGTAGTCGACGGAGTCGGAGTGGAAACGGCACTTCTCCGCCTTGACGAAGAGCCGATTGTGGAGGAGGTCTTGAAGGCGGTCTTCCATTCATCGCCCTCACGGATACGGACAAGATGGTAGGCACTCCGGAGGTCCAGCTTGGTAAAGACGGTAGCCTGGGTGAGAGGCTCGAAGGTGGAGTTCATGAGAGGAAGAGGGTACTTGTTCTTGATGGTGATCTCGTTGAGCTGGCGATAGTCGATGCAGGGTCGAAGGTCCCCGTCCTTCTTCCCAACAAAGAAGAAACCGGCCGCCACCGGGGAGGAGGAAGGCCGAATGAGTCCTGCTTCCAAGGACTCAGAGATGTACTGATCCATCGCCTTCTTCTCCGGAACGGTCAGACTGTAGAGGCGGCTGCCGGGAAGGGGAGCCCCTTGGCGGAGGTCGATGGCGCAGTCGTAAGGGCGGTGGGGTGGAAGGGCCTGAGCCCTGGACTTACTGAAAACCTCCAAGAGGTCGTGGTACTCGGGAGGTATGGATGAAGAGTCCGGAGGCAACTCACCAGCGGGCCTCCGGGGCGGGGGACAGGACGCCGCCTGTAGACACTGGGCGTGACAGGAGGAGCTCCAGCCCTTGATGGTACCGGAGGACCAGGCGATGTGGGGCTCGTGCAGCGCGAGCCAGGGCCTACCCAGGACCACCAGGACAAGAGGGGATCGGGTGATAAGGAACTGGATTCTCTCAACGTGGTTCCCAGCGATGGTCAGCACGACTGGGCAGGTGCGTTGAGAGATGTCGGCCAGGCGGTGTTGGTCCAATGCGAAGATCTCCAAAGGCCTCACTAGGTCCTCAAGTGGAATGTTGGCCCGGGTAGCAAACTCGAAGTCGAGGAAACTCTCGTCTGCCCCAGAGTCGATGAGTGCCTCCACCGTGGCCCGTTGGTCCGCCCAGGCCAGGGTGACGCTCATCAGATGGCCAGGTGGTGCGCGGCTCTGGGAATGGGAAAAACGGCTCACCAGGATTTCCCGGGGTCTCGGCGAGCCTGGTCTTTTGGCCGGATGGGGCAGTTGGCGATTCGGTGTCCCTCCCGACCGCAATAGAGGCAGAGACCGGACCTGAACCTCGCCTCACGTTCAGCCTGGCTCAGATGAGAGCGTCCCAGCTGCATGGGTTCCTCCTCGCGAACCGAACGGGAGGGTAAGCTACCACCAGGCGTGTTGAGGGCAGGGCGACCAGCAGTAACGTCATGAGTATGGGGGGTCCGGAGTCCCTCAGGAGGTACCTGTCGGGTCCTCTCACGCCTTCTCTCCTGGAGGCGTCCGTCGATGCGGATGGCGAGGCTGAACAGGTCCTCGAGGGAGTCAGGCTCCTCCCGGGTCGCGAGCTGGTCCCTGACTGCGTCACTGAGCCCCCTCATGAAGGTTAGGCGAAGTGCTGGGTCGTTCCAACCACTCTCCACCGCCGCCAGTCGAAACTCCAGGACGTAGTCTGTTACCCCGCCGCTCCCCTGTCGGAAGGTACCCAACCGGGCTCCAGGATCCAGACCACGGGCTGGATGGTGGGACACCCTGCGGAGCTCAGCCACGAAGTCTGGATAGGAGAAACAAAAATCTGCATCCATTGCCCAGGAGGAAGTGACCCACTGGGCAGCCCGGCCTGAGAGCAAGTTTGTCATATAGGCCACTTGGGCTCCTCTAGAAGTGAATCGACTGGGTTGATGACGGAAAACCAACTCACATTGCATGATGAATGTGGCACACTCCTCGGGATTGCCGTCGAACAGCCGTGGGACGGAGAGACGGGGTTCCCGAGGTGCGGGATCGGGAAGCGTGGGGCCTGCTGGGGCTGCGGGGGATGCTCCTGAAGGAAGTGGGGGTACAATTAAAGCGTTAACGGTGTCGCTCAGCGTGTGAAGATGAAGGAGTATACTTGACTGTTGTCCTGCCAGAGCGGCCAGGGACCCTTGAATAGGCTGGACCTGTTCCCTGAGATCATGCACCGCAGCCGCAGCCCTCTCTAGTTGGTGACCGTGATCCTTGGTCAACTCGATCTGATTAGCTAGTGCTGTTCTGACTCTCTCTGTGTCGGCTGGGGTCGTCATATTGGTTGGATCGTAATGTTATGGTTTGACACCGACCCCAAACGCTAACGACACAAAGAGAGTTGTTTCAGAGTTGCCAAAAACTAGGGCTTGTTTTATTTAATTAAAAATAGCAGCAATAACTTGGTTGAGAACAAACAAAGACTGGGATACAAGCATAGAAGAATGTTGCTGCTCTGCAGCTTCTCCCGGGAAGGTTCGTCTGAGGAATCTGACAGTGACGTCAGAGCCGCTCTGCAGAATCCTCTCGGCAGCTCTCCGAGGTGGTAACGGGACAGAGAGGGAGAGAGAGAGCGGGTTAGCTCAGAGTACAGTTGGGAACAGAGCAGGTGACAGGAGAAGTGACTTGTCCCAAAACAGATAATCCAAGTGACTGAATCTTCGGTGTAAATACACACTGTGAGCAATGTCCCAACAACAATCCACGTGATAGAATCTTCGGTGCAAATACACACAGTGAGCGATGTCCCAATAATAATCCAAGTGATAATATCTTCGGTGTGAATACACACAGTGAGCGATGTCCCAATAATAATCCAGGTGATAATATCTTCGGTGTGAATACACACAGTGAGCAAAGTTCAAGCAAATATTATCCCAAATGAACAATCCAAAAAGCAGGCACAGGGTAAGTGACAGTCTGAACAAAAAGCAGGATCTCTTCAGTGTTTAACACACACGAAAAACGATAGGGTCAAAAGACAGTCTTGCAAAACTCACCCAGGCGCTGTGCGTAAAGAGAGCAGGATCAAACAGGGCGAGCGCGTCGCTACGGGGAACGGGTTGTCCAAGCGGAATACTTCTTGAATGTCCTGGGAGGCAAAGCACAGGGAAACAGCAGGCAAGGAAGGAACGGCAAATGCTGATTATATATCAAAACGATCCAACAACACTTGATGGGGAATCGGGGTATATATAATCAAAGGAATGCTTAATGACAAGCTGTGACAGCTGCGGGATGAGATTGACAAGCGTGTGGTTGGGGAAGCACCAATCAAACGGCGTCTACAGGAAGAAGCGTGTGAATAGGAGAATGCAATTGATTAACAGAAAACTAAAGGAACAGAGCGAGTAGGCTTAAAGGAACAGAGCGAGTAGGTGAGCAACGGACAAAAACCTCACACTTTTCAATGGACGTCGCCAATAAAAAAAATCCTGATTGTATATATATATATATATATATTTTTTTTTAAATAAAAAAATATTTGCTCCAGAGAGCCTTCTTCTGGGTGAAAAGGTGATGACAATGATCAATTAAATCTTACCTCATCAATCAATATCTAAAATGTAATTTTTTTTTTATACAACCTTCATACTGTCTTTTACTAGTATGCACTTTGCTACAACGTGCTGTAATCGACCTCGCCTATATTACTACATACTATGCTAATATGTTCTACTATGCACTCAAGTTCAATACTGTTTGATGAACAATCTTACTTACCCTTACAGTAGCTGCCAGAGTTTAACCATGGAGACTACGGATAGCGCCGAGGGCCAAACGCACAATGTGATGCAGTGGGCATGAGAATGAGTTGAGACAATGGTAAAGCTATCCATCTGTTTCTGGTAAGGCCATCCATCCTTGATAGACCGGAGCACCATTAACACATTGACCGCCAGCAGCAGGGGGCGCCCTTCATCGCCAGGTCTTTATTCAATGCATATAGTTTTAGACTGCGCCATTTGCGAGTGCTTAAAATATATCTTATAATATATCTATGGGTCTAATAACGCTGTTGAGTCTCAGTGAGTTGCTTCCAGTCAACATGGCCGAGACAGATTGTTTTTTCATCCGTACATTTCCGTTTTATACCATTTTGAATAGAGCATGGTTTGGGTGCTTTTCAGTAATTCCAGGAAAAAAGGCATTTGACTGTAATCCAGTCACCACGTTGTAATTTTTCGGCTGATTATCTAATCATCCTGAAATCAACGCTAGATTATCATTATTATGTCTCCTCGTGCATACATGAAATGACCGTCGTAGCGGGGCGCTCGATGTAAAATGTAAATGATTCGGATACTGAAAAGGCGTCGATCTGTCCTATTCCACTTTAGTGATTTCTACCTATATAGGTCTCACACCGCAAACGGAACACATGGTGATCCCTCTGTTTGTTTCCTCTCCTGTATTTACAGTTCCTCCTCTGTTATCTCTTCTCCTCCCCCGGTGTTGAACTCTTGGGTTTTCTCTGATAGGGATCCTGTTTAAATGAAGTCTTGGTGCTTCATCCCGGCCCTTCAGAACGTCATTCCTTTAATTTAGTCATTATAATTAACCATTAACCGGTGTCAGTTTCTGGGCCACTAACAGGCCCACTCAGTTCTGCTTGTCTGCATTATCACAGTTTGGGCGAGAAAGTAAATTATAATGAAGGTCTATATAGTCCAATTACTGATAAAAGCAGCAGAGTGCGGCCCTTGTAATTAGGTGCCAGTACCCCCCCCCCCTCCCTCTGTCTCTCTCTGTCTGTCTCTCTCTCTCTCTCTCTCTCTCTCTCTCTCTCTCTCTCTCTCTCTCTCTCTCTCTCTCTCTCTCTCTCTCTCTCTCTCTCTCTCTCTCTCTCTCTCTGCTCTTTGTTCGTCTTGCCTCCCCTCTATCCCTCTCTCCATCCATCTATTTCTCTCCTCTTTTCCTCTCTCGTTCC
>NC_140166.1:118112264-118134764 GCF_963971535.1 Notolepis coatsorum
TTTTCGTACAGAACTTGCAAGTCGCTTTGGATAAAAGTGTCAGCTAAATGACTAAATGTAAATGTAAATGTAAATATCAAACAGTGTTGAACTTGAGTGCTAAAGTCTTGAGTGCATACTGTAGTAGTATAGACATATTAGCATAGTATTTATTAAGTACTCTACGTATTGAGCTATTCCTCAAAAGAGACATACTTAAACCTCGTAGTCAATTTGGAAAGTGAGAAATCAAAACGATCATATAGAAACATTTACGTGTGAACCAACATGGTCTGGTGTAGGATAAAAGGAATTCTCAGAGATGGAGAGAAATAAAGACCTTCATCACTGAACCTGAAACACTATGTTGATTTAAAACACTGTTAACATATGACTGTATTATTGATTTAAAATATGTAATACAGTGTGATTGATTTAAAACACTATGTTACTATATATCTGTATGATTGATTTAGAACAGTGTTACCATATCTGTATGATTGATTTAAAACACTGTGTTACCATAACTGTATGATTGATTTAAGAAACCTCTGGGTCATCTTCGAACAGGCCATGAATCTGGACAAACATGTCAAAACTCTGACTTGCAATTGTTTCTTTCACTTAAGAAACATTTCAAAACTACGGTCCATCATATCTCACAACAAACTAGAAATGGCTGTACACACCTTTATTTCATCCAGACTCAATTAATGTAATTCACTCTTCATCTGTCTAAATAAAAAATCCATTGATCAACTTCAGCTGGTCCAAAACGCTGCTGCCAGGCGACTCACTATGGTAAAAAAAATCATGCCACACCACCCCCATCCTTGCTTCCCTGCACTGGCTCCCGGTAATCTCCAGGATCAATTTCAAGGTGCTGGTGTTTGCCTCTATAGCCCTCCATGGGCAAGCCCCCCCCCCCATACTTTCCTCCAGCCGGTCACTGCGGTCATCCCATCAGGAGCTCCTGGTGGTGCCCAGGACCAGACTCAAAACAAAAGGGGACCGATACTTTGTGGTGACTGCCCCAAGGCTCTGGAACGCCCTCCCTTTAACTCTGAAAACTGCTCCCTCAGAGCTCGTTTTTAAAAGGCAGGTAAAAACCTACTTCTACAGGCAGGCTTTTTAAACACCCATAGCCGTTTTTCTCTCTTTTCATGTATCTAAAGAAAATGTATTTTATTATTCTGGTGATTTAGCTAATATTTATGTTTTTTCTTCTCTTCACATTTATTTTTTGTATTTTCACTGATGTTTTAAAATGCTGTGAAGTACTCTGTGCATGCACTCGTGCTGAGAAGGGCGCTATAAAAATAAAAAAGTTTTACTTACTGACTTACTTGCCAATTGCCGGCGGAGCTTCCAGTAGCCCCATTGCCCGGGTCGTCGTCGGGGCATCCAATGCCGCCACCACATGAAAAGACTTCGTAACATCCTGCAATATTTCTCTCAGTTAGAACTGGGCTTCAATATGCTGAAACCAGGGTCGGGGATTGTGATGCCAGAAGTCGGGCAACTTAATTGCTGCAGTGTAGATGGTGGCGCTAACGTTAGCTGCTCCGTCCATGATCGAATCAAACTCACGTCGGGTCACCAATGTGGGAGTGCAGGAATGACTAGACTGCAGACGGTGGTTGAGTTATTCTTTTTTACTTCCCAACATAAATTATGTAAATAAAGTGTAGATTCGATCAACGTATATATTGACAGCTGACGTCTGCGTATTTGTAGATTCATGCCAAACTTCCTCAGTCTCCTCAGGAAATAGAGCCGCTGGTAGAGCTTTCTTGACCACTGTGTGTAGTGTCAAGGAGAGGTACTTGGTAAGCCATCAGTCGACTAGCCATCAGACGTTTATGATATGTAACAAATATATATTTAAATGTATTTTGCCAGTCTCTATCTCCAACTGATATAATACAGTATCTACGAATAACCAGTTCAACTGATATAATGCAATAGTGATTCCACTTATAACCAGTTCAACTGATATAATACAGTAGTGATTCCACTTATAACCAGTTCAACTGATATAATACAGTAGTGATTCTACATACAGCCAGTTCATGAATGTTTTTACATGCTGTTGTCTGTTCTAAACACTGGTCTCTGACAGGACATCTCTGTTCTAAACACTGGTCTCTGACAGGACATCTCTGTTCTAAACACTGGTCTCTGACAGGACATCTCTGTTCTAAACACTGGTCTCTGACAGGACATCTCTGTTCTAAACACTGGTCTCTGACAGGACATATCTGTTCTAAACACTAGTGTCTGGTAGGACATTCCTGTTCTAAACACTAGTGTCTGATAGGACATTCCTGTTCTAAACACTAGTGTCTGGCAGGACATTCCTGTTGTAAACACTGGTGTCTGGCAGGACATTCCTGTTGTAAACACTGGTGTCTGGCAGGACCTTCCTGTTCTAATCACTGGTGTCTGACAGGACATCTCTGTTCTAAACACTGGTGTCTGGTAGGACATTCCTGTTCTAAACACTGGTGTCTGGTAGGACATTCCTGTTGTAAACACTGGTGTCTGGTAGGACATTCCTGTTGTAAACACTGGTGTCTGACAGGACATTCCTGTTGTAAACACTGGTGTCTGACAGGACATTCCTGTTGTAAACACTGGTATCTGGCAGGACATTCCTGTTCTAAACAGTGGTATATGGCAGGACATTCATGTTCTAAACACTGGTGACTGGTAGGACATTCCTGTTCTAAACACTGGTGACTGGTAGGACATTCATGTTCTAAACACAGGAAGTGATGTGTTTTATGTCACTCAATAGTTAAGGTGAATTTCCAAGATGGAAAGCAAGTCAATACAGTGCAAAAACAATAACAACAACATCACGTATCACCAATAGATGTCGTAATTTTTTATTTAGCTGATTACCACTTAAAATTAATTTTTTTTGAGCATGGAGAAATGGTTTGAGTTGCAGGACTGAGAAATAATGTTATAAGTAACATTGTTAACCTGTTACGTCCTAGCACTATTTCCTGGAAATCCGCCTAAAAATACATACCTAAGTAAATGGAAGATTGCTCCACTTCTTCAAGGTTCATTTGCATGTTCTTGGTATCTAGGGACATCTATGGATCTCGTGGAATGTATTCCCAGTGTCAGAAATATTGTGTCTGCTACTAGGCTTGAGTAAATTGTGATGAGAGAAAGGAGAATATAAACTATGATTTTTCTTTGCATATTTGACAGTGAATAACACCATGCAAAAAATGTCCAGCTATGAAAAGCCTCGTTCAGCACCCTCTTGAGATCATGTGTACAATCTAAGCAAATTAATAAAGGGAAGATGATTAAACATAATGTTTTCAAGTTCTCAAGTTCTTTAATAGTTGTCATACAGAAGTACAGAATACTTTCATACAAAATGCTTCTTACTGTTACGCTCCAGAGACTGTGCTAGACAAGATAGTATCAAATAACATAATAACATAATATAGCATGAATTTAGAAGAAGAAAATGAGGTCACAGTGTTCGGTATAGACATATGTACAATGTTCTGAGTTACCATATAATATACAATACACAATACTATGCAGTGTACTAATGTACAGTACTATCTAGTGCAAAGCAGAAATGGGATGAGGTACAATTTTAGGTACAATTTACAGTAAGGTGTACGAGTTGTAGTGCAATCCTTCATCCATAAATATAAAGTGTGGGGAGTGGGTGCTACAGTGTGTTTGTTTAAAGTGGGTGTGTGCTATAAAGTGTGTGGAGTGGGTGCTACAGTGTGTTTGTTTAAAGTGGGTGTGTGCGTGTGGATGTGTGTGCTATGTGCGTTTGGTGGTTGTTGTTGTGTAGTGTTCATTCATTGTTCGTTTAGCAGCCTGATGGCCTGGGGATAGAAGCTACTTCTGAGTCTTTCTGTGCTCGCCTTGAGACTCCTGTATCGCTTGCCTGACCGCAGCAGTTCGAAGAGGCAGTTGTTCGGGTGACTGGAGTCTTGTAGATACAGTACTGAATTCTGCCATCCGGACACATGCAATTTGAAATATTATTATAGAATATAGAATACCAGGCCTATACTAAATTACCTTATTATAGCCAACTCGCACATCTATTCGATCGGGCCAAATCTCAATTTGGATTTAGTATCTCCAGGCATGCAGGAAGAACCATGAATGAAATCTACTGTATGTACAGTACAGTTCCATTCTTATAATGGATATAGCTCTGCCATTTTGGATCGGATTGCAACGGGATTGTTGCTAAATGTTCACAGAAGGTAGACACACTATCTGCGCTCCAATCTATGCCAATAACGTTCAGTTTTGTGATAGATAATCCACAGAAATAAGAGAAAAAAAAATGCATACAGAAGTAATTTGCTTGCAGGAAGCTGGAATCGGCTGGGAAAGGTTGTCGAAAGCTCTGGATGCCCTCTCCTCATATGACTACAATCGGCGACGTTTAGCAAATAAAAAATTGCGGATATTCTCTAAATTATAAACACATTCCATGAACTAAAATCTCACTAATACCACTTTACCCTATTGGTAAACAAATGTATTGTTGAAAATATACACTATGACTGCTGAAATGCAACATTATGTCATACAGTCTAGACTCTAGAGAGATTGATTTATGATGTGATGTAATTTTGGGACCGGTACCGGACCCGTCGGGCTTAAGAGGTTAACACTGATGAATTACAGAGAAATACAAAACCGTAATAATGAGCCTTTAAAATATAAATTTTTACAAGCGCACGCACAAAGAGATGCCTGTTAACGACACCAGCAAAAGTGGTAATGATTCTAAATGTGTCTGAACAACCAGCAAGGAGAGAGAACATTAGAGCAGCCATAAAAGTGGGCAGTGGCTAACATTTGGCTTTACAGAAGCGACTTTAGTGATTTGGGGGCCGTAGGCAAAGACCAATGAGAGGTTGTTCTCAATTTTGATGAACGGAACCATGCAAGGACAGACTGGAACTAAGACATTTAGGACATTTTGACCCAGATCAGGCCACCAGCCCGCGGATACTGTCTGCACCACCGCCGCCCCGCCCTAGCGACGCACATATAAACACACCAGCCCTAATTCCACCAGTATAAGCATAATGGATGATACTCTGGAGTCTAGACTACTATACTATATATATATATATATATACTCTTCATGGTTACTCTCCTGGTAGTAGTCTATAAAATATTTATAATTACATATTTAATTAATCAGGTAGGCTACTGTACACATTTGTATTTCTTCTAAAGTTAAACAATAAATCATATTTAAATAAAAAATTGCTGTACATATTTGGCTATATTCTGCTAAGGTAATAACATTACTCCTGAGCATTGCTGGTCTATAAACAATAAAATAAACAAACAAGGGGTATTAAATGTATGTGTTCTAGTGCTCTGATATTACTGGTCCAGAAATTATAAATAATATCTAAAACTGAACGAAACGTAAGTACTGTAAACTGAGACTGAATCTGGTGGATTTAGCCCATTCAAAACCAATCATATCAATCAAACCAATCAATCAATAGGTCCTGAAATGCATACATTAGCCAGCTGTCAGATGCACTAACGGCATTAATCATACAAGCATATGGATGGAGGTTTACTCAGTAATGATCCATGACACCTGAACACGACGGACACAAAGACCAGGCTCTGGCCCTGGACATGAATATACGTCACGCGTGGCGTCAGACTTAACAACCGAATACGGCTATACATGTTTTAGATGATTGTTTTACAGTCCACGGATGTTCAGTGGCAGCCTCGGAAATTATCATTTCATTAGCAGTGTGCAGAACTAGTGTTAGCTTAGCTGTGTCTATCAGCTCAGGACAAGAGTTTGGCTAACATTAGCTTAGACATTTTATATAATATAGATAAAGCCTTATATTCTACCTCACCCAGAATCACAAGACTTCTGCTACAACACAATAACGTGCCACCTGCAGAAGCTGTTCTTCCTGAGGAGACTCAGGTCGTTCGACGTGTGCAGCCAACTGCTGCTATCTTTCTACCAGTCGGTTGTAGCCAGCGTCCTCTTTTTTTGCTGTGGTGTGCTGGGAGGGCAACATCAGCTCGAGGGACTCCAGCAAGCTGAACAAGCTGGTGAAGAAGGCTAGCTCCGTAGTGGGTGGTGAGCTGGATAACCTAGAGGTGGTGGCTGAGAGGATGATGAGGAAAAAGCTAGAAGCCATCCTGAAGAACCCCTCTCACCCCCTCTACGAGGAGCTAGCCAGAATGAAGAGCACGTTCAGCCAAAGACTCATCCCCCCCCGACACACCACAAACAGCCTCGGCCGATCCTTTATACCGGCAGCCATCAGGCTCTGCTGCCAGAACTATCATTGTCAGAACTCGGGACTTGAGAACTAGAGACTCATATCACTGGACTATCTCGTATTTGTACTTTTTTATATTATATTGTATTTGTATTTGTATTTGTATTTGTATTTATATTTTATATTGTATCTATAGTATACAGTAGATACTGGACTGTATAGAACTGTGAAGCTCTGTATCCCCCCCATGCTGCTTTGACACCCGAATTTCCCCAAGGGGATTAATAAAGGATCATCTTATCTTATCTCAATAGGAAGCCAAGGAAAATATGACTGTATGTTTTAAGCAAATTTGCGCATCAGTTAGCACCAGGTTCAGCTCAACTAGACCCTGAAGATTTCCATTACTTGGTTTATGTCAGGAGCAATGTTTCTTCTACAATGTCAAACACTTTGAACCAATGGACATCTTTCAGTGTTGGTTTTGTGGTGATGTGCCTTTTCAAGCGTTTCCATCGTGCACAAGCTATCCACAATGACACCGCAACCCTATATCAATCACAATAGCACTAGCTCACAATCACAATGCCGCAACCTGGGCTCAAACTGCAGTAGTAGATGAATGCTTTCATCTCTACACTACCCCTTGTTACAGTTATGTTTAGGGTTAAAGGAACAGGCCAACTTTTTGGGAAATTAGCTTATTTGCCATCTACCCTGGAGTTAGACAAGCAGATACATACCATTTTCTTCTATGTGCATGCAATAGACTAGCCTAGCTTAGCGTCATTCACTGGAAGTACAGTAGGTGTGCCAGTGAGTTGCCAACAGTCACGAAATACACTCCAAATACAACTCCAAAACTTTCCTGTAAACATGTTGTGACCTGCGTACAGTATTTACCATGTAAACTTTAATTTTTTTTAAGAATTAGACATTTTCGTTTTCTAAGCAGATATAAACTCGGAATTCTCTTTTGCCGAACCACTGCTGCCTGGGCGAAGTGATTTCATCAGCTCAAAAGCCCGGTTTTTCAAAAAGCAACAGTAATAATTAGAAAACGAAAATGTCTAATTCCTTCTTTTTGTTTCTCCACGTGGTAAATAGTGGTACAGTACATAAGTCACAACATGTTTACAGGAACGTTTTGGAGTTGTATTTGGAGTGTATTTTGTGACTGTTGGGAACTAGGCTACACTGGCACACCTACTTCCAGTGAATGACGCTAAGCTAGGCTAACGGTGCGGCTGTTCCCTAAGCCTAATGCATGCACAGAGAAGAAAAGGGTGTATCTGCTTGTCTAACTCCAGGGTAGATGGCAAATAAGCGAATTTCCCCAAAAGTTGGCGTGTTCCTTTAAGGTTAGTTTAAGATTAGCTTTTTTTAATAAAAAAAACTTTAGGTTAACAGTGGTTTAGTTAGGGTTAAGGTAGCAATGTGGTGAGGCTGTCGGAAAGTAGTGTCTCTGTAGTGCCAAGGTCAAAAGCACCCGCCTACCAATGTAGTGTCCCGGGTTCCATCCCTGGTAGGCACACTTATATAGTTAACCACAGAGACTGCAGATAGCGCTGAGGGCCATACACAGTGCATGAAGAACACACCCCTAAGGGTGTCTGAGCATGAAGAACACACCCCTAAAGGTGTATGAGCATGAAGAACACCCCCCTAAAGGTGTCTGAGCATGAAGAACACACAAAGAACACACCCCTAAAGGTGTCTGAGCATGAAGAACACACCCCTAAAGGTGTCTGAGCATGAAGAACACACAAAGAACACACCCCTAAAGGTGTCTGAGCACGAAGAAAACACCCCTAAATGTGTCTGAGCATGAAGAACACACCCCTAAAGGTGTCTGAGCATGAAGAACACACCCCTAAAGGTGTCTGAGCATGAAGAACACACCCCTAAAGGTGTCTGAGCATGAAGAACACACCCCTAAATGTGTCTGAGCATGAAGAACACACCCCTAAAGGTGTCTGAGCATGAAGAACACACCCCTAAATGTGTCTAAGCATGAAGAACACACCCCTAAAGGTGTCTGAGCACGAAGGACACACCCCTAAAGGTGTCTGAGCATGAAGGACACACCCCTAAAGGTGTCTGAGCATGAATAACACACCTCTAAAGGTGTCTGAGCATGAATAACACACCTCTAAAGGTGTCTGAGCATGAAGAACACATGTAGAGGAAGTGGGACAGAGAATGTGACGCCCAGGGCGTGATATGGGGTTGGACACAGCGCCTGCATGTTTTGTCAATCCAGGGTTTGCTTCGTCAGTCCGTGGCCCTGCAAGCGTCTGGGGCCCATTTCACTTGAAACGGGTGACACAAAGGTAACGCCGCCAATGTACACACATACACATGTATACACACATGCACAGATAAAAATGGCACTCAACTCTGAGTGCTATCTTTCCCTCTCTTGTCTCTTTTAGCATACCTTTTTCTTATACACACAAACACACACACACATGCATGTGCACACAGACACTCATGCATGCACGCACGCAAACACACACGCACCTCCCTCTGCCCCTCTCATTTTCAATTTGCCATCGTCGTCTCTTTGATGAGCTTTCGTAATAAAAATCCCAAACAAAGAGACAGTGGCTTTTGTAGCTCTTTGCCGGCTGCTGCTGACTTTGTTACATGAGATCTGTAATAAAGGAAAGTAATATTCTTTAAACATTAAATAAGACTTTAATTGGCGCTCCTGTGAAAAACGTGCCCCGCGGAAGATGTAATTGAATGTCCTCCACGCGTCAGGGGAATTAAAATAGGTCATTTCATATGTGTTGCTTTATTTTTGATCGAATCCACTTTTAAGTGGTTGTGACAGTGGAATTATCAGTTTTTCAGATGCTGCACATGCGAGTGCTCAATGCCTGACGATTGAAAAGGAGAGAAAGAGAGAGAGAGAGAGAAGTGGGGAGAGAAAGAGACCGGTTCGGGAGTGAGAGACTGTTTCAGAGAGAGAGAGATGGAGGAGGGGAGGAGATGACAGAGACAAATGTCTTTGCATTGACAGCTGTCCTCCATTTTCCCTCAGACAGACATACAAATGAGAACCACAAATCAAAGCAGTCCCTCTCAGATTAATCCCGGGGCCTGGGAACGAGACCGGCAGGGATTGGCAGGAGTAGTTGATGGAACCGGATGGGTCTTTGGACTTTGATAAACTATATCAATATAAAACATTTGAGGATCAGGATTTAATCTGGAACTGGTTGTTTTATGTGCAAAACGAGAGCATGTGTTGGTTGATTAAAAATGTGAAGCGCATATCTTTGCAGGCTCGTGCTGATGTGAAAATCGTCTGATGTATTGATATATCAAAGGTGTAGGTTTAGAGAACGATTTGCAATTGGCACTTGCCCTGGTGTGAGACATAAACGCAAATTAGAGGATCAACAAATCAATATAAAGCACAACAATCTGAAACGTTGTCATTCCTTGTGTGAAATATGAACACATTTAATTTCAAACCTTTATTTAAACTCGAGAGGCAACTGGGGTTTCCCTCATTTTCTGTCACGTCAAGTGTACATGCAGAAATAAGCAAAACAATTATAATAATAATATAATATATATAATCACACACAGCATATAAAATCATCAAACAAAGAGACAACAAGGCGAGGAAAAAAGCAAGAATAACAAATCAATTAAAACACATACAACTTTATTAAAAAACGTTGGAGATCAATGTTTTAAACTCTGCACCAGTGAGAATCTCAAGGACTGTTGGAGTTCATTCCACATACCAGTTCATCAACTGGCATGAATACAAACAAAAATATCCAGCATTAAATGTAATTCACGTTATCTTTATAGTATCGTACAGCTTGGTTTCAATTTGTGAACATGAGCAAGTCTCTCTCATCATGAGCAGCAGAGCAGAGAGACAAGACTGTCAAGTGATGATGTCATCAAGAGACAAATCCTGGAGCTGATACATAGACAGTGAACAGTGGACCTACTCCCACTATGACAGTAACCATGGTGATTTTACTAGGATATGGGTACATCTTCTTATTCAGAGATGCAGAGCCCTGGGGCGGCTGGGTCGTGCAGCGGACTAAGCGCCTGCCTACCACCGCAGAGACACTGGTATCGAATCCAGCTGTCAGCGGTACCTCCGGCTTGGTCGGTCATCCATACTAACCAATTGGCAGTGTTAGCAGGTGGCAAGCCAGTAGGGGTGGGAATCACCAGAGGCCTCACTATACGATACTATCACGATACTTGAGTCACGATACGATAGTATTGCGATACTAAATATATTGCAATATGCTGAGTATTGCAATATTAATATTGCAATATATTGCGATTTATTACCTTTTTTTAACTGCAAAGTAAAACTTTGTCAACATGTTTTATCTAATAAAATAAAGTTCAGTCTGTTGATCTCACTTCAATCATTTTTATTCCAGAACATGGTATTTTCTCAAGTAGACAGATGTAAACACTATAATCTGTGTTGCACATGTACCTGACAAACTGAACTGTTTGTATTACAGTCATATTCCAACATAACTGAATGCACACATGTGCATGTGGACTACTGTACTATTACAGGTATTGAAATGAACAATGCAACTTATACAATTTTTAATTTTTTTTTTAATTTTTTTTTTATATAAATAATTAAATATCTATACTTGGCGTCCCTGTACCAATACAGTATCGCCACGCAAAGTATGGCGATACTACTACGTATCGATATTTTCCCCCACCCCTAGAAGCCGGCAGGGTGTGTATCCTGGTTGTTGTAAACAGCGACACCTACAGGTCGGTCGGGGCGCCTGCTCAGCGAGGGAGGGAACTGGGGGAAGTAGTGTGAGCCTCCCGCGCGTTACGCTCCCCCAGTGAGAGTCCTCGCTGTCAGGTGAAAAGAAGCGGTTGGCTGACTCCACATGTATCAGAGGGGACATGTGATATTATCTATCAACCCTCCCTAGACCGGAAAGTGGGGGGCAAATGCGCGCAACAACCAGGAATGGGAGCGGGGAATTGGCATAACGACTAAATTGGGATGGGAGAAAAATACAGAAAAAGGAGGAGAAAAGGTAGAAGGAAAAAAAAGAGATGCAGAGCCCTGGATTTAAATAAAACTAATTTGATTGTACAGTAATAGCTCAAGCTACATTTCTATGAGCACCACAAAGTCAGTCACTAAATACTAACTACAAAGAGTGTCACACAATATTTAAAAACCAAAAAATCCATGTCATTGTATCCTTGTAAATTGTACTTACTATTTTGTAAGCCAGCCTTAAAGACGGGGATATTTCAGGGAAATGAGGAAGAGTGAGTTTACATGTCCAGCGATAACAGAGCAAGCTCTGCGGCACTTTCCATGCCTGGCGCTGTGTGCACTGTGCACAACAAAGGTTTAGGATAACAGAGGCACCATCAGCTATAAGCTTGATTTAAAAAGAAATATATATATTTCTCTGCCTGTATACTTTTCGACAAGTTTGTTTTATGAAGCTGGATGCACCAGTTACACTACTGAGAGAATTATTATTTATTTTATAAAAAATAATTAAGCGGTGGTAGAGCCAATATTTATTGAAATAGCATAGGCCTAATCCACCTCTTTGAGATGGTCTCTACAACACAAAAAAAATTTAACGTTCGTTTTCAGTGGCGAAATAAAGAAATAATCACTTCCTGTAATCACTTGACCGGCTAGAATCCATTCTAAAACAAGATGTTGAGCCCCCCTGAGAGGATGGTAGTGAGAACGCTTGCACTGCTTTGGCCGCATTGAATTACTAATATGTGATGGCGCACACTCAAAAGTCCCAAATGTAAAGAATAATCAGATTGTGCCATTGTGTGTGGTTGTTTGTTCGACCAAAGTATCGTCTGGGACTTTGGCTTTTTGTGAGAAAAAAATGTAAGGTCCGAAACTGCGTTTTGAAAAGCATTGTGGGCGGAGCTTCCATTTGATTACATTACGGCAGAACATTTGACCTCCCTACTAGTGTATGAGTGAGTCTGTTTGTGTGTTTGGCTGTTGTTTCTTTCATTGGGAGGCTTTCCCGTGTCGTGATTGATTAGTGCAGGTTCATACATTTTAGCGCTCAGGTAGCGTTTTTGATGTGTTTTTACGACGTGTGCCGGGAGTCCGGGACACAAACACTCTTAGAATTGCAATTTCCATTGGCAAACAGATATCTCCTGCCATTCCCAGCTGCCTTCCAGAGAGTCAGGTTTATAGGCTCAAGTCAACGGATACTTTGCATTGTATGTTAGATAATACTGAAATACACCTGGGACTCCTACCCTTGATCTGGGTATAATTAAATCTAGGCTTTTTGTTGTTACAAAGGAATCAGATAAAAAGGGATTGATGTTTCTGAACCAGTTTTGAGGGAATGTAAAGAGGAACAGAGGCAATGATACAAGTGAACCTTGCTGGAACATTCATTTTTCAGCTCTACCCTATAGAGCAGGGGTCAGCAACCTTTTTGACATGGAGTGCCTGTTTGAAATATAGTTGTAACTAGTGTGCCTCAACAATATTCCATGCATCGTCATTTTTCTTTCTCAGAATCAGGTATTTTTAATGAAATTTTTTACATTATTACATCATTATTGTTATTGTTATTATTAACAATATTATTATGATGGTTGTATCCTAAATCTGAGTTGGGGGGGGGGGGGATGCAATGCAGACAAACAGCTGCACCATTTCACTCACATTTGCCCATTCATTTTTGGACACATCACACACCATCACACATCACACACCATCGGTGTGTGTACTGTACGTGTGCTGTCATAGCTCCACCTACAGGCCTAATGGAGAACACCAGGAGAACACCAGGATGTGAATGGAGGGTGAATGTGAGGTATATCGTGTAAATAAGTTTTGATTGATCGCAAGACTACACTCTAAAAATTATAATAATAATTTACCAGAACTTAAAAATATTGAGTTCAGTTACTGTGCATTAAGGTTTTCAGTTTTCAATCAATAATAAGTTAACAGAAAAATAAGTACACAACCACATTATTTCAACCTAATAAAACTATGTTTATTGTCATTGTTTTAAGAACACAAGTTGACTTGGTAATACTCACATTTTGAGTAAAAAAATGGCTTTTAACATGTGCAATGTTCAATGAAATAGAAAAATAAATAATAAAATGTGTTGATTAATCCCACTGGTCACAATAATGACCGTAATAATGTTTTTGTTATAAAGCTCTGCAAATGTTACTGAATGATGTAGCAATGTATTTCCAGCTAAATTGAAATAATAAACAAATAAAGGGTCTCAATTAAATATGTGGCAGTAAAAAGAACCTGTGGGAGGATTCCAACAAGATAAATGCGACAACAGTGCAAAATATTTCACTATAATATTTCAAAGCAAAAAAAAATATATATATAGACCTATATATATACTCCCCCACCCCCCCCCCACCCCCCCCCACCCCCCGATGCCTAGGGTTGCCTACCCCTGCTATAGAGCAACATGGTATCATGTCCACACGTGAAGTACACCCAACGGTCCACTACAGCATAGTGTGTCAGTGTCATGATAAATGGTTATGGTGCGTGAAAAGGACATGTAGGTATGAAGGTGCAGTTGAGGTGCCCTACCAGCAGGGGGCGTTAACTTGAACCTCTATTTAATAGGGAGGTAAATTAAGAACACATTCTTATTTACAATGACGGCCTGGTGAGAGGACAAAAAGGTCTCTCGAAGGGTAACAGGGAAAGGGACAAATACATTTAATTAAATTAAATAGAAAAGAGACAGATGATACATATATCACAGAGGTAAGGGAAATAATTAAAACACACATCGAACGGACAACCAAATCAAATTACAACCCCAAAACAAAACAGAAAACTCAGTGATCGGGGCTTAAACCTGCAGTTGGAAGCAAATGCTTTTACCATTATACTACCACCCATGTTGCAGTTATGGTTAGGGTTGAGCTTGGTTTTAAGGTTCGCTGAACAGCTATGGTTAGTTTAACACTAGCACAGCCATGGAGAAAATGCCACTAATTCCTGCCAGGAACGGGTCAGATGACCCGACAGCTTATATGAGAAATATGAGAAAAATAAACATCTCTGAATATAAAAATATGAGGTTTACCACAATGAAATGTAGGTTTGAGTGACATAAAAAAAAAAAATATATATATATATATATATATATATATATATATATATATATGTGACCCGACGTGGCCAAACCCGACTTGTTGCGGCGAGATACAAGCATCAGAAATCGCGAAAATGTCTCGCCTTATTCATTACAGGTACTTGAGAGAGGTGTTGAAACACACACTGCTCTGCTTTCATCATCGCAGAGAGAACGGAAAAATGCATGCATGTAACATTAAGTTACACTTCTTAACTTTATAACAAACAAAAAAAGACGCCTCTCAATATAGAATATTGAGTGAGTCGGCCGCCCGTTTCTGTCCCAGACATTAACACAACAATCTGTTATAAATCACAGTTAGAATGTCAAACATTTTATGAGTGAACGAATTTGTGGATTTAACTGGCTTACATTAATCTTTAACGTTGAATATTAAGCTTGTATTGCCAAATGTAGATGACGAATAAAACGTTGACGCTTGCTTAGGCACGGTGACAAGCGGACAGAATTAACAACGCACACTGACACTCTGCACTCAGCCCTCCTCCCTCCTCGTTTCTACAGCCTATTGTGTCCCTAAAACAAAACCATCCATGATGAATTAATTAAATGTTTGTAACACAGCAGGGTCATTACAATTTTGCAGTTCTTTAATTGTCTTGTTCGCCCAATAATGGTAACCAAATTGGAAAGAGACCCACTCACAGAGAGAACGAAGCGTTTGAAAAAAGCATGCATAGTGTAACATTAAGTTACACTGCTATCTTAACGTTAGCAAGCTAAGTGTAGCAGGGTGGATTATCCCTGCTTTGTGGGAACGGTTGCTGGCAGTCACAAGGTAGCTGGACACAGTAGAGCTCCGTCTGACTGACTGTCTTTGGGGCCTGGAGCGTCAAACTGGGGCCCGGTAGTGGGAGTGAATGGGGCCCAGGATTTACCAACCTGGTCTGGTACTCTGGTCTTCCTCGCCTCTCCGAGGCGGTCAGCAGTACTCCCCAACTCGCTCTCACCTCCCTGAATAGCTCTGTTAACCCTCCCACACCTAGTGACTGATATGCATAAATAGATTTGTTCCCCCCGCAAGCAGTACCCTCCCTCGACGACCGCTAGAGACCTTAATGACTGGAAGGAGAAAGGGTCAAATAATAATAACATTACCTGCATCAAAAAGGGTTAGGGTTAGACTCAATAACGGACACGCACACCAGGGGCGTAATTTGCGGGGGGGGTCCCTGGAAAATGTCCCCCGCATGATTTCAGAATGCAGTATTTGTCCCCCCCATGTTTTTACCCCCAAACCGCTGCAACTGCGCGGCCTGGCGGCCAGCACTGTGACTCGCTAGTCGCTACTACACAGTGCCGGCACTGCAGATTTACCCTACTCTTGGAATTCATTGCCAGATCCTCAAAGTCATACATAGGGGCGCTGTCTCGATAATGCAGTGTTATTAAAGCAGCGTGTAGCCGGCCGACGCATGAACCAGTTGGAAGCGTCAACGCGGAACTGGAAATCCGTTGGTAAAGAAATAGCGGCCTGGAATCATTTTTGGGAATATATCTGCGGTTTCCCTGGCGGATGGCGAACAAGCCATCCTGGACCCCCGACAGGTAAGGTAAGCGATTTTAGATGTATCACTTTAAGTGTGCGGCTGTTGTCCGAATACTAGTGAATATTGAAAAATAAAGGCATGACATTTAGAGACGTCCCGTCGTAGCGTTCTGGTGCGGGGATATGGGTCTCTCTGTGCGGTGGCGCAACAGCAACAGGTGGGGTAGGCTGGGCAGAGATGTATGCATCAAAACGATTACATTGTTTGTCTCGCATACATTCGATTTATAATGCGAGCACCTGCATTACAATCAAATGACTGATCAGTTATGTGTTATGGACCTGAGTCTCGAGAGGCACTTTATAATAGAAAAAAGACAGTGCAAACATGTATATCTCGCTTACAGTTTATTATGCCTATGCAGCTCGTTTATTTTGACAGAGTTAAAAAAAATTCACTAGTATCATTATATTAAATTAGCGAACGTGCAGCTGGACAAGCCCTGGCTCCACGATGACCACTTCTTACAAGAGGCGCCACCGCCTGGGAAAATGCGTATTGCACACCTGGTATTCGAAAAAAAATATTTGGAAGGGGGGGCACCCCCCCCCTACCCCCCCCTGGGACGTCACTGACCACGCCCCCTAATATGTCCCCCCCACCGCTAGGAACAAAGTTCCGCGCCTGACGCACACACAACAATTCCCGTCTTAGTTCGTTTAGTGTTACTTATACTGGGCAGTGACAAGTAGTACTGGCAGTGAGTCAAATGGCATACACTATCATTATTCCTAATTACTAATAATTAGAATAATAACATATATAACACTTATACAATAATACGCCAGGAAGAAAAGAAAAGAGGAAGTAAGAGAAAGAGAAAGTAAGAGGCATGACAGTCAATCAAACCATACACGTTATCACACTCAAAAGAACTGAAAAGGTGGGCCCACTGTACCTAACAGAAGTCCTAAACTAATGCCGGCATGTATTGTTTATGGGGTACCCCTGTGAACTGTGTTTAGCAACCATTAGCTTTGCCCGTAGGCCGCACCACACTGTGTACTGTGTAATAGATCCAGAGCATCGACGCTCTTATTGTACTCAACCAAAATGGCGGCCTCGCCGTGCCACCACCGTCCAGGTAGCAAGATGGCGTTGAACGCTCTCGTCACGGGCGCTAGCAAGCAGGGCTGGAGCAGAGGGACAGTAGCTGGCTGAGAGCGTGTGCTGGGTGATGGCAACCTCTGCTGGTCGGGACGAACTCCCGGGCACCAGGGGCAGGATGTCTGGGTAAACGCTGTTGTTTTCCCCGTTACCCTGGAGCGTGCGGCTAACGCTGTGCTATGCTGGGCTACTGTTTCTGTTTGTCTCCCCGCTGCGGGATGTATGTCTACAGTCTTCCCTTCTCTTAACCAGGTCTAGGGCTGGTGTGCTGTTTGTGAATATATGAATGATATGCGGGACTGGTTCTTTGGTTAACGTGTGTGTATGGGCTAGCCCATTCTACAGTATATTGGTGGTGTTTAGTTAATTTATTCATTAACCCCTTCATGGTGCACACCACAGTGGAGGTTACTGGTTGTAACCACCACTGGTGCTCCGTGTTTAGCATCAGTCCTTTGCCTCTGGTATGTTGAAACAGTGCCCCGCCCGGCCGATGCCATGAGGTGGGTCGGCCCGGCGAGTGGCTGGTGGGCTGTCTTAAGCCTGTACCGCCACGGTATGGAATTGTCAGCGATTAGTAACTTTGTTCGACCTGCTGTTTTTTCTGTCAAAAATGGTGTCTGGTGGCGGGGCCATGAGGGCCAGCCGATGTCGAAACATCGCGCGAGGTTGTTGACGTTATTAGCTTTGACCTAGCCGCAAGCTATAACCGCAGGGAGGTTCCCTCCTCAGGGCTCCCCTCTCCGCAGAGGATCTTGGTCTTCCGCTGGAGCGCGGGCAGTATTTGTCCTAGGCCCCACACCACTTCACGCCGCGCAGCCAGAGGTGAGAGCACGGCCTCGTCAGCGACTATGGCGAGGCCCTCGACAGGCGGCCATGTTTCCCCCGCCAGAGGTATCCTGGGCATTGAGTCAACAGGTGTCCACAAGGCCAACAGCCTTGGCGGCCGAGGGATCGGCCATGTTGGATGTGCTCGGCTTGGAATATACAAGCCGTCGCCGTCCTGCCGCGAGCAGCCCGCTCTCCGACCACTCCCTCCCCCAACACCAGCGGAAAATGGGCTCTGATTTGTTTCCTTTGGCTGCGGGCCACGAGCCTTCATTGAAGCGCATGCGCCCCCACGTTTCGCTTCTCATGGGGACAGGGGCTGACACCCAGTTGATGGCTGAGCCTGGGTCTGTCCGTGAGAATGTTGTGCTGTCAAGCGGCTCCCACACCATAAGCTGTGTTTGGGTGAGCCTGGTGTTACGTCTGTCAACTACAAGTGTTGTCAGCAGGGGGGCTTGAAACCTTTTTGAGGCACACAGTGCGGGCTTCCCCGACCTCGCCTTCGCCAGGCCGGGTATCATGTAGGTGCCTCCCACTCCTGAAAGATTGGCAGTGGTCTCGCAGGCGCGCGTGATTTGGTTGGTAGTAATATCACTGCAGGGCTACGGTGTGTAGGAACCCATGGGGGCCTCACACCTTGCATGTCCAGCTGCAGAACAACTCCTCAGCATGTTCTGGAGGGGTGTTCAGTGGGGGAGCTTTTGTCACCTAGACTGATGTCAGCTTCCCCCGTATCAAACCGGCCCTTTCTGTCGGGGTCCCCCCTTGGGTGCGATTGCCTCGTGGGTAGTGTCAGGGTCAGATGTCCCGACACGGAACGCTCTGCTCGCACGGGTCCAGGGTTGGCTACGCACAGCGGGTGGGACCGGGCCGCCTATCTACAGTTCCTAGCGGACCTGCGCCAAATGGCAGCGGGTGCGTTGAATCCCGGTCAAGAGTAACACTCAACTGTACACCAAAAAAAATTGTGACCCACGAATTGGGAATTGCCGTGAGTCACTACCACAGAGTGATGATGGGTCTGCCCCTGTCGAACACAACCTTTAACTTTGTTGAATGCTCCCTACTTGAGAACATTCGACAATGTTGTTTAAGTTGTTTAACACTGTCCCGACTCTCGGGCAAGTGAGCCCGCACGAAGGGTTCTGTCAAGACCCCCTCGACAAATCCAGGGCTCCAAACACACACAAGCTCCATTTCAACAGGCCTCTCCACCGATACCAACCTGCCAAAAGGAGACAGCACATCAAAATCAACATGAGAACTAAGCTTACTGCGCTCAGCAGGACAGAAAACAGGAAAACAAAAATCATCATCTTTTTTTTATACCACCACAGCGCCCATCTCCTTTCCTCCTGGCATCACCAGTCCAGGAGACAGCAACACATGCATCTCCAGTGTAGGACGTACCGCTTCAGGCATGTCATGATCACCACCGCTGGATCACAGTAATTCGTCACTCACAGAAACATTTGGATCACCATTCAAAATGGCATGATCAGGATCCAAAATGGTGGCACACACATTAACAACGGCAGGATCCAAAATGGTGTCACTCAAAGTAACATTGACAGGATCCAAAATGGTGGCATACACAGCAACATTGTGACTCAAAATGGTGTCACAAAAATTAGCACTGTCACGAACAACAATGGTGCCACACACAGTAACATTGTCAGGATCCAAAATGGTGGCACACACATCAACTTCGTCATGAAACAAAACAGTGGCACACACATCAACAATGTCATGTTCCAAAATGGTGGCACACACATCAGTGTCGTCATGGACAAAAATGGTGTCCGAAAAATGTGCATCATGAGCCATAATGGTGGCACACACATTGACAACATCACAAACCAAAACGGTGCCACACAGTAGGCTAGGTTGTGGAGGCTGCTCCTGTACAGGACACAGGTAACCAGGCTGACTAGCACACCTAGCATACCCAGTGCCTGTCAGAGAGTCAGTGTGGTCACGTGAATCAATATCAGAATTATTAACTGACAAACCGGGATCATCACTGCCAACGAGTGACACATCATGAACGTTAGAGCTACTGTAGAAAGGCTGGCAGCCTAATTCTGGCCTTGTAGCCTCTTTAACCAGAACGGTGCCACATGAAATATCAGAAACACCAATAGAAATGGTGCCACATGAATTAGCAACATTCCTCATAACATCCTTCCCATTCTTATCCTCATTCTCCTCCTCCAATTCGTCCGTGGCCTCACCTACCGTACAGGCTGGGAAGACCTCAAGATACTGCTTCGCCAGATCATCTCCTGCCACCTGAGTATCTGGCACGCATGTCACCTCCGGTTTCACCACCGGGCCTGACACTAGGGCACAATCAAGAAAACATCATGCAGTGGTACATTCATAGTGTGCATTCCAAAATCTTCAATAACAACACCTGCACCTGCATTACTTAACTTATACCGCGCCAACTCATGGCTACGTGCTGCCACTTTAATAGATTCCTCTGCCACTTCAATAGCTTCCTGGGCTACTTCAACAGCTTCTTGGGCCTTGCGCTCTGCATTGGCAGTAGCTGCTTTTACCTCGCGCTCTGCCTCGGCAGTAGCCGCTTTTACCTCGCGCTCTCGTTTCCTCTCAGCTGCTCTTCTCACCTCAGTAGCTTCCTCAACAGCTGCCATTTCTCGCGCTTTCACTTGCTCCCGTTGTCTCTCAACCCATATTCTGGCCTGTTCCTTCATAGGCAACAAGGATATGTCAAGATACCTTCCTAAGACAAAATGCAAACCTCCAAGCAACTGAATTTGCAACCTCTCCTTCTCTAGGCTTGCATCAAACGTTAATATAGAATAATGAGGAGCTATTTGCGCCAACTCATCCTCTGAACATGTTTTTACCTTTGCCACTGTTGGTTTCGCAACAAAATCATCCATGTACAACGTCATTCTTACTATACACAGTAAATGACAACAAGGAGACACAATAATTAACTGTGCACCACTCAAACGGTGTAGCACAAAATATAGTCCAACATCCTGAACATAAGCAACTTACCCACTGGGGTTCAAACTCCAATTTTCCCTGTATCCACAAAAGTTAGCACGCAAATAAATCACAGTGATTTAAGACACACAGCATAACATGTTAGCACACAATGAAATTTACACCCATTAATTTAAGACACGTGGCATAACCTATGTTAGCACACAATTAAATCACACCGTAATTTAAGACACACGGCATAACCTATGTTAGCACGCAATTAAATCACCCAGAGTACTGTAAGACACACGGCATAACATATACTGGATCAAAAGTTGAACACAATATCAATTACTAAATGCATACAGATCATATACTAGAGAATCACAGCAGACACAGCTACTGGACACTAGCTATAGATAACTACCAAATGCATACAGATCATATACTAGAGAATCACAGCAGACACTGCTACCGGACACTAGCTATAGATCTCTGCTGAGATGAACCACACACAAGACCAACCTTGTGGAGTCATTTATATATATATATATATAGACATGTATCCCAAAATACTGGAACAAATGCTCTTCAGTAACACAGACAAAGTGAGGCAAAACCTCCTGTGTTACACTCAAGCAACATTCAACAAACAAATTCAAACAGGTGCTCCTTATAATCTGATATGACTCACAAATAGCTTCTAACATCTACACTGCAGTCAATTAAGGACTGCTGGTAACCACATGTCTATTCTAACAAAAATACTTACATCAGGTCCTAACAAACTAATGATATCTTCTGGCCCCCTAAGCTATCTATAATGAAAGCTAATGCACTGTAGACCTATCTTTCTTCAACCACACCTGCTACCAGCCAAATATTATATCGTCCATACACCCGTCAAGTATATGGCACTAATCCTTTCAATGACTGCCCCAGGGTTAAGTGGTATACAGGAAGCTAACAACAGCCAGAAAACAAGGAAATTACCTACTTGTGGTGTCCACTAAACTAAATATTTTAAAGCATACAAGTAGTCAGATCAAATGATAAATTAAGAGCATACTCACCTGTTTGAAGACCGGCTAGAACTGACCCAACGAACGAGCCCCCATGTTAGCAGCACATGGAAGACCGGACTAGGGCCCCCATGTTAACCGTACATGGAAGACCGGACACGAGCCCCCATGTTACATTCAATCCTAAATTGACTTGCCCTAGGCCTGAGCAGTCAGGAAAATATGGCTCGTTAGGCCTTGAATGTAAAATGGTGGACACAGGAAAACGGACAAGTGTTATCAAAAATAACTAAATTTATTTGGATAACTAGTTTAAAGGGACAAAAAGAAAGGGGAGCTGGGTGCTCCAGACTCCATAGTTCAGGATAATAAAATAATGCACATAGGCAAAAGGAGAACAAGCTAAAATAGCAAGTAAAGCAGTGAGAGCAGGTGAGGTCTTCAGGTTAGACTCTGGAGACCAAGTGACGAGCGACAGCTGCGAGAGAACAAACTCTGCTTATCAGGGCATGGTGCCTCATCACCACACCTGTGTCAATTAGAAAAGCGGCCATTTTAATGACAA
>NC_140166.1:118139071-118144071 GCF_963971535.1 Notolepis coatsorum
TGTTGGAGGCGAGTGTATTGTTTGTGGAGTAGAGTCGGCGCGCTGCAGGCCAGTAACATGGCCTCGCAGTCAGGAGGACCTGAGCCTGTGTCGCTCCGACACGGAGTGAGGTGTGTACCTGAGGGAAGTGCTACAGTGCAAGAGGTTTTGAAGGCTGTCGGTGAAACAGGTAGGATGCGAAAATCTTGCTTATGCATTGAGGATGAAAAAGGCTGTGGTGGTGTTTTGAAAAAAATATTTTGGTAAGCAAAGTGATTGCTAGCGGCATTTGGGTGAAGGATGTGCTTGTGGCCGTATCGCCTCTGTCGGCACCAGCTACAAGGGTAGTTGTGTCTAATCTACCTCCGTTTATCAAAGATGAGGCTCTGTCGAGGGAACTGATCCGCTTCGGGTGGTTTGCGAGTGGATTCAGACCTATTGCTCTTGGGTGTAAGGAACCTGGGCTGAAGTGTTTATGTACTTGAAAAACGCAGCTCAAACGTTAAATAGTGTCACAGTGAAGTTTGGTGAGAGCTTTTTTTTGTATTTTATTTTTTTATACTTTTTTAAACAAACATATAAACAAACATGACAACACACGATAAGATATACAAGCATTCAGGGCCGCCTGGGAGAAATGCGAGGCCCTGTGCGAGATTTAACGCGAGGCCCCCCCCCCCCCCCCCCAAAGGTAAAAAAAAAAAAAAAAAAAAAATATATATATATATATATATTTTTTTTTTTTTTTTATATATATACAGTCAACATATTCTTAAATAATAGCGCTGCCCGAGGCGGGGCATGATACAGTCAACATATAGCAAAAGAGAGAGCGAAAGAGAGCTCCCGTTCTACAGTCAATATACAGTGTACAGAGAGAGAGAGAGAGAGAACATGTGTTTGTCATGTGTGTGTGTGTTAGAGAGAGACTAGAGCATGTATGACAGATTCAAAAGGACAAAGATCAAAAAGAGAGAGAGAGGGAGAGAGAGAGAGACACATTGGAAAGAAATTGAAATGCTATTTGGCCCTAAACAGAGAGTACACAGTGGCAGAATACCTGAGCACTGTGACTGAAGATCCTTGAGCACAGCCTAGCCATCGAGAAAGGCCGCCATAGGCAGACTGTGTGTGTTAGAAAGAGAGAGAGAGAGAGAGAGAACATGTGTGTTTGTCATGTGTGTGTGTGTTAGAGACTAGAGCATGTATGACAGATTCAAAAGGACAAAGATCAACACTTAAATCCAACAAGAAGAGCAGGGTATACCAGAGAAACCAAAGCAAGGAGCCAATGGCCGACATCAGCTAAATAGGCTAGCCAGGTACTCTGTGACACCAGGCCACACACAGCTTTGGCCCATGGCCCAACGCTACACAAGCTACACAAGCTACACAAGCTACACCATTCACACACAGCACATGTCGTATCTCCAAATGTTGTGAAGTAGCATATGTTTTGCCTGGAAAAAAACATCATTACAAAACATTCGGGAGGGGAAGGAAGTAAGAGTGGGGTAATGTCATGACATTTCATTAATCTTAGTTACCTGCACGAGGGCGCAGGTCGAAAGGCCGCAACACAGGTCTCCACGTTGACGAAAGGCCTCAGCGCGCCTCCCTCCACCTTCGCTCCCCACCCCTCCCTCCTGGTATAGTACGGGGGGCCACGGCTCCGGCCGAGGAGACTGGGTGTGGGGAGGACGTGGTGGGCCGACAGCCAGCCAGCCAGCCCACACATGGCGTCTGGCTAACAGTTAGCTCAATCAGGCACGTGGCTCTATGTAGCTGCATACAGCCAGGCACACACCGTTAGCGTTAGCTACTAGTAGTATTAGCTCGTCGACCAGTTTGGCTCCAGATAGAGAAAGACAGATCCACGGCGGGTATATAATCATATGTTGACTCACGGTCACTCACCATAACGCAGTATCAACGTGGAAGGAAACTTTCTTGGCCCCACGGTGTAATTTCTTCTTCTTCTTCTTCGAGTACTTTCCGGCAGACTGGACACCTTTCGGCGTATTGCTTCTTTTGAAAAGACATCCACTCGCCTCGCCGCGCTCCTCTGGATAGATTAGCTAACGTAAGCTAGCTACTAGCCGGCGACAGCATCATGGGCCATGGCTATCCCGACTGAACCACACGGGATAGCACTCAATATTATAACGTAGCTAAAGCTAACTAGCTGTCCCTGTCTTTAGCCGGGATGGCTAGCCTGACTGAACTGTCTAACATGCAACAACTTTCATCTTCAGTCCATCTGCCGAACGATGTCCTCTTCTCTTCACCTTGGCTCGCTTCTTGAATAGCGCTGAATTATCTACCTCGTGTGTCTTCTTCTTCTATTTGGTATTACGGCGGTCGGCGGACGGGCCGGAAACACTATCCTAAAATCTGTAGAGCAGCAAATCCGCAGAAACCGGAAAACTGCAGTCTGCAGAGCCAGGAAGTCAGACACATTCTACAAACGTGTCTAATGTGAAATATATAAGCATATAAGCAAAACTAGATTTTAGTCTGTGATGAAAAAGGGCCTCGCGGGAAGGGGGGCCTCGCAAAAAAATAAAAAATAATAAAAAAAAATAATAAAAATAATAAAAAAAATAAATAAAAAATATTTTTTTTTTATTTTTTTTTTATTTATTTTTTGCGAGGCCCCCCTTCCCGCGAGGCCCTGTGCGACCGCACTGCTCGCACACCCCCTGAGGCGGCCCTGCAAGCATTAATTAACAGTGCATATCCAATGAAATCACCATTTAGTTAAATGTCTTATACAGGATATACCCCTAATACCTGTTATCTAGTACCCTACACACATATGCTCTAGCTCGTACCCCCCCCTCCCGGACCCCCCATTGGATAATCCATCCATTATAACTTGTTCCTACCAGACACTACCTTTATATGCTAGCTTTTATTCTCTCCACCACTTCTAACCACATTGTCATTTTGGATTCATTGAGACCCAAAATTCTTGCTGTAGATATTCTTGATAAATCACATCGAGATATGTAAGAATCCAGACCTTCCGGCACATTTCTTCCGGTTGAAACCATCGTGAGGCTATCAGCTTTTTAGGTGAGAGCTTGTATGCTGTATATGCGAGCACTGACAGCTTGCATTGTTTTGAGTGTGGTGACATTGGACATAAGCGATTTGCTTGCCCGCATCCAAAACGTGCAGCGGGAGAGGCATCGCATCAGCCAAATAAAAAAATAGTAGAGGTTAGTATTGTAAACACTGCAGAGCAACAGGCAAATACAGGAGGAGTGGAGGGAGCTAATGTGACAGAGGAGCTGGTGGTGGAGGAGAAGCTGCAGGAGGAGTGGAGGGTGCTAATGAGACAATGGAGCTGGTGGTGGATAGAGAAGCTGCAGGATAGGCGGGAGTAAGCACGCTCCCGAAACAGGCGCACAGCCAGGGCCGGTGCAAGATTCATCAGACGGAGGGGGGGCCCTCTCCCCCAGTGGTTGTAAGGGGAAATAAAGGTGACACAGAGGCCAGTGGTGTTGTGGAGGGAGGGGGGGGGGGGGGCAATGTGGTTGAGCAGGGGGGCCCTCTGGGGAGGTGTCGGCTCGGAATAAGGCTTCTAGCATGGGGCAGAATGGGAAGGAGAGTGAAGCTGAGGGGAGCCCACTGTTGGATGAGGAGGGGATGGATTTAGAGGGGGGTGCTACGGAGAGGGAGATTGGGTCTGATGGAGAGGCATCTTTATCTGGTGGTGAGAGTGAGGATCTGGGAAAGGAGGATGTGTATACTGCAAGGGAGCTCAGCCGTCTTAGGGAAACAAAAAACAGGAAACATTTTGCACTGGGACGTTTCTTCCCAGACCAAGAACAATTCTTAAGGTCTGTAATGCATGCTACCAAGACCACAGACCGGGATTCATGACACCCAGGAGGAAGTTCAGACTGAATAAGTGGGCTACTAATGTCAGGAAAAGACCTACCTCTACATCTTTTTTCACATGGAAGTCCTACGGATAGGCTCCCTTAATTTAATGGTGCTCGGATGGTGTGAAAAGGGGGCTGTTTTCCAACTTTGCAAAACAGAAAAATGTAAATGTTAGAGACCCATAGTGATGTGGGTAATGAGGTTGACTGGGGACTCAGTTGGAGGGGGGATTGGTGATGAGTCATGGCACTAATAATAGTGCAGGGGTGGCTGTCCTGTTCTCTCCTGGACTTGGGGGTCAATATTACATCACAGAAGGAGGTTTATAAAGGAAGGCCATTAATAACAGATATTTTGCATTTATAAATGTATATGTCTTTGCTGGAGCATAGGTGTGTAGGGTTTTAGATAATAGGTATTAGGGGTATATCCTGTATAAGATATTGGTATAATTGGTAATTTCGTTGGATATACACTGTATACGGTAAAATATTATTATATACTTTTTTTTTGTTTTCTGTTTCTGTACTTGCATGTCATTTTAGCCACCTTAATTGTTATTCATTATGCATTGTGTGTTGAGTACTGACTGTTAATAATTTTGTTTTGCAATAATAATAAAAAAAAAAAAAAAAAAATTATATGTCTTTAATACGGGTAGGGAGAGGATAGCCCTTTTTGGGATGTTAAGGCAGGAGCTGTCAGATGTGAATCCTGACACAGTGTTAGTGATGGGGGGGACTGGAACTGTACCTTAGATCCTACCCTGGATAGAAGCGGGGGGGGAACCTCATGTTGGGTCTGCAGCTGTTTTAAAGGATGTCATTAGGATTACATGGAGGCTAATGAAACCACAGGGGAAACAGTTCTTGTGGGTCAAGGTGTTGGGGGACAGGGTGTGTGCAGCTCCGCTTGACCGCATTTATATTGTAAGACAACAGAGTAATAGGCTGGTGAAAGCTGAAATCTGCCCAGTCAGTTTCTCAGACAATCATTTTGCAATAGCACAGCTGGCCATGTCATCAGGGCCTCGTCACTCTGCTTACTAAATTAAATTCAATGTAAAGCTTCTACAAGATGCCACCTGTTGCTCTAGTTTCCAGGAGTTTTGTGAGAGGTGGAAGCAG
>NC_140166.1:118149071-118206571 GCF_963971535.1 Notolepis coatsorum
CGCGCCACACCGATGTATGAGTGCAGCGGTTGCAAATACAGACGTAATTCACACACCCCCTTCGCTGTGAGCGATGAGACGGCCATTCTCATGCAAAGGTAACATTTGGTTTTAGAATGGATTCCTGCCTTTTTCATTATTACATTGGTTAGCCGAGACACTCCCCCCCCCACCTCAGTCATCATGCAGATATATAGGTTAACGTCTTTGTGGCATTTTACCAAAAGGCCAGCCGGCATGCCCTTCTCCCCCATATGAATAATTGAAAGCAAACTTCGGGTTATTACGGCGAACAGACTCAGAATTCACTGGTGAATGGTGCCATATTAGGGTAACACAGGATGTACTTTATACATTAATATATAGGCTACTGTTGCTTCATACTATTATGTAGAACATTTTAATGACTGATTGGTAAATATTATTGCCTATATTTATGTCCTTCTACTAGGGGTGTAACGGTACACACAAGCCACGGTTTGGCATGCACCTCGGTTTTGGGGTCACGGTTCCGTAAGAGTTCGGTATTACAGGTGTATGCTTTTTATGTTTCAGTTTAAGATAAGATAAGATATTCCTTTATTGATCCCTTGGGGAAATTCAGGCATCATAGCAGCATGGGGGAGGGGGAGGGGGGGTACAGGTAGTAAAAATAAGCAGTGTAAACAATATAACAAATCAATATAATTAACTAACTAACTAACTGAAATATACAGTATTCACATAAGGTGCAGTATGCATAAGGTAGTGTTGTTGTCCTTTTAGGTTCCTAGTAGTTGTAGTTGGATGTCTGGCAGCAGTCCCTGCCCGCTGTTGTGGATCCTGATGGCTGGTGGTATGAAGGACTGGCTGAGGCGGTTAGTTGAGTGTCGGGGGGGTGTATGAGTCTGTGACTGAACGTGCTTCTCATCTTGACTAGCTCGTCATAGAGGGGGTGGGAGGGATTCTCCACTTCACTTTCTAGAGTAGATTTAACTTCACACGAAACAGAGAAATAAGGCTCTAGAGAAGAGATGACATGTTACACAACAATGGCAATCAATATTTTGGATTTAAACACTGCAGCAGCTGGACTGGAGAGGAGCTAAGCAAAAGTATGTTGTGTGTTTTAGTTTTTCTCAGATCAGCTGTGAGTGAAAGTTGTGCTATCTATCTATCTATCTATCTATCTATCTATCTATCTATCTATCTATCTATCTATCTATCTATCTATCTATCTATCTATCTATCTATCTATCTATCTATCTATCTCTAACGGTTGTGACATCGTCACCTTAAACTTCGATGCCCCGAGGGAGTTTAGAACCCGGGTCTCCCACACCGCGGGCAACAGCACAGACTGCTATACCAAGAAGTGACCTCACTGCTTTGTAACGTGTCTATGTGTCTTTTAAGGGTGAGAGTGAGTTTAACCCATAGAACCGCTATTCACCCCAGTCACTTCACAACATCTGAAGTCCATCGTGACTGCGCTTTGTGGTACCATCCGTTACATATATATATAGCTCACAGCTGGAATACACCCTCCAGTCAGTGACAGGGATTGAACCAGCGACCTTCCAGTTACTAGCTGGCTACTTTACCTCTAGGCCATTCTGCCTCCCCATGGGGTAAGGGGGGGGCTTCTCTCTCTCACCCTGTGTCCTTCTCCTCATCTCTCTCTCTCTCTCTCTCTCTCTCTCTCTCTCTCTCTCTCTCTCTCTCTCTCTCTCTCTCTCTCTCTCTCTCTCTCTCTCTCTCTCTCTCTCTCTCTCTCTCTCTCTCCATTTTTCTCTCTATCCATGTGACAATGTGACCTGGTAACATCCAGTGATTGTTTCCCCCACATTGATGATGAATAATATATACTCACCACCATATACACATAGTACATTATGACAATGAGGGAGTGTGTGTGTGTGTGTGTGTGTGTGTGTGTGTGTGTGTGTGTGGTGTGTGTGTGTGTGTGTGTGTGTGTGTGTGTGTGTGTGTGTGTGTGTGTGTGTGGGTGTGTGTGTGGGTGTGTGTGTGTGTACGCTCCCACATTTGCGTGCGCACATATTCATTAAACATAAATATATGCAGTGCACACATACTGTACGATGCAGTTCTGAGTGACACTAAAGGTAAAAATAAATAGGTTATGGATAAATAATTGACCACTGTGGTGTTTTTTTTGGGGGGTGAGGAGCAGTCGCAGACTGTCGCATCGTGTCTCCTGACAGGCCTGTGTGTGGAGATTAAGAGGCATTATGGAGAGTGTTAATGTACTAAAGCAGCCTTTACCCTGCCTGTAAACACAGGACATGATGCTACACACACTGCTGACTGGCAGTACGGATCACACTCAAGCACACTCAGGATTCACCTGGCGTCTGACAACACTCACTGAGACTGAGGGAGAGAGAGGGAAGGAGAGATGAGAGAGAGAGAAAAAGTGAGACATGTACATGTACTTTATATGTGTCTCGCTATGTGTAACAAATAAAAAAGAAACTTGAATTTGAACTTGAGAGGAGTGTGTGTGTGTGTGTGTGTGTGTGTGTGTGTGTGTGTGTGTGTGTGTGTGTGTGTGTGTGTGGTGTGTGTGTGTGTGTGTGTGTGTGTGCGTGTGAACTCGCTTATGTGTGTGTAAAGAGGCCAAATATGTGACTGGTCACATCCAACAGACTCACACAACGCACGCACGCACGCACGCACGCACGCACGCACGCACGCACGCACACACACACACACACACACACACACACACACACACACACACACACACGCAAACACACACAGACACACACACACACACGCACGCACGCATGCACGCACGCACGCACGCACGCACGCACACGCACGCACACACACACAGACACGCAAACACACACACAGACACACACACGCACTCACACACACACACCACACACACACACACACACACACACACACACACACACACACACACACACACACACACACACACACACTCACAAATGCACGTCAAACAAAGAAAAGTACACACACACACACATAACATTAGATAATGCAAAAGCTTTGTAAGTACACAATATAGTTTACAATTAGTTTGATTTTGTTTCCTCAGATTCTAGTTTTATTTTATTTCAGTTATACAAAGTTAATGTCTTTAGATTATTTGAGTAGAATAACCCTGCATCAGACAATGCAAAAGTGCGCACACACACACACACACACACACACACACACACACACACACACACACACACACACACACACACACACACACACACACACACACACACACACACACACACACACACACACACACACACACACACACACACACACACACACACACACACAGGGCCGCCGCTAGGGACGTGTGATCAGTGCGGTCGTACAGGGCCTCACGAGAAGGGGGGCCTTGCAAAAAAAAAAAAAATAGAATGTTAACAATCACTTTCCATTACAGACCTAAAATCTAGTTTTGCTTACATGCTTATATATTTCACATTAGACACGTTTGTAGAATAGTGTTCCGGGCTCTGCGGCTCTGCAGATATACTATTGGTTTCATTCAATGACCCGTTTACTTTTGTGCAAAGCATTGTGGGAGGAGTAACACTAGGGGGAGCTGGTTGGCGTCGGTCTGGTAGTCGGTAGAGAGATGTGAAGAAGACCGGTATTATCCACGAGGGGAGGGGGGTACAGGTACGGGATCTATTCGGCGCTATCCACGGGAGCTAGTGGATGTCTTGGCCAAGAGCATCCTACTTTTGAAAACCAAATGTGCAGCATCGGAGCAGAAGAAATAACGCTGCGTGCCGTAAGCTTATCAATACCAAGTATAGTGATTAGGTTATGCCAAGACAAAGAGGACGTTCGGCAGAATGACTGAAGATAAAAGTTGTTGCGTGTTAGAACGTTCAGTCACGCTAGCCATGTCGGCTAGTAGCTTAGCTAAAGGCAGGACAGCTAACTAGCGTTAGCTAACCTAGCTAGCTAGCGTTAGCTATGTTATCGAGTGCTAACGTGTGGCAGATAAACTAGGAACAGACTCCCACGTTCATCCCAACGGGGGGGACAATATCATGGGACTGGTGAACTTTGTCATCTCCACGGTCGTCTCCTTCCACTTGGACCTGATTCTGCGTTAGGGTGAGTTTTTAATGCAATCTATTCTGTTCCCGCCATGGATCTCTCTCTCTCTCTCGCGCGCGCTCTCTCTTGCGCGCTCTCTCTCTGCTCTCTTTCTTGCTCTCTCTCTCTTGCTCTCTCTCTCTTGCTCTCACTCTCGCTCTCTCTCGCGCGCTCTCTCTCTCTCTCTTGCTCTCTCGGTCTCTCTCTTTCTCTCTCTCTCTCTCTCTCACTCGGTGTGTTGCGTCGTGCAGTTTGTGACGTGTGTACTAAGCTTATAGTGTTTGATTCAAATAAGGCAAAACTGCAAATCTGCATGTCGTGCTTGGCTTTAAGCTTGTTTATCAGGTTCCAGGGGTGTTTTATGCATTTTCCCTGTTACTGCCAGGTGTACGACTGTACAGGTGCATTGCCACTAAGCCTCGGGCAGCGCTATTATTTAAGAATACGTTGACTGTATGCCCAGCGCTATTATTTAGAATACATTGACTGTATGCAAAAAAAAATCTAAAATTATTAATAATAAAAATATATATATTTCTTTATTATATTAATTTTTTTTTAACCTTTAGGGGGGGGGGGGGGGGGGGTTGCGTTTAAATCTTGCACAGGGCCTCGCATTTCTCCCAGACGCCACTGCACACACACCACATATCTCACTAACCCCCCAGACAGTTTCTCCTTCAGTGTTGACCGTAGTAAAGAGCAGTCAACCTGGAGGAGGGAGAGAAGAGGAAGTCATTACTTTCACATCTTCACATAAACTCTGACCTCCCAACCCCTAAAGTCTTTTACTGACACACTGAGAGGAGAGAGAGAGAGAGAGAGAGAGAGAGAGAGAGAGAGAGAGAGAGAGAGAGAGAGAGAGAGAGAGAGAGAGAGAGAGAGAGAGAGAGAGAGAGAGAGGGAGAGGGAGAGAGAGAGAGAGAGAGAGAGAGAGAGAGAGCGTGCAATCCGTGCATGAATGCATGTTCAGGATGCACTACCTTTGCATGTGTGTTTTTATTTACATACTAGTCTACATGTGTTCACACACGTTCTCCTGTGTTGCATTAGAGCTGTGGTTCCCAAACTGTGGTGCGCGCACCCCTTGTGGTGCGCGAGCGCCCTCTAGGTGGTGCGTGACATGAAAATGCTAATGGTGGTAAAAAAAGATTTTAGCTTTTTTTTTACAATAAAATGTCATACAAATCTTAGTCAAACCTTTAGTATTATGGATATTAAACATGCTGGCAGAGTACATGCATCCATGTTGTCGTGAACATTTTAATTAAATAAGGAAATTCCCTATCCATAGTCGCCGTGGGAAGACATAAAATAAAAAATAAAATCTGTGCACGGAGACCAGCAACAATTTTTTCTAACAGAAACCCATTGGGGGGTGCGTCCACTAGGTCGGGAGGTGACAGGGGGTGCACGGCCAAACACGTTTGGGAACCGCTGCATTAGAGGGTAGAGACACATAGCAGCAGTGTATTAGAGTTCTACAGACACAGAGCAGCAGTGCATTAGAGTTCTACAGACACAGAGCAGCAGTGCATTATAGTTCTAGAGACACAGAACAGCAGTGTATTAGTTCTAGAGACACAGAGCAGCAGTGCATTATAGTTCTAGAGACACAGAGCAGCAGTGTATTAGTTCTAGAGACACAGAGCAGCA
Organism: Notolepis coatsorum; assembly: GCF_963971535.1. Taxonomy (NCBI): domain Eukaryota; kingdom Metazoa; phylum Chordata; class Actinopteri; order Aulopiformes; family Paralepididae; genus Notolepis; species Notolepis coatsorum. The sequence goes on from NC_140166.1 coordinate 118,154,814, forward strand.
GTGTATTAGTTCTAGAGACACAGAGCAGCAGTGTATTAGAGTTCTAGAGACACAGAGCAGCAGTGTATTAGAGTTCTAGAGACACAGAGCAGCAGTGTATTAGAGTTCTAGAGACACAGAGCAGCAGTGCATTAGAGTTCTAGAGACACAGAGCAGCAGTGTATTAGAGTTCTAGAGACACAGAGCAGCAGTGTATTAGTTCTAGAGACACAGAGCAGCAGTGCATTAGAGTTCTAGAGACACATAGCAGCAGTGTATTAGAGTTCTAGAGACACAGAGCAGCAGTGTATTAGAGTTCTAGAGACACAGAGCAGCAGTGTATTAGAGTTCTAGAGACACAGAGCAGCAGTGCATTAGAGTTCTAGAGACACAGAGCAGCAGTGTATTAGAGTTCTACAGACACAGAGCAGCAGTGTATTAGTTCTAGAGACACAGAGCAGCAGTGCATTAGAGTTCTAGAGACACAGAGCAGCAGTGTATTAGAGTTCTAGAGACACAGAGCAGCAGTGTATTAGAGTTCTAGAGACACAGAGCAGCAGTGCATTAGAGTTCTAGAGACACAGAGCAGCAGTGTATTAGAGTTCTAGAGACACAGAGCAGCAGTGTATTAGTTCTAGAGACACAGAGCAGCAGTGTATTAGAGTTCTAGAGACACAGAGCAGCAGTGTATTAGAGTTCTAGAGACACAGAGCAGCAGTGTATTAGAGTTCTAGAGACACAGAGCAGCAGTGTATTAGAGTTCTAGAGACAGGGCAGCAGTGATTTTACTAGTCCATCGCCAGCCGAAAGAGACTGTTTAGAAATTGTCCTGTCAGTCTGAATCAGAGGTGCGCTGCTTGGAGAGGAGACAGAAACCACAGACTCTACTCCACAGAACTATCATGACCTTCATGTACACTTTTCTTACTAACTAATACACTGCCCTGCCCTTTTAACTCAGCCAGTCTGGCTCCAGTTAGAGCTGTTCTCAATGTTCCCTCAGACCCACGTTCCCTCGGGACATTTTATCACAAGCTCAAGGTCTACGCTCTCTCCACACTTTCCACACATTCAATCACCTAGGTAATTGTCTATTTATATAAATAAATAAATAGGTAACGTATAGTATTGTGTATCAATATGCATGTAATATATATTAGTATGTATCTATATATGTAATGTATATTATATTATTATATATCAATATATGTACTTTATAGTATTTTATATCAACATGTATGTGATTTATATTATAATATATCAATATATACTGTATGTAGTTTGTATTATTAAATAGCATTCATTTCACACAACATCCACATGCACACATTCACACACTTTTAAACATTACACCATATTTGATAAATTTATTTGTACACATTTGCACTACCTTTTCTACCTAATTTGAGCATTTAGCATTTTTTTTACATTTTAGTTTTGTATATTGTATATTATATTTGTATAGTGTTTGGTATTTTACTCCTTTACTCTTTACTGTATCAAGCACAATTACATCAGGGTCATACAGAACCAAACATTTCACTATAATGTACATGTACCTTATATGTGACAAATAAAAACAAAACTTGAACTTGAAAGTTCTATATGTAATCTATTATAATATATATAAAATAATATTTATATTTTATTACATATAAATATGTAATTTATATCATTATATATAAAAATGTAATCAAATAGGCCTCCTGCACTTATACTGGTATAAACAATTTGACGTCCCACTCACTCTATTTTGGAGCTCTCAGGTCTGCATTATGACCAAGCAACCTGCTAGAGAACGCTGGTCCCAGGTCAGCCGTGGGAAGAGTTCACATCCATATCGGTGACCAAAGGTTCTTAACTCATTGAGCGCCACGCTGTTTTTCCATCTGTACTGCCTGGCGCCAGCGTTATTGACAATTTCCACAATGTTTGCGGACCCCTCGTATATTCTATATTATAGCTATGGAGACAATAGTATGGCTCATTTGACAGGCACTATTTATAGTCCAACATTGACAAACCAGTTAATTTCTACATACTTTCCTTTGTGCGCTATTCCACGCTAAACATTGCCCCATTTCAAAATAATCCAGTCTCGTTTTCTAGATAGTGAGATATGACGTGTTATATGCATATGCGCAAATTGTTCGGGTTGCTCGCCTGAAACCTATATATACCATAATAGATGTTTCTTCACAAAATAATCAAGGGGGGGGGGGGTCGTTTCACGAAGCTGTGATCGTTACTAAAAAGCATGTTTTAGGTTCCGTAAAATATACCTAAAATAGACCTTACCTTAGTCAGAAGGTACTCCAAAATTTATAATCTGTGTAGTTCCATCGTGATCGCCATTACTCGGGTGCATTGGGTCTGGCTATAATACAGGAAACAATAGGTTTCAGGCGGGAAGGGAGGGGGAAGGGATTCCTGCAGCTGGAGGTACCTCAGTACTGAAAGACACCTTAGAGACCCATTTCAAAAAGTAGGCGATACTGCCACCTGTCGGGATTCCATTGTCATTGCAATTATAACGTAGTCAGCGGTGCCAGGGAGACACAGGCAGGTCCATGTGAGTGTTAAAAAAAAAAAAAAAAAAGGATCTAAACCCGAGAAATCTCGGGGTTGGCTCTTAACGGTTGGATTTGAAACCCGAGAAATCTCGGGTATGGTGCAGAAAGAGTTAATACAGGAACCTTGGACCAGAGTTGTGCATGGAGGTCCAGAACACTGAACACCATGACAGCCTGTAGGTACTGTACTTGGTATGGTTATGTCCTTAACTCATTCAGCGCCATACCCAAGATAAGTTGGGTTATCTCGCCATGCGTTGAACGTCATACCCGATATTTCTCGGGTTTTGATATTTTTCCTTTGATCCCCATTTTAAACATCCAGGCGGAGCTCCCTGGCACAACGTTGGAATTTAAATGACGATCGAACTCCGCCAGGTGGCAGTATCACCTACCTTATGCACATCATGGGCCAACTATTAGTGTGTTAGTACCAGCCCCCACAGCCCCCAAACAACTAGGTACTCTTTGCGAGCAGAAGTGAGCAGGATACGTTCGACAATCGCGATCGCCTAGAACGAACTATTGGATATTATGAAAAAGACTAAATGGATTATATGGATGATGATTATGGACGATAAGGTGCGTTTGTTGGACTAAGCACTACTGGTAAAACGTAAAACAACAATAATCAAACCGACGATGAGGAAACCTATTCGGCTCTGTGGTATAGTCTGGCCCGAGCACACAATAGTAACCTGGCTGCAATGCAATGGCGAGCGAACTATAGGATATTATGAAAAAGACTAAATGGATTATATGGATGATGATTATGTATTATTGATACTCTCATGTGGTGTGTGTGAGAGAGAGAGAGAGAGAGAGAGAGAGAGAGAGAGAGAGAGAGAGAGAGAGAGAGAGAGAGAGAGAGAGAGAGAGAGAGAGAGAGAGAGAGGGGGGGGTGAGAGAGATGAGGAAGGGGCAATAGAGAAAGAGAGCTGGGAGAGTATGTGTGTGTGAGAGAGAGAGGGGGGGGTGTGAGTCCTCAGCCCTTGTGTGTGTGAATGTAACAAGTTCCTAACGTTTTCTTTCCCCTATTATTTCATGCACACTTTATTCATTGCTTTAAATTATTATTTTCTTTTAAGTCATTTTGTGCATCACTCTGTTTTGAATTTGATGCACATTTGCAATGCATGAGGGTCATCCTTTTCTGTTAAATGGCTGCATAAAGCAAGCATTTGTTGACTCTCATGTTGATAAGAGTATTAACTAGAGCTGGGCCGTTAACGGCGTTAACGTGCTGCGTTAACGCTATACTAGTATTGCGCGATAATATAATGAACGCATTAATCTAAAAAAAAAAAAAAAAAAAAAAAAAATTACATTTTTTTTTTTTTACCTTTATTTACCCAGGGTAGGTTCGCTGAGCACAGATGCTCTTTTTCAGGAACGCCCTGCTTCACATTCACACAGTTCCATTCACACCTGGGAGCTGCCCAGTACAACCACAGTTGACACCATTGGCCACTGAGCAACTCCACTGGAGCAGTTGATTGAAGCCATGTCACATAGTTCAAGTTTGAAATTATTCTTTATGTTTTGCTCCTGAGAGTGCTAGATACTGTACTGTACTGGTAATATTATTTATTTGTGTTAACTTCTGAATAAAACAACTTATTAAACACAAGTACATCTTATTGAACATTATTTTGATATTTCATTACCAATTATCATAGCAAAACACCTTTTTCAAACAGTCTGTAATGCATTTTGGAAACGGGAGATGGGCTCATGGTGTAATGGGCCACCTGGCCTGAGAAACATAAGGAGGAAGGAAAAAGTAAGGACTTACTTCTGGTCATTATTTGGGTAGAACACACATATTTTGAATGCCTTCGGCAGGTTTTTTTCTTTTCTTTTTGAGCCATTTTAATCTAGATTAATCTAGATTAAATCCAGGATTGCAGATAGATTAATCTAGATTTAAAAAATGAATCTATGCCCACCTCTAGTATTAACACTTGAGATCTGTTTAAGGTAGATTTAGAACAGATAAAAAATATGCGAAACTATGGACAATCTTGCGAATAATCAGATTAAATATTTTAATCGATTGACAGCCTTAACACTTTGAGTACCAGCCACGAGAAATCTTGTTATTTCATGCCATGCGTTGAGTGCCAATGACGAGAAGTCTTGTTATTTAATCGTTATTGCTTTCATTAGCGATATCCATAAATGTTTCATCAATCTAGCCTCACGTTACCATTGGGACTGTCTATGAGCTCGAACAGGGAAAATACCGCCCCCTATCGTCTCCCGGATGGTAATGCACCCATTGGATTGGACTCAATGAAAATGTATGAGAAAAAAATTATCCAGATTCCACATTTTTACTTCTCAGGCATGTAACCTGAGCCGATCGGATTCATTGTGGACCCTCAGAACAGCGTGGAATATGTGTTTTGAGTACCTAACGTTGGATCAATAAACGTGATCGATATTTGGAATGGCGATCATGAATTGGAATAATCTTTTTGCAGAAAATCTGATGTGAGGTAAGGAATCTATGTTACCAGGTAATCAGATGTATTTTTCACATATATCTCAACATGTCTGTGTGTGTGTGTGTGCGTGTATGACGTTAGCGCTGACCAGGAAATAGATAATCTATTTTTCAACCCGCTTCTCTAGCGTGCATAAGTACACATATACTATCGATAATCTAGCGTTTATTTGAAAACGATTCATAAATAGGCCGAAAAATGACAACGTGTTTTGTGTATTCCACTATTATTATTATCACAGAATAATTTTTTTTTCTGGACATTTTCAAAAACGTCCCTTTTTCAAAACGGTATAAAACGGAAATGTACCAGTGAAAAAACAATCCGTTTCGTACATGTTGACTGCAAGCAAGTCATTGATAAGCGACGGGCGTATTAGACACATAGCCATAATATAGAATATAGAAATAGCTCCGCGAAAATCATGAAATATCGGAAATTCAAGCGTTCAACCGCTAAATCTGGCGCCCCTTGCTGGCACTCAATGTGTTAATAATATATATATATATATATATATATATATATATATATATATATATATATATATATATATATATATATATATATATATATATCCATCTGAATATACCTTCATATAATATTTCTACTTAACTACTCATACACCTGCATATAACTCACTGTATAACTATATAACTGATAGCATGATAGCATGATACAACAGGTAGGTCCGACCACGCATTGTGATTGGTCGAGAGCGTTCTAAACCGTGAGTATATTCATGATACACTCACAGTTAAATCACCATGAATATACCATGGCTTTAGAATGTTGTAGAAAGTTTCAACTGCCATTCATCAAACGGAAATTGTCAACATGACCTACTCCGCGGACAACATTACGTTTCATTTAACGTAAACGTTAACTATAAACGAGTGGATAGATATAGAGGACGGGCCTACATCTAACAGTATTCATAAAGACAGCATTATTAGACATGCCAATCCAACGAAAGATGAGCTGGACGTGGTGGAGAAAAGCCGCAATTAATCCTTCAACACCACCAAGTCGACGGCCTGGGCATTGAACTGGCCCAACTCCTGGGCCCTCATTTATCAACGTGGCGTACGCACAGATATGTGCGTAACCCGTGCGTACGATCATTTCTAAGCAAAGTGTGGGATTTATCAATTTGAACTTGTGCTTGACTTTGTGCGTATATTTAAGCACAGGTCGGACCATGCATAGCTGGCGCCGGTGGTAGAATATTTTTACAACGCGAAAATAAGCACTGACTGCGATCCGCGTAACTCAACTCGTTATTATTTTGCGCATATATTGCAGAAATACGGGAACATTTTGATTATATTTAAAAGGCTTTGCCATTGTTAAACGTAATAAGTGGAACCCCGAAGCTGTAAGCAGAATACAAGTCATATGAACATCCACGATATAGTGTTCTTCCCCCTTCCTATAAGAAAGAATAAAAAACGCATTGCAACGAGGACAGACTGAGGTTATTTGTTGAGTGTATACAAAACCCTTGCAATAAATGTGTCTTAAATGAATGAAAAGCATACATGCTCTGGACATAGAGCATATATCGTGTGGGTGATATCATGACTTGTATTCTGCTTACAGAATTTCACTTATTTAGTTTTACAATGTCAAAGCCTAAATCAAAACGTTCCCGTATTTCTGCAATCTATGTGCAAAATAATAACGAGTTGAGTTCTAACAAAGAACGTATTACATGCTGGTAGGCTGATAGAGTAAACTATGATATGAAATATGATATGATATAAAGGTATACTGGTCCGTCCGTGAGGATATCGAGGACTCGGATAGCCATTAAATGCAATTTGAGAATATAGGCTAAAGCGACGGCCTATAGCCTATACATATTATTTAATGTTTTCATAAGCGTAAAGATACAACAGCTAGATTAATGATCAAGTTAGTTTACTGTATGCAGGCTTCGCAGGGCTGTGTGTTATTATATATGCGCAAGTTACTGTTGCATAATGTAGGCTGGCTGCTATTATATGTAATTCATATAGGCTACCTAATACCAACAACAAAATAGATTGTATCATATGCCTCTACACACATTATAATATACACATCATATTATATCTTGGTTCGGCAGCGCCTCTGTGAACAATCTCTCAGAGTGTGAGGATTGGTTCTTTCCCCACCACAGGCTTCTTAAAGTACTGTGATGATTGGTCCGTTCCCGGCCACACGCTCCGTTCCTTTAAGGTACTTTGTTGATGAATTGCATTCCCCGCCACGCTCCGTTCCTTTAAGGTACTGTGAGGATTCTGTGATGATTGGTCCGTGGCCGAACGCACACTTCTAAGTCAAGTATCAATTACCATCACGCACCTGATGTGTGTTCTAATCAGCGCCCCAGAGGCTTTATTTACTCTGATCCCCCTACTATCAATGTTGGATCGTTCTGATTATTCCTGCATTTGCCTGCCTTTCCCGTCACTGTTTGCTGTCTTTTGCTCTCCAGGACTTGCGTGGAGAATCCCTGTGGATAACCTGGTTTTCCCGTTCTGAGCTGCGCCTCGTTATCTGCCCGCTTTACGCGTTGCGCTCTGGTGAGTTTTTGGAAACAGTTCTTTTTGGATCACCAGTTTTTTGTGTGTTTGTGAAACACCGAAGAGATCCCGTTTTTGTTTATACTGTTCTCACCTATTTTTTGTGTTGGATTTACACTTTGGATTACCGTATTGTTTTTTCTCTGGACTCTGCTAACTGTGTGTGGTACACCGAAGATCAAGTCACTTGGATATTTATTGGATCAGTCACCTCTCTGTTTCTGTTGTGCGCTGGGCTAACTCAGATTTCTCTCTCTCTCCGTTTCCACCGGGAGTGAAAGCTGGGAGGATCTGCAGAGCGGCTTCAGACGTCACAAGCTAATTCCTCACCACCACCTACTGGGAGAATATGCAGAGCCGCAACAATCTTCACATGCCAGTTTCCCCGTTTGTTCGGTTGCTCAACTTAATTCAATCTTGTAACTCTGAAAATAAATACGCCCTTGCTTTGGCTAACTCTGAAACAACTCTCTCTGTGCTGTTGCGCTTGAGGTCGGTTACAAACCCTAACATTACGATCCAACCATGACGACCTCAGCCGACACAGAGAGGGTTAGGGCAGCGTTGGTGGTCCAGATCGAGTTGGTCAACGACCACACCCAACAGTTGGGTGCGGTTGCGGCCGCTTTACAGGACCTCCGGGCCAAGGTCCAGCTTATTCTGGATGCCATTGGCACGTCTGTTCAATGGTAACTTCGAGGATTGTGCCACATTCATCATGCAATGTGAGTTGGTCTTCCATCATCAACCCAGCCGTTTTTCATCAGAGGGATCCCGAGTAGCCTACATGACTAACCTGCTCACGGGCCAAGCAACACAGTGGGTTACTGCCTCCTGGGCAATGGGGGTTGATTTCTGTTTTTCCTACCCAGACTTTGTGGCAGAGCTCCACAGGGTTTTTCACCACCCAGCCCGTGGCCAGGACCCAGGAGCTCGGTTGGGCACCTTCCGGCAGGACAGTGGCAGTGTCAGAGACTACGCGCTGGAGTTCCGACTGGCCGCAACGGAGAGCGGTTGGAGCGATCAAGCGCTTCGTCTCACCTTCCTGAGGGGGCTCAACGACGCAGTAAGGGACCAGCTCGCGACCCAAGAGGAGCCCGATTCTCTCGAGGGCCAGATCAGCCTCGCTATCCGCATCGACGGACGCCTCCGGGAGAGAAGGCGTGAGCGAGCACGACAGGGACCCCCAGACTTACCCCCCGAGTACCACGACCTCGAGGAGGTTTTCAGTACCCCAGACATACCCTCCGAGTACCACGACCTCGAGGAGGTTTTCAGTACCCCAGACGTACCCCCCGAGTACCACGACCTCGAGGAGGTTTTCAGTAAGTCCAGGGCTCAGGTCTTTCCGCCTCACCGGCCTTACGACTGTGCCATCGACCTCCGCTCAGGGGCTCCCTTTCCCGGCGGCCGCCTCTACAGTGCTGACCGTCCTGCCCCCTCCGTGACTGGTGGGTTTTTTCCCTCCCGAGCCGTGACCGAGGAGGAACCCATGCAGCTGGGACGCAACCGCCTTAGCCCGGCCGAACGGGAGTCCAGGCTCAGGTCCGGCCTTTGCCTCTACTGCGGCCGGGATGGACACCGTGTCTCCAATTGCCCTACCCGGCCAAGAAGACCAGGCTCGCCGGGACCCCGGGAGATCCTGGTGAGCCGTTTTTCCTGATCCCCCACCCGTGCACCACCTAACCGTCTGGCGGACGTCACCCTAGCCTGGGCGGACCAGCGGGCGACGGTGGGTGCACTCATTGACTCTGGTGCTGATGGGAGTTTTATGGACGTTGGGTTTTCCACCCGGGCCAACATTCCACTTGAGGACCTCGAGAGGCCCTTGGAGGTCTTCCCGCTGGATCATCGCCGCCTGGCTGACGTCACTCACCGCACCTGTCCAGTCCTTCTCACCATTGCTGGTAACCACGTTGAGAGACTCCAGTTTTTCATCACCAGCTCTCCTCTTGTCCCTGTGGTCCTGGGCAGGCCTTGGCTCGCGCTGCATGAGCCCCACATCGCCTGGTCCTCCGGCATGCCCAGTGTCTTCAGGTGCCGTCCAGCCCCCTCACCGGGTCCCAGTCCCCGTCTCCGGCCTCCCTCGCTGGTCCTCTGTCCCCGTGCCCGGCCTCCGCTGTCGGGCCCCAGTCCCCGTCTCCGGCCTCCCTCGCCGGTCCTCTGTCCCCGTGCCCGGCCTCCGCTGTCGGGCCCCAGTCCCCGTCTCCGGCCTCCCTCGCCGGTCCTCTGTCCCCGTGCCCGGCCTCCGCTGTCGGGCCCCAGTCCCCGTCTCCGGCCTCCCTCGCCGGTCCTCTGTCTTTGTCCCCCTCTCCAGTGCCCCTGATCGCCGGCTTCCTTCTGTCCCGTCCGGGCAGGCCGGGGCCGAGTGGGTCGCCGAGTGGCTCCCGTGGAGGGGGGGGTACTGTGAGGATTGGTTCTTTCCCCACCACAGGCTTCTTAAAGTACTGTGATGATTGGTCCGTTCCCGGCCACACGCTCCGTTCCTTTAAGGTACTTTGTTGATGAATTGCATTCCCCGCCACGCTCCGTTCCTTTAAGGTACTGTGAGGATTCTGTGATGATTGGTCCGTGGCCGAACGCACACTTCTAAGTCAAGTATCAATTACCATCACGCACCTGATGTGTGTTCTAATCAGCGCCCCAGAGGCTTTATTTACTCTGATCCCCCTACTATCAATGTTGGATCGTTCTGATTATTCCTGCATTTGCCTGCCTTTCCCGTCGCTGTTTGCTGTCTTTTGCTCTCCAGGACTTGCGTGGAGAATCCCTGTGGAGAACCTGGTTTTCCCGTTCTGAGCTGCGCCTCGTTATCTGCCCGCTTTACGCGTTGCGCTCTGGTGAGTTTTTGGAAACAGTTCTTTTTGGATCACCAGTTTTTTGTGTGTTTGTGAAACACCGAAGAGATCCCGTTTTTGTTTATACTGTTCTCACCTATTTTTTGTGTTGGATTTACACTTTGGATTACCGTATTGTTTTTTCTCTGGACTCTGCTAACTGTGTGTGGTACACCGAAGATCAAGTCACTTGGATATTTATTGGATCAGTCACCTCTCTGTTTCTGTTGTGCGCTGGGCTAACTCAGATTTCTCTCTCTCTCCGTTTCCACCGGGAGTGAAAGCTGGGAGGATCTGCAGAGCGGCTTCAGACGTCACAAGCTAATTCCTCACCACCACCTACTGGGAGAATCTGCAGAGCCGCAACAATCTTCACATGCCAGTTTCCCCGTTTGTTCGGTTGCTCAACTTAATTCAATCTTGTAACTCTGAAAATAAATACGCCCTTGCTTTGGCTAACTCTGAAACAACTCTCTCTGTGCCGTTGCGCTTGAGGTCGGTTACAAACCCTAACACAGAGTTTGCTCCATCAATAAACAAATCCAGTAATGTGAACGGGATTCCACTCTGTCAATGTACAGATAATCTGCAATGCGCATTTTGGCTGATAATGTGCCAGTGGCCGGAGTCTCATTCAGGCCTAATTGTATTTAATTCAATTGTAATGTTATTACTGGGGTATCTAAAACATCACTTAAATGCAGATCAGGGTTATCCACTGAAGCCATAATGACTCTGACCAGAACCACGGGCTCATGACGAGCGCACATAATAGGCATTGTAGAGCGCAGAGTTGGCGTGCTGAAATTGATTTAATTTCAGTCATTACAGTGCTTAATGTCGGGTCAGCTTGTCATTTATTTCTGTCAATGTGCTGGTTCTGTAGCAGGACTGGGTCAGTCAACATCCTTGGCTCCCGGCGCACCGAAGACACACTCCCTCCTCCTCAGCGGAGTTGTCTGTGAACTTGGCAACTTCATTGGATTTATTTATTCTCTAAAAATATCTATAATCATACGATTAAATATTGTTTAAAATAAAACGCTAAATACTATTATTCTGTGTGTCATGTTTCCAAATAAGATTGTTCACAACGGGAAATGCTGTATACGTTCAATTTGTTGGTTGGACCTCGGTGATCAATCTCGCTCTCAGTGAAGTCTCTCAGAGTTCGCTCGGGTCAGTCCACTTTTCCACATTTCATGGGGGTGTTCCATTACCGTATATGGTTAATCGGGCGGTTCTGGTATGCAAATACTTCTTAGGAGCAAGGTTATATTTATCAAGACAACTGTGCGTAGGACCTGTGTACGCACGTGTGATAAATCACGTTTCTTTTGTGCGTGCACACATTCTAAATTCTGTGCTTACGAACAGAAGTAGAATCCTTTCTAAGAAAATTTGATAAATGAGGGCCCTGGAACTGTCCGATGTGCTGATGACTTTTTCCGACTTTTGCTTGCATTAGACTAATACGTCATTCGTTTGCGTTGTCAAGCTTGTTGATAGCCTACTCCATTTGAAATCAATATAAAATACCCTAGAATTGTCTGTATTCATCCTATATTTTCCCGACGCAACCTGCTGTATAAAAGCAATAATACACTCAGAAGCCTGTGGAATGTCATGAATATTGCTACGGCTGTGATGCTCGAGCTTCGCTCTTGTGGCTGCGGGCACATCACAGCTGTGCCAATATTCATGACATAACGTAAATATCTATCCAAACCTGCATTTAATCCCTTTTATATATCTGTAGATACTATATCTATATCTGTACATATCCCTTACTTACTTTTACTAGTAATATTGCTGGCCTGTATGACAGTAGTGTTTTTATACCTGTATCACTGTACATAATACTATAACACTGTACATACATCTTATTATCATTACTACTCAATACTATATATTCACGTTATATCACTTGTACATAGTATATTGCTATTGCATTTTACTGTTACATTTGCACTCTGGTTGGATGCCAAACTTCTTTCCCTTGTACTTGTGCTGTATGATGACAATACATTTTAATCTAATCTAATCTAATCTAATCTAAAGTAGCAAACTAGTATCTGGGTGGTTGACGTGACATGGCCTTTTTAGGAGTCCTTAGTCTCAAAGATAGTGTCAAAGTAAATAATGAAAACATATATGAGAAAATGTTATATTGCACAGAACATTTCGTTTTATATGAATGCACACAGCATTTATGCGAATATTGTTCCAGTTATTCTCAAATTTCGGCCAAATTTAAGCGCATAATTTATGGTGTGACTGTCTAACTGTTTCACAAAGTTAGATTTTTTTAATAAAAACAAGAACATTTATGATTTATTTAACTACATATTGACAACTCAGATGTCTACTTGTGAGTGTGATATTCTAAAAGTCCAGGCATAATATTTTGAATGCTCCCTAAACATATTTTGTCCCAAAATTGGATGTCTTATGGTGTGACTTATGGAAGGACCCAGAGGAGAGGCTGGACTGGGCGTGGAAGCAGGACCAGCTGTGGAGGCCTTGTTAGCCATACTAGCCTCAGGGGCTAGGCTAACTGTGGGCCCTGGACTCACTGTGGGAACTGTGCTAGCTGGGGAGGCCTGGCTAGCTGCCGAGGCTAAGCTAACAGTCGGGGAGAGCCTAGCAGCTCCTGTCCTGATAGCCCTCCTAGGCCTGCTAGCTGAAGAGACCTGACTAGCTGCAGGGACAATGCTAGCTTAGGACATCTGGTCCGTCTCAGTTACTAGGCTCACCCTGAACCTGGAGCCTAGTTTAGCAGTGGAGACTGTGCTAGCTGGGGACATCTGGTCCGTCTCAGGTACCAGACTCACCGTGAACCTGGAGCCTAGGTTAGCAGTGGGCGTCTGGTTAGCTATAGTAGCGGGGCTAACATGCGGAGCTGTGCTAACTGGGGACGGCCGGTTAGCTATAGGGACGGAGCTAACGGGCGGAGCTGTGTTAGCTGTGGACGTCTGATTAGTTGTATGAGCGGAGCTAACGGGCGGAGCTGTGCCAACTGGAGACGTTTGGCCATCTATAGTGGCGGAGCTAACCGGCGGAGCTGTGCTAACTGAGGGCGGCCGGTTAGCTATAGGGACGGAGCTAACGGGTGGAGCTGTGTTAGCTGCGGACGGCCGGTTAGCTATAGTGACGGAGCTAACGGGCGGAGCTGTGTTAGCTGTGGACGTCTGGTTAGCTATATGAGAGGAGCTAACGGGTGGAGCTGTGCTAACTGGGGACGGCCGGTTAGCTATAGGCACGGAGCTAACGGGCGGGTCTGTGTTAGCTGTCTGAACAGCGATGGACATCTGAACAGCCTCAACGGCTGTGGGGGGCTCTAGGCTGGCCGTGAGCCTGAGAACAGTCGGCAGGCTAGCTACCCTAGCCTCCGGCTTATACTCCTCCATGAGGGCAGTAATACGTTCAGCCATCTCCCACATCGCTGGCTCCAGTGTCGGATTCTCCGTGGCGACCTGGTCGATCTTCTGGAGCAGGAACACCCACTTGGCCGGTGAGTAACACTTCATGTCACCGGCCATCAGGCTCAGGACGACCCGAATGGTATCGCTTGCCCTTCCTGCTGCATTCGTTACTGGTGGCGACATTCTGTTACGATGGGGTAGGTTAGAACACAGTTTGCAGAAAGGGAACGGAATGGAGGAGCAGAGACGAGGCTTGAAGCTTGGAGAAGGGAGTTTACTGTAGAACCAAGGGCAATACAAAGAACATACAGAAACTACTTAACATACTTCTCAAAACAAAACAACAAACACTAACACTTACTAGAGGATGACAGCACAATACGGCGTGGACAGGAAATGGGGAGGGAGACAGGAGGAATGTCACCACAAGGAAGGGAGGACAGACAGACACCTAAATACCCCAACTAATTAACAATCAAGAACACCTGGCCAACACAGAATCACAACACAACCTAGACAATAAGCAATGACAACTAAACACAACTAAACACAAGAGCTCATAACAACCCAAAACAGTGCACCACATCACACCAGGGAAGGGAAAGTCAATGACAGCACACACCAGGACACCACATTGATCACACTATTAATTAAGGTTAAAACAGTAGTCAGGATGTCCAGTGTACTGCACCGCACCGTCTGCGGATGGCCACCAGAGGGTAGGAGACCAATGTTAGGCAGAGAGCCAATGTTAGGTAGAGAGCCACTGTTGGGTGGAGGACACTGCCCAATGTTAGGTGGAGGGCACTGCCCAATGTTACCATCCTGCCCAGTCCAGCCAGGACCGGGCCTAGGAACGTGACAGACAGCGACTCCTACAGGTCGGTTGGTGCGCCTGCGCAGCAGAATCAGGAAGCGACGGGGGCGGCGTGCCCTCCAAACGCAGACCCCTGACGCTGAGAGATCGTGCTGTGCAGGTTAAAAGATGCGACGGCTGCTTCCTCGAGTACCAGAGGGGACACGTGATGTAAGGCTTCGTCCACATTGCAGTCGGCTTGTGGGAGGCATGGCCTAACAGCGTTCGAGACAGGGGAGGGTAGAATTGGATGATACGAAATTGGGATGGCAGAAAAAAAGAAAATGGGAGAAAAAATAGATACAAAAAAATATATATAATAAATTCTATTTGTACCGCACTTTACATTTGTGAAAATCTCAAAGTGCTACAGGAGATAAAGATAAAAAGTTAAATGAATAAAAACAATTAAAATGAATAGAACAACCAATGAAATGGAAGAACATAAAAATAAAATATTAATAATAAAAATTAATAGAAGTCAAATTAAAAGTAAAAGAATAATTCAGGCAAATACCTTGTTAAAAAGAAATGTTTTTAGGCCCCTTTTAAAAACCTCAACGGACTGTGGTGCTCTCAGATGGTCGGGCCATTCCACAGCCGAGGAGCAGCTGAGCAAAATGCCCGGTCACCCATGGTGCAGAGGTGTGTCCTGTGTATGGGTTGGAGTGTGTTTGAGTGTCCAGAGCGGAGGGAGCGGGTGGAGGGCGGGGGAGCGATAAGTTATTTTAGATAGGAGGGGGCGTTGCTGTGGATGCACTGATGGGTGAGGAGGGAGACCTTGTATTCAATCCTGGAGGAGACAGGGAGCCAGTGTAGGGAATGGAGTATGGGTGTGATGTGATCATATTTCCGCACTCTCATCAGGATCCTAGCAGCACAGTTTTGGATGTACTGGAGCTTCTGGATGCTCTTGCTAGGGATCCCGATGAGCAGTGCGTTGCAGTAGTCAAGCCTTGAGGAGACAAAGGCGTAAACAAGCTTTTCCGCATCTGGCAGGGTGAATGTGGGACGGAGTCTTGCTATGTTTCTAAGGTGGAAGAATGAGGTTTTGCACAGGTGCTTAATGTGGGAGTCAAATGTCAGGTGGGGGTAAATTTTTATGCCCAGGTTCGTTATTACAGGTGAGAGGGGGAGGTTCTGGCTGGAAAAGGTGATGCTGGTTATTGGGGATGATTTGGTTTGGTGTGGGGTGCCGATTAAAATGGCTTCTGTTTTGGCGCTGTTTAGTTGTAGGAAATTGTGACTCATCCATGCCTTTATCTACTCAAGGCAGGTGGTCAGTGTGGATGAAGGTGATGATGGTGGTGACGGTAGGGGGGCAGAGGGAAGTGGGGCAGTCCTGAGGTAGAGTTGGGTGTCATCAGCGTAGCAGTGGAAGGATATCCCATGCCGGCTGATGACACGACCAAGGGGGAGCATGTATAGAGTGAAGAGGGTGGGGGAGGATGGAACCTTGGGGGACGCCGCATGTGACAGGCTCTGTCCGGGAATTTGCGCCCCCCAGGGAGACGCACTCAGTTCTGTCTGTGAGGTAGGAGGTGAACCACTGTAGTGCAGAGTCGGAGAGTCCTATGGAGGAGTGAAGACAGTCCAAGAGGATGGTGTGGTCGACCGTGTAAATAAAAAGAATACACCAAGCTTTAAGTTAACAGGATATTGGGCGGCTAAATTTTGCAGTGGGCAAGGCGCTCGCAACTAATGCAGGAGATGCTGGGTTCGAGCCCAGCTCTCGGCATTGCTGGTCGTTCATACTAACACAATTGGCAGTGTTAGGGGTGGGAAGCTGGTGGGTGGGGATCGGACGTTGTGGACAGCGACTCCTACAGGAGCAGAATCAGGAAGCAACGGGGGCGGTGTGTCCCTCCCACGCAGACCCTCGCCGCTGAGAGATCGCGCTGTGCAGGTGAAAAGATGCGACGGCTGCCTCCTCGTGTACCGGAGGGGACACGTGATGCAAGGCTTCGTCCACATTGCAGCCGGCCAGTGGGAGGCATGGCCTAACAGCGTTCGAGACAGGGGAGGGTAGAATTGGACAATACAAAATTGGGATGGGAGAAAAAGTAGATACAAAAAAAAAAGTTAACAGGATATTTTATTCCCAAAAAGTGACAGATTTTCTATACATTTTATGTATTAAGTGATTAATGCCTACTGTGGCAAAGTTGTAGCCAACAACTCGGCCTAACAAAAAAGGCAGTGACATTGAACTACTGCTACAAAAGTAACAGTCACTTAACTTTAGCTTTTGCCCCTTTTATGCATACAATGCCTATGTTTTGGCTAGTGTTTCTCTTCTAGAAAAATAATCCTTTCAGGGTTGCCTATTGAAATAATGTACACCTCGAGTACAGAAACATTGTTTATGAGTTTGCATGTCAGGTAGACCATTGATTTAGTAGTCATTTGAACAGTCAATTCTGCCAATTACATCACACCACTTGCACCCACCTCTGCTGATCTTACCACCAATCGGAAGCGATTATTCGCTTTTTTTACTTCCGGAAAATCCGCCATTCCTCTACTCGAGACTTTTCCGAGACAGTAACGTTAAGTTAATTTAACTTATTCTAGTCTTATCAATAGAAATAGATTTTAGAACACCTAGATTTATCAATAGCAATAGTAATATATATGTAACGTTAATGCCACAAAACGAATGCCTTTGTTAATCATAACGTTGATGCAGTAGCGTATGTCGTTGTGTTGGCTGTAACGGACATGAGAGTAACATGACACTGCACACATTAAAATTGTGATTCTAATCAATTCTAATCGATTATAACATTTTCAAATCAATGCAGTTGAATCGTCACCTAAGGATCGATGCATTGCATTGTTAACCCCTATAGCATATGCTAGCTTTACTTACAATGGTGTGCTAAGTTCATGAAACATCATATGGTGTGACACTTCATCATATGATGAGACAGGGTTTTCTCATCACACCGTATTATTCATGTGTCACACTATATGATGTGAACTGCATTTGACTATATATATATACTGCTATTTTATACATATTTTAACTAATACTTAAGTTGAATGGATATGTTGTCCTTTTAACACTTTTTTGTCACTGTATTATAAACACTTTTTCCAAGGTATACCTACTTATATCCCTACTTCCCTAGAATCCCTACTATTCCATTTCTCAAACTAAATCCAATGTTTATCAACAAGATGTTGTAGTTGAAATGTTTCCCTTTCACTTGTTTTTTTTTCAGTTTGAGACAGATTTCAGTAGAGGGATGGGGAGTGCAGAAATAACAAGGAAATACAGGGCGAGATTAAATGGAGATCCTGTAAAAAGAGAAGAGATCCTGAGAAAAAGATGAGAAAAGTAAATCAAACCATTAAACGTATCAAATATGTTAGTTGTACCACACGTGCTGTACACTGAGACTGAGACCAGGCCAGTATATCTAGAAATATCATAGTGTGCACACACACACACACACACACACACACGCATGCACGCACGCACGCACGCACTCACGCATGCACGCACATGCACGCATCTTACCATGAGATTTGATTACAGAAAATAATGCAAAATGTAACCAATTTACACAAGGACGAGCTAGAAATGTGTATAGTAGTGAAGAGGAATGCTGATGAATAGACATACATATTTAAAATACACCACTATAAAATGTTGTACAAAATAACCTTCATGTCACGCCATATGACCATTTTACTCACTAGCACATTATACTAATGAAAAATGTATTACACGAAAAAATCTACAATACCACAAATATTTTTCTAAAGATAAGAGTCCGCAAAACAGATTTCGATTACTCATATGTTATATATATTTGTTTAACTTATTTTCAGCCTAAAACGTCAACCACCCATCTACAGATGTATAATAATGCTGTATATACCATATCAGCAGAAGCAGAAGCATGGACGCTGAATGAAGAGGCAAAGAGGATGATAGACTCTTTTGAAATGTGGACGCTGAGGAAAATGCTGAAGATAACATGGAAGGATAAGATCAAGAATGAGGAGGTACTGAGAAGAGCGGATATGCAAGGAGGACAGGTGCTGGAGAGGTTGAAAAAGAGAAAGATGGAGTTGTGCGGGCATGCTCTGAGAGGATCCAGTGGGGAGATGTTCAAGAAGGTGGTGATGGGGAAGGTGGATGGAAAGAGAGGAAGTGGAAGACCAAGAAGAGGCTGGGTAGACGACGTCTGTGATTGGAGCGGAGTGAGAGGCGGAGTCACGGAGTTGGAGAGAAGAAGTGGGGACAGAATGGGTTGGAGAGTGATAGGCAACCTTCGGAACGAAGAAGCCACCTAATGATGATGATACCATATCTACATATTTATTCTTACCGTATACTGTATATCTATCCACATAATCCTTTTACATATCTGTAGATACTATACCTATATCTGTACTGTACATATCCCTTATCTACTTTTACTAGTTACGCTGCTGGCCAGTATGACTTACTACCATAGCGCCTTTACACTGTACATATTAATAATCACCTGTACATTGTATATTACTATTGCACTTTACTGTTACATTTGCACTCTGGTTGGATGCCAAACTTATTTTCATTGTACTGTACTTGTGCTGTATGATGACAATACATTTGAATCTAATCTAATCTAATCTAATCTAATCTAATCTAATCTAATCTAATCTAATCTAATCTAATCTAATCTAATCTAATCTAATCTAATCTAATCTAATCTAATCTAATCTAATCCATATCACTTCTCTGTCACTGCCTATCCACCCCGGCTAATGTGATTTCATGGCGTGCCAGCAGCAAGGGGGAGGGGAGGCAGCAGACTGGCGTGGCTGCTTTGCGCCTCGTCGCGGAGCGACGGCTCATCCCGGCCGCCGGATCCCATGATTGCCGGTCCCCCTGAACACTACAGAGTCGAGAGGAAACGTGTCATTTCCTGCCATCGTCTCCCACGGCGATACCGTCAACCAGACACACAACCCCTGGAGACGTGCAGACACTTCGTACCCCAGACGCCAAACACACACAGACACACAAACTGACAGAAAAGATGGTCAACAAGTCTACAACACAGACAGAAAAACAAACATCAGATAATATTGTGGTTTCAATGTGGAGGATGTACTGTACAGTATGATTACGGTTTTAGAAAGGAATTCACTAAAACTGTTAAGATTAGATTCAATTGTATTGTCATCGTACAGCACAAGTAGTACAGTACAACGGCAATCATTTGGCATCTAACCAGAGAGCAATATATATGTATATATATATGCAACCGGTCTCGTATTGCTCTGCGTTGTGTTTCAAGTTCCTATTCGACCCCTGTTAAGGGATTGCCCTGAGTGGGAGTTGAACCCCGGTCTCCCGCACCGGGGCCGACATCACAAACCGCTGTGCCAAGAAAGGATATCCCCCCTAAGCGCTCAGTTTGGATGCCTCTGGGGAGTGAGTTTACTTGCAGTACCGCTTACCATCCACAGCCACAGAACTACTTGTACCACGTGACTGTGGATATACTGCGGTACCTCCGTTACACTCACCCCCCTAAACTCACTCCACCCAGGGCATCCGGGTCTATAGGCACCACTGTAACCGGTCTCGTATTGCTCTGCGTTGTGTTTCAAGTTCCTATTCGACCCCTGTTAAGGGATTGCCCTGAGTGGGAGTTGAACCCCGGTCTCCCGCACCGGGGCCGACATCACAAACCGCTGTGCCAAGAAAGGATATCCCCCCTAAGCGCTCAGTTTGGATGCCTCTGGGGAGTGAGTTTACTTGCAGTACCGCTTACCATCCACAGCCACAGAACTACTTGTACCACGTGACTGTGGATATACTGCGGTACCTCCGTTACACTCACCCCCCTAAACTCACTCCACCCAGGGCATCCGGGTCTATAGGCACCACTGTAACCGGTCTCGTATTGCTCTGCGTTGTGTTTCAAATTCCGATTCGACCCCTGTTAAGGGATTGCCCTGAGTGGGAGTTGAACCCCGGTCTCCCGCACCGGGGCCGACATCACAAACCGCTGCGCCAAGAAACGATATCCCCTCTAAGCGCTCAGTTTGGATGCCTCTGGGGAGTGAGTTTACTTGCAGTACCGCTTACCATCCACAGCCACCGAACTACTTGTACCACGTGACTGTGGATATACCGCGGTACCTCTGTTACATATATATATATATATATATATATATATTTTTTTTTATTATTATTATTATTACTATTATTATTATTATTATTATTATTATTATTATTATTATTATTATTATTATTATTATTATTATTATTATTATTATTATTATTATTATTATTATTATTATTATTATTATTATTATTATTATTATTATTATTATTATTATTATTATTATTATTATTATTATTATTATTATTATTATTATTATTATTATTATTATTATTATTATTATTATTATTATTATTATTATTATTATTATTATTATTATTATTATTATTATTATTATTATTATTATTATTATTAGTGTGGGTGACCTGGCGAAGCCAGGTTGCCACCCACACTATACATATCCATACTCTTTTTAGTGTGGGTGACCTGGCGAAGCCAGGTTGCCACCCACACTATACATATCCATACTCTTTTTATTTATTTATTTATTCCACCGATTTTGCAAACACTTTGCAACACGTAAGCGTTCGCGCCCCATACACGTGAAAGGTATCAAAACGAGCGGCTTGCCTATGGCAACACCGGTCTCCGAACTCGTAAAGTTTCACCGCACCGTCTGGCTACGAATCGACTTTAAACGGTAACATTTCGGAAATACAGTGCAATTTAGAGTTTCAAACACTTTGAACACTTTGCAACACGTAAGCGTTCGCGCACCATACACGTGAAAGGTATCAAAACGAGCGGCTTGCCTATGGCAATTGCGGTCTTCGAACCCGTAAAAGTTTCACCGCACCGTCTGGCTACGAATCGACTTTAAACGGTAACATTTCGGTCCCATTGGGAATGCATTGCATTTTAGAGTGTAGCAGCTGAAATAATATTTTTCCCCCTACCTTGGGTGAATTGCGAGTGTGATCTCAATTTTGGACGTAGAAATAAAACAAACACATCAAAACGATGACACGGCTGTCATCCCGCTCACAAAAGAAAAATAAATGGAATTGGACATTTCTATCTCAACTGACGACCATTTGTTTGAAGGTTCTCCTCCCCATTGACCGCCATGCAATCGCCCTCTAGAAATCACATTTTTCACACTATTTTTTAGCCTTCTGTTCCGATCGCCGAAGGAGTGCCACAATATCGCACGAATGCCACAATATCGCGCACAACACTTCGCCTACTCGTTGTAGTGCTCATGTGCGCGTCACAACGCTTCATCTCTTATAGTTTTCTTTTAATCAACGTGACAATGCAGTCATGCATCTGCCTCCATAGAAATGCATTGGATAGAAAATATGCAAGTCATAGTGATTGCTTCACCTGTGTGGCTCATGGCTCACTCATGATTGGTTCAGCTGTGTGGCTCGTGGCTGAGCTGCCAATGACATCATCCACTTAACCCATCATTGGCCATCACTGTGTTGCAGTACTGAATTGCTGACAGCGCCCTCTGTCTTGTGGGTTGTGTCATTGTACTCAGTAGGGATATCCTCTTTCATTTTTCATTGGTCCATGTTGACCACCTTTCATTGGTCGATGTTGACCACTCCCCCGATCCTTAGACCACGCCCCCTTAGGCCACACCCCCTCAGTGTATCTCTTGAACCGTTTGTCGTAGAGACTTGCGGATTGTGCCATTGGTCGATGTTGACCACCTTTCATTGGTCGATGTTGACCACTCCCCCTGTTGACCACCTTTCATTGGTCGATGTTGACCACTCCCCCGATCCTTAGACCACGCCCCCTTAGGCCACACCCCCTCAGTGTATCTCTTAATAATAATAATAATAACTTTATTTGTATAGCACTTTTCATACAGAGGTTGCAGTTCAAAGTGCTTCACAACAGTAAAAAATACAGGCATAAGCGAGCATAAAAAGATAGACGGGTAGAATCACAGTGTTTCACATTAGGATCTAGCATCCCAATAGGCTCTCCGCTTACAGTTTTCAGTAACACAAATAGTAAAAATAGTTTAAAATGATTCAGTTTAAAAATAGTCAAAAAATTATAAAATAGAACGGACATAAAAAATACAGGCATGAGCGAGCATAGCAAGATATGGCAAATCACAGTGTTTCACATTAGGATCTAGCATCTTAATAGGCTCTCTATTCAGTAATACTCCTGTAGTTCATGAACAAATAATCACAGTGTTTCACATTTGGATCTAGCAAATAATAAGAATAAAATGATTCAGTTTAAAAATAGTCATAAATAATCCTGTATGCATCGTTGTTTAGTGTGTATGTGTGTTTATTGTGTTGTGTGTGTGTGTGTGTGGTTGTACTTCAGCTACTACTACTCTACAACTACCACTCCAGGACACAGTTAACCTAGATCTACTCTACTCTACAACTACCACTCCAGGACACAGTTAACCTAGATCTACTACTACTACAGCTACTACTACTCTACAACTACCAGGACACAGTTAACCTAGATCTACAACTACAACGCTACAACTACTACTACTCTACTACTACTCTACCCCAGGACACAGTTAACCTAGATCTACCAGGACACAGTTAACCTAGATCTACTACTACTCTACAACTACCAGGACACAGTTAACCTAGATCTACAACTACAACGCTACAACTACTACTACTCTACTCCAGGACACAGTTAACCTAGATCTACTCTACAACTACCACTCCAGGACACAGTTAACCTAGATCTACTACTACTCTACCAGGACACAGTTAACCTAGATCTACAACTACAACGCTACTACAACTCGGTGTGTGTGTGTCTGTGTGTGACTGTGTGTGTGTGTGTGTGTGTGTGTGTGTGTGTGTGTGTATGTCGGTGTGTGTGTCTGTGTGTGTGTGTGTATGTGTGTATGTCGGTGTGTGTGTGTGTTTGTGTGTGATTGTGTGTGTGTGTGTGACTGTGTGTGTGTGACTGTGTGTGTGTGCGTCACAACCCGCAGTGTTTCACATTTGGATCTAGCAATAAATAAGAATAGTTTAAAATGATTCAGTTTAAAAATAGTCATCAGTAAGAAGTAAAAAGTGCAATAACCGACACATGAGTTTGATAGGCAGTGTAAAAGAGTAGGCAGGGTAAGAATAAATACAAGTTGTGTCAGGATATCCCTGATGTTTCCTCTTGCCACTAGGTGGTAGCAGATAACTATCAGTGAAATGCCTGAGCAAAGAGATAGGTTTTAAGCTGTCTTTTAAAGATGTCTAGCGAGTTGGCTTCCCTGATGTTTTGGGGTAGTTTGTTCCATAGTTTTGGGGCATAGTTGATAAAGGCTGCATTACCGATCCTCTTTTGACTGCTTCTGGGAGCCTCTAGTAGTCCAGCAGCTGATGACCGCAGTGTTCTTGCTGGTGTGTAATTTATTAGAGTGTTGGCGATGTAGCTAGGTCCCTGTCCATTTAGAGCTTTGTATGTAAGGAGAAGGACCTTAAAGTCAATTCTAAATGTTACGGGAAGCCAGTGTAAAGCGGCTAGGACTGGACTAATGTGCTCTCTCCTTTTGGTTCTAGTTAGCAGTCGGGCTGCAGAGTTTTGGATTAGCTGAAGCCTCTCTGTGGTTTTCTTAGGGAGACCTGTGAAAAGTGCATTACAGTAGTCTAACCGGCTAGATATGAATGCATGAATTAGCTTCTCAGCATCGTTCTGATTAATAAATGGTCGTACTTTTGCTATATTTCTGAGATGGAAGAACGATGTTTTCGTCACTTTGCTAATATGAGAATTGAAGTTCAGTTCTGAATCTATGATAACCCCAAGACTAGTGACCTCAGATTTGATCCAAGGGGTTAGTCCCCCCAGGTTCTTTATTGATGTTTCTTTTTTAGTTTTGGAGCCGATAATTAGAATTTCAGTTTTGTTCTCGTTTAGTTTCAGGAAGTTCTTACTCATCCATTTATTTATTGACAGTAAGCAGTCTGTAATGGAGCTAATCGCTGTATCATTTGGTTCAGCAGATATGTACAGTTGTGTATCATCCGCATAGCTATGGAAATCTACATTATGTTCTCTGATGATATCACCCAGCGGTAACATGTAAAGGGAGAAGAGTAAAGGACCTAAGCAACTCCCTTGTGCAACTCCATAGTTGTTGTCGTATATATCAGACATGTGATCTCCTAGTTTAACATAGAATTTCCTCCCTCTGATGTATGTTTTAAACCAGCCCAGCACATGGTCTGAGAAACCGACATGGTTTTCAAGACGATCGATTAGAATATCATGATCGATTGTATCAAATGCTGCACTGAGATCCAACAGGATAAGGATGGAGATCTTATTCTCGTCAGAGTTTAGTCTGAGGTCACTGATTATTTTGGTGAGGGCAGTTTCAGTGCTATGATATTTTCTGAATCCTGACTGAAATTCTTCTAAGATGTTGTTTTCTTCAAGAAAGGAATTTATTTGAACTGAAACTATCTTTTCAAGTACTTTACTAATGAATGGTAGGTTGGATATTGGACGATAATTTGCCATTTCATTACTATCCAAGTTAGGTTTTTTTAGTAATGGCTTTACAACTGCTGTTTTAAAGGCATCCGGGAAAATACCAGTCCTAAGGGAAGTGTTTATGATATCTAGCACAGGGCTTGAAACACTATTAAATACCCGTTTGAAGAAAGCTGTAGGTATAGGGTCAATGTCTGAGGTGGAGGAGTTACATTCTGAGACAGTTTTGCAGAGTACATCTAATGTGATGCATGTGAAACTTCTCATGGTTACATTGCACGGTTTGCCGCAATCAACTTTATTTCCATCATGAGTAATGCTGGCCCTGATCAAGGTTATTTTGTTGTTAAAGAATAGTGCAAGTTCTTCACACTTAACCGTTGATGACTGAGGAGGTGTAGGGGCAGTGTTGAGTAGTACATTAATAGTGGAAAAGAGGATTCTGGAGTTTCCAGCATTTTCTGTAATGATTTTAGAGAAGTAATCTTTCCTTGCTAAGCGGATGGTTTTATTATAAGCAGTTAAAGCATCTTTGTATATATCACAGCATATGGTGGTTTTTGTTTTTCTCCATTTTCGCTCCGCTGCACGACATTTCCTTTTTTCTTTGTTGACCGTATTATAGTTTAACCAGGGCGAGGCTCTAGTTTTCTTCTTTTTCGTTTTTAATGGGGCGACAGAATTTAATATAGATGACATTGCATCATTGAGATTTTCTACCATTTCATTTAGAGAGCTGTCATGATTGTGTGGTTCATGTAGTCTGATAAGATCAATGAACTTTGATTCAGCTTTGTCGTTTAGGAGCCTCTTTTTAACTATGATTTCTTTTTTTGTTTTAGTAAGGGTTATTTGAGTATCAAAAAATATACAGTGATGGTCGGAGAGAGGTAATTCAGTTATTGAGATATTTGTTATGTTTAGCCCAGTTGTTGTTATAACTAAGTCTAGTGTATTCCCAAGCCGGTGAGTTGCATTTGTTATATGCTGTATTAGGTCAAAGCTATCCAGTAGATTTTTTAGTTCCATAGTTTTGGAGTCTGTTTTCTTATTAAAATGGATGTTCAGGTCTCCATTTAGGATCACCTTATCATATCCGGTAACACATAGTGAGATCAGTTCAGAGAGCTCCTGTATAAATATTGGTGAGTGTCTAGGCGGGCGGTATATTGTGACAATAATAGTTGATTCTGTTTTTAGTTCAATGGCAAGATATTCCATTGACATGAACTCGCCTAGTTCTGTGATTCTAAACAAGAGTTTTGAGGAGAAGATTGCTGCAACTCCTCCGCCCCTTTTATTTTTTCTGGGTATTTGAAAAAAGTTATAGTCTGGTGGACAAGCTTCTATCATTATTGATGTAGCTGTGTCATTATTTAGCCATGTCTCTACTAGGCAGATGCAATCTAAGTTATTTTCTTTAATCAGATCATTTACTAAGAATGTTTTATTATTCAGTGATCTGACATTTAGGAAAGCTAATTTTATTTGTTGGACTTCTTTAGAGGAGGTCTGCTTTGGTTTGACCGTGATGGCCCTGAGGTTAATAGCAGGTAAACGCATTGGTGGCGTATATTTTTCACCATGCCATTGGCTAGTTATGATTACTTGTATGTTTTTAGAGATGGCATGGTAATTGTGCTATACTGTACCGTACTGACTGCACTGTGCTTTCGGGGACATTTGATCAGACGAGATGGCCTTGTGTGATATGGGGGGGGGGGGGGGGGGATGGGACGTCTTGTGCTGTACTTCGTGGTGAGATTGTGTCCTTCATGACTATCTCTCGTGCTGGTGTGAGCTTAATATTCTTGGAGGCCATCAAGGCATGACGCATGTTTGCTGATAGGAGCTTTGAACCTAAGCGATTTGGGAAGAAGCCATTTCTTTGAAAACGTTCTGGGTTATTCCAGAAAACATTGAAGTTGTCAATGAATTTCAGGCCGTGTACGAGACATGCAGCCCCTAACCATGAATTAAAATTTAGGAGTCGACTGAATGCTTCCTGTCCTCTGCGAAAGCATGCAATTGGTCCACTGATGGACACATCAGTGTTTGTGTACACAGACTGATGTTTGTCTAGTGTGTTCATTAAACGTGTGAAATCGTCTTTCAAAGTCTCTGTGCCAGTCTTCTTTCGCAGGATGTCAAACGATCCAGAGTGAATGACAATTTTTGTTATTCCTGGTCTGATTAGTGTTGGAAGTTTTTCGGCTAGCTCTTTCACAGTTGTATTGTCTAGACAGATATTTTCTGTGTTTGCCATCTCCACATACCTTGTTATGGAATCTCCAATCAGTATGCAGTCTATTTTCTGTGTGAGGTTAGCATTTTTCTTTCCAACAGTTTTGGGGCCGTTTGTTTTTGGGCTAGGCCTAGTCTGCTGGTTCTTTCCACAGTCCTGTGGCCTTGGTGAAGCCTCGTTAGCCTTCATGTTAACGCTGGTCCCGTACCTTCGGCGTTGGCTACCGCGACGTTCTCGGCGCATGATAGTCTCTTCGCTGTTAGCCGTTCGCTCGGTCTGGGTCGTGTTTGCCAGCCGTGTCGCTAGTGGCTCTGTTTTCCTCGTCGTCTCGTCGTTAGCGTGTGCTTCGTTAGCATTAGCGTGAGCTCCGGCATGCCAGCTGTTTGCTTCGCTAGTGTTAGCGTGAGCTCCGGTATTCTTGCTATTAGCGTCGTTAGCGTGAGCTCCGTTACGCTCGCTGTTTTCTTCGTTAGCGTTGTTAGCTACGCTTCTATGTCTCTTTGCCTTGGGTGTTGATATGCGTGTTTCCGAGAGTAGGTTGAAACTATTTCCTGGCGGTACCGGGGGTGAGGTCCTGGATCGTTTATTTCTCCTTTTATCCTTGTCGGTGATCCACTGCTTTGGTCTAGCTCCTTGGTTGTGCCAAGGACCGTCTTTTGGGTGGTGCTGTTCTGTAGTTACTAGCAAAGGCCAGTTCTCAATCATGGTATTGTTGGCTATATTTGTAGTAGCTTCATAAATAGAGTCAATGAGTTGCTCATCCTGCTGTATTTGGTACAGGGTAGAAACCCGAGCCTCCAGCTCTACAATCCTCTTTCTCATCTCCAAGCAATTAGTACATTCTGTGGGAGAGCCGAGTCCCGGCATCTTCCTTTATTTCTTTTCAGGTTAGGCTAAGCTGAAGCTAAGCTAGGTACTTAGCTGGTGGTGGTGGTGGTGATGATGATGATGATGGTGGTGGTGGTGGTGATGGTGGTGGTGGTGGTGGTGATGGTGGCACGGGGCAGTTCCGTTGCCCTGGAGCTGTGCTATTACTCACATCTCTTGAACCGTTTGTCGTAGAGACTTGCGGATTGTGCCATTGTACTCAGTAGGGATATCCTCTTTCATTTTTCATTGGTCCATGTTGACCCCCTTTCATTGGTCGATGTTGACCACTCCCCCGATCCTTAGACCACGCCCCCTTAGGCCACAGTTCACGGTTCAGTGTATCTCTTGAACCGTTTGTCGTAGAGACTTGCGGATTGTGCCATTGGTCGATGTTGACCACCTTTCATTGGTCGATGTTGACCACTCCCTCGATCATTAGACCACGCCCCCTTAGGCCACACCCCCTTTTAAAAAATCCGAAAAATCCGAAAACTCGGAAAAATCCCAAAACTCGGAAAAATCTAAAATCCGAAAAGGTTCAAAAACTCGGAAAAATCCCAAAACCCGAAAACTCGGAAAAATCCGAAAACTCGGAAACATCAAAAATCCGAAAAAGTTCAAAAACTCGGAAAAGTCCGAAAACTCGGAAAAATCCAAAAACTCGGAAAAATCTAAAATCCGAAAAAGTTCAAAAACTCGGAAAAATCCCCAAACCCGAAAAAATCCAAAAACTCTGAAAATTCCGAAAACTCGGAAACATCAAAAATCAGAAAAAGTTCAAAAACTCGGAAAAATCCGAAAACTCGGAAACATCAAAAATCCGAAAAAGTTCAAAAACTCGGAAAAGTCCGAAAACCCGAAAACTCGGAAAAATCCAAAAACTCGGAAAAATCCGAAAACTCGGAAACATCAAAAATCCGAAAAAGTTCAAAAATTCGGAAAAGTCCGAAAACCCGAAAACCCGGAAAAATGCAAAAACTCTGAAAATTCCGAAAACTCGGAAACATCAAAAATCCGAAAAAGTTCAAAAACTCGGAAAAGTCCGAAAACCCAAAAACTCTGAAAAATCCGAATACTCGGAAACATCAAAAATCCGAAAAAGTTCAAAAACTCGGAAAAGTCCGAAAACCGGAAAAATTGTGTGTAATAGTGTAATAGTGTGTAATAGTGTAATAGTGTAATAGTGTGTAATAGTGTGTAATAGTGTGTAATAGTGTAATAGTGTGTAATAGTGTAATAGTGTGTAATAGTGTAATAGTGTGGCCAATCAGGCCTACCCCGGAAATAGCAACGGTTGCGGAACAGCTACAGGCGCCCTGGACCACATCCTAATGACTAATGACGGGTTTCTGCCTTTTTTCCCTGTGACCTCCAGGCCCAGTGCTGATGTCCCCGAAGCCTGGGAGTCTGGTGGAGTCCTACCCAGAGCTGGGCATGGGCAAGGGGCTGAGCAGCTCCCTGGACACCCGCCGGTCCCAGAGCAGCTGACTTACATCCAGGACCAGCTGAGCTCCAAAGAGGACCAGAGTCATGTTTGCATGTATTAGCTCTAGAATTGCCACAGTTATCCAAGTAACAGG
Organism: Notolepis coatsorum; assembly: GCF_963971535.1. Taxonomy (NCBI): domain Eukaryota; kingdom Metazoa; phylum Chordata; class Actinopteri; order Aulopiformes; family Paralepididae; genus Notolepis; species Notolepis coatsorum. The sequence continues at coordinate 118,184,833 of NC_140166.1, forward strand.
TGAACGTCCAAAGGAACCATAACTGATTTAATGAGCCATTCGCAGTTTCACTGTATCGGCCATGTGTACTTAGACTTGCATGGCTTAATCTTCAAGATTCAAGATTCAAGATTCAAGAGTTTTAATTGTCACGGCATACAGGTATACAATGAAATGCGGCTGGTCTTGCCCGCGACGATGTGCAATACAGTGGTACAACATATAATAGAATCCAATAAAATACAGTGGTACAACATATTAATAGAATCCAATAAAACAGTGCAATAAACAGGTACATGGTGTGCCATCTCGGTATCTGTACATTAGTATTTACAGAGCATATAGGACATGCTAGTTAGCTTTAGTAGTGCAATACACTGTTCCTGATGTTATACTATTTTAAGTGGCCTTTCCTCTGGCCATAAGTGTGCGTGTGTGCGGCATGAGTGTTAAAGTGGCTGCTAGTGTGTGAGCGTGCTCAGCGTGCGTGTCGTGTATGTACTTGTGTGTGGATAGTTCAGTTTCTGTGTCTCTCGATGTTCATTGTTCAAGGCTCTGATGGCCTGGGGGAAGAAGCTTAGCCTAAGCCTCTCCGTCTTAGTCTCTAGAATTCGCAGGCGTCTGCCTGACCTCAGCAGCTGGAACAGGCTGTTATTGGGATGGTGGGGGTCTTTCATTATCCTGCAGGCTCTGGATTTGCACCTCTTGTTGTATAGAGCCTGCAGGGGAGGTAGCGCAATACCCGTGGTATGCTCGGCTGAGCGCACCACACTCTGTAGGGCCTTCTTGTCCTGTGCCGTGCTGTTCCCATACCAGGCAGTGATGTTTCCGGTCAAGATGCTCTCTACAGCTCCTGAGTAGAAGGACTGAAGTATCTTCCCCGATACTCTGAACTTCCTTAACTGTCTCAGGTGGTAGAGGCGCTGCTTCGCTTTCTTTACTACTGTGCCTATGTGTGTTGACCATGTCAGGTCCTCTGAGATGTGGACCCCCAGGTACTTGAAGCTGCTCACCCTGTCCACGGTAGCCCCGTTAATCCTCAGTGGTGTGTGTGTCTCCCGCTGTCCTCTCCTATAATCCACGATCAGCTCCTTGGTTTTACCAATGTTCAGGAGCAGGCTGTTGTCCTGGCACCAACGTTCCAGTACCTCAACCTCCTCCCGGTAGGCCTTCTCGTCGTTGTCCGAGATCAGCCCCACCACCACCGTGTCGTCGGCGAACTTCACAATGGAGTTGGAGCTGAACTTGGCCACACAGTCGTGTGTGTAGAGTGAGTACAGCAGGGGGCTTAGAACACAGCCCTGGGGGGACCCGATGCTCAGGGTGATGGTGTTGGAGGTCTGACCCCCCACCCTGACCGCCTGGGGTCTTTCACTCAGAAAGTCCAGTACCCAGGCGCTCAGGGCGGAGCTCAGGCCTAGCTCGATCAGCTTGTCCGCCAGTCTGGTGGGGACTATGGTGTTGAACGCTGAGCTGTAGTCAATGAACAACAGTCTCACATAGCCCCCCTTCTGACGGTCAAGGTGGGAGAGAGTGCTGTGCAGTACCTGGGAGACCGCGTCATCAGTGGACCTGTTTGTCCTGTATGCAAATTGCATAGGGTCCATATCGCTGGGGAGAGAGGCACAAATGTGGTCCTTGACCAGCCTCTCGAAACATCTTTGAGACAAGCATATGCTAATGGCAGGATCAACCAGGTAGCCTCCGATCCGAGGTGGGCTCACGCGGACGCCTCAGCGAGATGTGACCCGAGAAGCGACATTTTGTTTTTGCTACATTTAATTTGAGTCTGTTTTCAGTTATCCAATTCGAAATCATAAATAATTCACTCTGAAGTATCTTATTCACTTGTTCTGCGCTCTCAGCGGATGCATATATAGTTGTATCATCAGCATAAATCGCTGTACCTGCACTTTCCAATACATAAGGCATATCATTTACAAATATAGAGTAAAGGAGGGGTCCAAGACAACTTCCTTGGGGAATACCACACTGGAGTGTTACCATATTTGACATGGAACCATTAAATATAACACATTGTTGTCTATTAGACAAGTAGCTTCTCATCCATTCCATGGCAGTGTCTTCAATACAATACAGTACAGTGTAATTTCAATAATAATAGGTCATGATCTATGATGTCGAAATCCAAGAGCACTGTACCCACAACTAACTTCCTATCGATCAGCTGTAGCCAGCTATCTGTAAGAGATGTTAAAGCAGTTCCTGTAGAGTATCCTACTTTGTATGCATGCTGGAAATCAGAATTAATGTTGTTTTCGTTTAAATACTTTTGAATCTGCTTGAACACAATTCCTTCCAATTACTTCCAATTCTACCTATTACTGGTAAAATACTAATGGGCCTACTGTTTGAACCTGTAAATGGCTCTTTACAGTTCTTTGGTAGTGGAGTTACTTTGGCTATTTTCCAAGGCTGAGGAAAGACACTCTCTTCAAAACATCAAGGTCCCCCATTTTGCAATTCTTAGTGACATTGATCAGCGTTGTCCTGAGCTAGCCAAGTTCGTACGTGGTGCTGGAAATCCTTGAAAAATGCTTGTATTTCAATGTGCTGTTTTCAAGGTTTTAAATGTGCTTCAATTGTGTATAAAGTGCTGGAAAGTTATTGTTGAAATTGTAATTGCATTTTCATAATAAATCGCTATCTGACTGAATAGTTTGGATTTTGGTCCTGTTATTACAATATTTATCATCTCCGTTACATATAAGCTTGCTGTAATGTCTAACTTGCTGTGCCTAATCTGATCGCATCTGTATGATCCAAATGCAAAGGATGGCATGTCAATTTGAGTTGCTTTTTCTGTCATCTGCGACATCTTCTGTCAAGTTCTTCTGTCAGTTACAGTGGGTGACAATATTGTCACAAGGAAAGATGAAATTACCTACCTGGGTTCCATCCTAGAGGCTAATCTCTCCTGTGACAAAATGGCATCCAATGTAATAAAAAAAAAGTCAACCAACGAACTAGATTCTTGTACCGGATCTCCTCTCTGGTAAACAAGAATACCCTGAAGACTCTGGCAGGAGCACTCATTCAAGGGTACTATGACTATGCTTGCACCTCATGGTACCAAAGCACCTCAAAGGCGCTAAAAACAAAATTACAAACATCTCAAAACAAACGGGTCAGACTACTGCTTGACCTTACTCCTAGAACCCGCCTCACCCCTGCCCAATTTGACAACCTAGGATGGCTTAGAGTAGACAACAGAGTACAGCAACTTGCAATGGGCCTGGTCTACAAGACACACTACACGACCAAGGTACCCATGTACATGGCAAAATATTTCCCAAAGGTCAGTGAATACCACGATCACAACACCAGAGGTAGCTCCACAAATCATGTTAAACCCAGATTCGGCTCAAACAAGGGACTAAACACGTTTCGCAATTATGCCACAACAATGTGGAACGCCCTACCCAAAGCTGTAAAGGAATGTGAATCACAACCCACATTCAAAACCGCTCTTAAAAGAGCACCTACGGGAGGCTGCAATTCGAAACTGGCCACCGTAAATGCCCAAAACCCCCACCACCTCCTAATAGACAGTCTCCTCCCCACCGCATGTATATATTCCCTCCCCGCCGTATGTATATTTCTCTCCCACCCACCCACCCCCTCCTAATGTACAGTCCCCTCCCCATCATATATACTCTGTCAGGATCTAGGGGTAACAGTACTGTATATTTGAATACCGTTTATGTCACAAATGTATCAGTACTAAATACCTATATGTCCCTATGCCATAAATGTCATGTATGTTGTGTATGTCATAAATGTCTATATGAATTGAAAATGGGGGACCCTGATGGAAACAAGACAAGCGTCTTTCTCAGGTCTGCATCCCCTTAACAATTGTATGTATTGAGCCGTACTGTATTGTACCCATTCTGCAATCTGTTAAATAAAGTTTTCATTCATTCATTCATTCATTCATATATGTCCTGATGAATAGAAAATGGGGGACCCTGATGTAAACAAGACGAAAGTCTTTCTGAATGAATGAATGAAAACTTTATTTAACAGATTGCAGAATGGGTACAATACAGTACGGCTCAATACATACAATTGTTAAGGGGATGCAGACCTGAGAAAGACGTTTGTCTTGTTTCCATCAGGGTCCCCCATTTTCAATTCATATAGAAGTTCTCTGGTCTGCATCCCCTTAACAATTGTGTGTATTGAGCTGTACTGTATTGTACCCATTTGCAATCTGTTAAATAAAGTTTTCATTCATTCATTCATTCAAACTTTATCCGACTTGCTTTCACGCAAACCAGTGCAGCACGTCACTATTCTGCTGACGTCATTCATTCATCTAAGCCAATGGGAGGTCACATTGTTATACCAGGAGTCATACCAGGCACACAGACCAATGAGAGACGTCGATATTCCCCACTGAACTAAACCAGGAAGTAGAAAACGTTCATTCTTATCGGCAAACTTCGTCATTATATGCCAAACCAGTTCGATTTTTTAAAATCTGCTTTCACAGTTACATTCACACCTCTCACCCAACCTTAGGTCATGTCATTAATCCTTACGTAAACCACTTCCCCGCACGTAAATTGAATCTAACGTCACACGTTAAGCCCAAACTGAAGATTTTTGCCATCCCATTTTAAACAGCGTAAATATGACATTTCTCTTCGTTTTTAAAGCAATCAATTCATTTTCGCCAACTCCTACACATCATACCTAGTATCCCTCCGTTTTTAATAACAATCCGACCGTCGCAACATATTATATAACACATAATATTCGCTGACGTCCACGGTTTTCCACGTGTGTGAGCTTCATACTTTTACACTGCCAGTGCAGTAGGTGGCGGTATGTGTATTTTCGAGCTCAGCAGAAGAATAGACGGCTTCCCGTAGTCACACACTTCAAAGCCCCAGTGAGTGACGTACATCAAACGTCTCGACCCCGGCCCGGCCAGCCAGTCTTTCTCTGCTCTTCGAACAGAAAAGACCTGTACTTCACACCTACAGTGATTCTATACTATTCCTACAACGGATTACGCATTTTCGTTATTTTTCATTCGAAAACTATATACACAGACCGCAGATTTCAGTTCCAGCTGACTCCGAAACAGGTTTGTGATGCAGAATACACGATGGAATTACAATTACAGTGACTGTGTGTTTGCATTGTGGCTAAGCTAGCTAGTAGCTACTACCGCATGAGTTTAACGTTAGTTAATACATTGACATGCTTAGTCTAGTGGTGAGAGCTATGTTTGTATCACAACTACAACGGACTACTAATTTAGTGTACAAGCATGCCTTAGTGTACAAGCCAAGACTTTCGATGTATTAGCGAACGTTAGAATCATGCTATGCTACGCTACACACTGCATGCTAACGTCAATGGAACTTGCCATTATAACAGTATAGCAGTTAGCTCACGCTACTTAGCCAGCACATATCGGGAGCTATCAGTGGTTAGATAACATTAGAGACAACGCTGTGTGTATTAAACAAAGGTGAATAGATGACTGGGCCATTTTGTTTAATGCTTAAGTTGAAAGAGGAGCTTTGAGCTAACGGGGTTTGATAGCTAACACTAGCTCATGTTATCCAGTGGCAGTGCCAATCAGTAATGCTAGCAGAATGAATGGATGTAAACCGGTTGTAATTTCATTAGACAGACCAGTGCGGGCATTTAATAACATGCAATGGGCTAACGTTACGTCTGCATCCCCTTAACAATTGTCTGTATTGAGCTGTACTGTATTGTACCCATTCTGCAATCTGTTAAATATTGATTGGTTGTTATTAACAGATTGCAGAATGGGTACAATACAGTACAGCTCAATACACACAATTGTTAAGGGGATGCAGACCAGAGAGAGACTTTCGTCTTGTTTACATCAGGGTCCCCCATTTTCAATTCATCATAACATATATGACACACATGACATACAGATAGACAATACTGCTACATCTATACATTTATGACATACCAGATTTACAAATACAGTAGCCTATTGAAGACCAGACACTCTGTATCAGTGATGGCTGTCATAATGTAGAGCTATTTAACACTTATTTTAACAAAGAAATATCACGTACAGCACCTTTAACATGCCTCCCGTTGAAACGTATAGGCTACTTGTACATAGTGTATGGTGAAAGATATAATTTGCATGGTTTAAAATGTTTGACTGCTGCATCTGACTTCACATGGAATCTTGCCCTCAGTGTTGTTTTCTTCTCGCTGAAACAATAGTGTATAATGTGATACTAATTCTGGTGGGCTAAATTACATACAAACTTAAAGGGGAACTCCAACATTTTGGGAAATTAGCTTATTTAACATCTTCCCTGGAGTTAGACAAGAAGATTTTTTGTCTCTGTGCGTGCATTTAGCTTTGGGAATAGACGCTCCGTTAGCATGGTGCATTGACCAAACTTGATATGCATGACCTTGGTGGGCTCTAGGTCAACTCCTGAAAAGGGGGTCAATGTCAGACTTTGCAATCAAAAGTTAGGGGGCTAATAACCCTTGCCACAATTTCAGTGCACCCCCTAACTTTTGATTGCAAGGTCTGACATTGACCCCCTTCTCAGGAGTTGACCTAGAGCCCACCAAGGTCATGCATATCAAGTTTGGTCAATGTCAGACCTTGCAATACACATTTTTACGGTTCGCACACACATATTTTTAGGGGCATATGCGAGCAATTTGGTCACACTGTAGAGCCCTGACATGCATAGTCATAATGGCACTGTATTAACACATTCCCTGCCACGGTTATATCCATCAATGTAGCCTCACTGCCACCACTCCAAGCCTACGGATATTAGGGCTGGGCGATATGGCAAAAAATCATATCGCGATAACGATATGATAATGTTATCATATTTCTCTATCGATAATTATCGAAATTGTTATAAGTAATTTTTTTAATTTATTTATTTATTTTTAAACCACAGATGTATGTTTATTTTGCAGCAATTCTTTGTCGTTGCCGCCATCTTTAGTGTTACATCCCCTCACACTCTTTCTCTGGTCTGCATCCCCTTAACAATTGTGTGTATTGAGCTGTACTGTATTGTACCCATTCTGCAATCTGTTAAATATTGATTGGTTGTTATTTAGAGCCATATGAAATCCGTTTTATTTTTTTCCAAATTCCATTTTATTTTTTTCCAAATTCCGTTTTAATATTTCAGAATTCTGTATTTTGCTTTGTACGCTCATTTTACCATCAGAAATAGTGTCTAATAAGTGGGAATGAATAAATGTCCACAATTTAATAAGATATAACAGTCCATTTAATAGGGCTGTCTTAAATACTTCGAAGCTTCGTTCGATGGCATGGGATTCGAATATGAAAATAAAATTCGATTATTAAAAAAAATATATATATATATATATATTTTTGCAAAATCAACTCTGCCTCTCTTTGTTAACTACAACAAGCAATGCTGTTTGTTATTTAAGATGAGGTCGGACTCGGCACTGACAGATTTGTGTTCATTGTGCTGCTTATAAAGCCTCAAATGATGGCTTACAATATTTCATGAAAGCAAAGTGTTTTGTTTGTGATTTAAAAAGGTTTAAACTTTACAGCACTGACAAAGTTGAACAAAGTGCTGTACAAGTCCCACAACATTAAAGTAAAATTTTTTTTTTTTTTTAATAGCTGATTCCATTTTTATTGCTCAATTCCGCGATTCCGTCCGCGATTCCATGATCACGGATTCCATATGGCTCTAGTTATTAACAGATTGCAGAATGGGTACAATACAGTACAGCTCAATACACACAATTGTTAAGGGGATGCAGACCAGAGAGAGACTTTCGTCTTGTTTACATCAGGGTCCCCCATTTTCAATTCATCATAACATATATGACACACATGACATACAGATAGACAATACTGCTACATCTATACATTTATGACATACCAGATTTACAAATACAGTAGCCTATTGAAGACCAGACACTCTGTATCAGTGATGGCTGTCATAATGTAGAGCTATTTAACACTTATTTTAACAAAGAAATACCACGTACAGCACCTTTAACATGCCTCCCGTTGAAACGTATAGGCTACTTGTACATAGTGTATGGTGAAAGATATAATTAGCATGGTTTAAAATGTTTGACTGCTGCCCATAAAAGTGGAAGTTGTGATGTTGGAGTGAATGTTCTTTCAGATCTTGCTGGTGTAAAACGTCTAATCGGATAGCTTTTGCTGCGGTAGCAATGAGATGCAATACAAGCATTAGCACATGTCTACTAATATAGCTGGTATTGTTTTAGGTCTGGATTGTTGGAACATTTGTAACATTCTGTTATTACATTATTGTAAAAGTGAGAACCTCTGGTGCTAGAATCACACCATGTTTTACTACTCACACAGAGCACACTGTTCTAAATGCATTACTCTCCTCTCTCCCAGGTCAATTAGAAAGCAAACAAAATAAATGGACAAGAGAAAAATAAATCTCAATTTGGTCAGTATTGTCATTTGGACAAGCAAAGCCATTACTTTAAGTTGCAGGCAAGAAAGACAAGTCTGTCCACTGTCTCTGACTCTCTGGTTTTAAAACTGCCCTGTTGCAGGTCACAAAAAAAAAAAAAAAAAAAAAAAAAAAAAAAAAACGATATTCGATATTCGCGATATTTATCGTTATCGTTATATCGCCCAGCCCTAATGGAGATGTTCACCTTCTTTGCAGGGCTATACCTTTTTTAAATTGTATTGCTAAATTGACATTACTATGGCCCATTCAACATCAATTATCTATCGTTCAGGATGTAGGAACGTTATACTTTTTCATTCATAGATTCTTCCAAAAATACCTTCTAGAAATTAAGTGTGTTTTTGATCGTTTTCTGTTTTATTCCCGGTAAAGGCTGTAATCTTCACTCGCACACCGTGCGAGTAATTGATTTTTTCCGGTTCGCACACACATATTTCTAGGGGCATATGCGAGCAATATGGTCGCACTGTAGAGCCCTGTTAATACTTGAATACGTTTTGAAATAAAAACCGCTACTTTTATACAACAGTCAACAAAATATTGATTTATGACCAGATGTCATTTCGGGACCGGTCCCGTCGGGTGCAAGAGGTTAATTGACCTGTAGTTCACACAGCACAAAGATTATATAATCCTGTGACATGTTTGGAGGACATATACAAGCTTATATTATAGTCTACATAACTAAAATAATGTGTGCTAAACTATTTACAGTTTTGGTCTACGTGAGATTATGTGCAAAATAAATCTGGATTGTTTTTCAGTAAAGCGCTCCTTTAACTTTCTGGTCTGTGTGAATATTTGAAACCCCATCTGATTTGTTCATTATCTATCGCAAAATTTAGTGAGAAGAACAGCATGCCACGCAAGGGGAAGAGGTCTCAGGCTGCAAAACGATGCTGCACTAAGGTCGTGGAGGTAAGTGACAGCAAGGTATGTAGTCCACCTTTCCCATGCACAGCTCAGCAGGAAGTTCCGGCTGCAAAACGACGCTGCACTAACGTCGTGGAGGTAAGTGACAGCAAGCTATGTAGTCTACCTGTGGTTTGCACAGCTCAGCAGGAAGTACAGTGTGAGGTTCAACAGGTCTTAGAGGTTTTGGAAAAGGACACTGTGCAGCAGGAAGCACTCATCCCACCACCGCCTGTGATCTCCGTGCAGGCGTCCTATAGTCAAGCTGATGACCGATATGACGGTGAGTTCCGGAATCAACAGTGTGCCTGTATGGCACTGACTTTTCTAGCATACGCGAATGAACACCAGAATGATGGCCGTGACTTGAAGGAGGCTGATCTTAATAAAATACTAGATAAGGGACACAGTGTGTACAAAAAAAAGATCAAATCGCTGAGGGATCAAGGTCGTGGCCACTACCTTTTAAGCTTGGAAGACACGCCACTCGCCATCGAGACTGAGCACCATGCGTACAGGGTGCATAGATCCACTGTGCAAATGGGATTTATGAAAGACCAGGGAAGGTCTGGCATAGAGGACTGGTTTTTGAATCTTCACACAAGACTTCAGTGTCTGTCTGCAGATGTGAGCCATGCTCTGCTCACTATAACACCATACACCATTGCCGTGTTTAGAGACCAGTCTGGGAGGTATGGATTGTTTGACTCTCATAGCAGAAATGCTGACGGGCTATCTGAGCCTAATGGAAAGGCTGTAATGATGACATTCACACAGTTGGATGATCTGTTCGACAAGATTTACACGCTGAATTTCTCGCTGCACGACTATACTATTGACACGTTTGACAGTATGCAGTTTGACTTCATGCAAGTGACATTTGTACCTACAAAGGCTCCGTCAGACCATTTGCCACAAGTGCCACAAGTGCAACCGGATCTGCATGACAAAAGGCCTGTGACGGTGACTGTCGGAGCCAAAACTGAATTTGGACTCCCAATCAGCACAGTCAATGCACCATCCACAAATGTAACGGAAGAGGCTCCACAGATGTCTAGTAAATTAAGCAAAAGACAGCGACAAAGAGCAATTAGGAATCAAAGAAAAAGCTCACAACTGTCTGAAGCGGATCTGCATGACAAAAGGCCTGTGACGGTGACTGTCGGAGCCAAAACTGAATTTGGACTCCCAATCAGCACAGTCAATGCACCATCCACAAATGTAACGGAAGAGGCTCCACAGATGTCTAGTAAATTAAGCAAAAGACAGCGACAAAGAGCAATTAGGAATCAAAGAAAAAGCTCACAACTGTCTGAAGCGGATCTGCATGACAAAAGGCCTGTGACGGTGACTGTCGGAGCCAAAACTGAATTTGGACTCCCAATCAGCACACGGTGTGTGCTGTCAGTCAATGCACCATCCACAAATGTAACGGAAGAGGCTCCACAGATGTCTAGTAAATTAAGCAAAAGACACCGACAAAGAGCAATTAGGAATCAAAAAAAAAGCTCACAACTGTCTGAAGCGGATCTGCATGACAAAAGGCCTGTGACGGTGACTGTTGGAGCCAAAACTGAATTTGGACTCCCAATCAGTGTGCTGTCAGTCAATGCACCATCCACAAATGTAACGGAAGAGGCTCCACAGATGTCTAATAAATTAAGCAAAAGACAGCGACAAAGAGCAATTAGGAATAAAAAAAAAAGCTCACAACTGTCTGAAGCTCCCAAAAAGAAAATATCTCAGAGGCAGAGATATGAAACGGATAAAGAGTTCAGGAAGAGGAAGCAGCAAACCATAATCGAGAAGTACCGAAATAATGAAAAATATAGGCAGAGGAAAAGGACACTGTGCAGCAGGAAGCACGCATCCCACCACCGCCTGTGATCTCCGTGCAGGCGTCCTATAGCCAAGCTGATGACCGATATGACGGTGAGTTCCGGAATCAACAGTGTGCATCTATGGCACTTACCTTTCTAGCATACGCGAATGAACACCAGAATGAGGGCCGTGACTTGAAGGAGGCTGATCTTAATAAAATACTAGATAAGGGACACAGTGTGTACAAAAAAAAACTCAAAGCGCTGAGGGATCAAGGTCGTGCCCGTGGCCTCTACCATTTACACATGGAAGAAACGCCACTCGCCATCGAGACTGAGCACCATGCGTACAGTGTGCATAGATCCACTGTGCAAGCGGGATTAATGAAAAACCTGTCTGATTTTAAGGACTGTTTGAATCTTCACACAAGACTTCAGTGTCTGTCTGCAGATGTGAGCTATGCTCTGCTCACTATAGCACCATACACCATTGCCGTGTTTAGAGACCAGTCTGGGAGGTATGGATTGTTTGACTCTCATAGCAGAAATGCTGACGGGCTATCTGAGCCTAATGGAAAGGCTGTAATGATGACATTCACACAGTTGGATGATCTGTTCGACAAGATTTACACGCTGAATTTCTCGCTGCACAACTATACTATTGACACGTTTGACAGTATGCAGTTTGACTTCATGCAAGTGACATTTGAATCAGACATGGAGTTTGACAGCTGTGATGACTCGGAAATGCTTGAGATGCAAGCAGACACGGAGTTTGACAGCTGTGATGAGCCAGAAATGATGGAGATACAAGACTGTGTTGAAAAGCAGCAACCACCCAATGCAGAGAATGAGAAAGAGGCACTCAGACCTGGACTAGGCCTAGATAGTTGCTTGCAACCTCTAGACATGGGACAAGAGACGCTGACGTATGGTGATGGCATATTTAGCATTGCCCCCGCACAAGGAAACAAGCCCGTCGGCTTCTTCAAGGTCCCCAGACTTGAAGCAATGGCTTTCCCTGTCCAGTTTCCTACCGGAGAAAATACATTGGATGCTGAAAGAGCAGTGAGGCTGTCTCCAAGCATGTATTTCAAAGCAAGGCTTTTCTGTGTCGATAATCGTTTTGCGAGAGACCAGAGCTACCTATTCTTTGCCCAGTTTGTCACCGAGACACAGTTGGCCACAAACAGCATGTCCATCCAGTTGAGGAAAGGCAAACCCTTTAGCCGAGATGGACGCAAAATATGCAACAAGATGTTACAGGACAAGGTGGAGGTCGAGAGGCTGGTGAAAAACAGAGATGCAACCCGATTCATGCAACCGCTGAGAGGGACTCCAGCTTACTGGTCGAAAACGATGAAGGATCTGTTTGCCATGGTCAGACAACTGGGGACGCCTACCTTTTTTCTGACCTTCTCGGCCGCAGAATTCCGTTGGCCAGAAGTTGTCAATGCGATAAAATCCCAAGAAGGTCAACGGGTTAATTTCGATGAGCTGGACTGGGCCCAAAAATGTGACATTCTCAGAAGCAACCCGGTGACGACCATGCGCATGTTTGACAAGCGGGTGGATGCTCTGATGAGAGAGCTGCTGCTGTCTCCGGCTCATCCAATTGGTGTGGTTGTGGATTACTTTTACCGGGTAGAATTCCAGGCCAGAGGGAGCCCTCACATACACATGCTCTGTTGGGTAGAAAATGCCCCAGAGTTTGGCGTCACCGATGACGCCAAACTATGCGAGTTTGTGGACCGCTACATCTCATGCCAGTTGCCTGACAAGGACAAGGAACCGTTGCTTCACAAGAGTGTCACAGAGCTTCAAATGCACAGCAGAAACCATTCCAAGAGCTGCAAGAAAGGTAAGAAAGCATGCAGATTTGGATTTCCAAAACCACCAATGCCAATGTCGTTCATAACCTATCCGTCGGCATCATATGGCGTCGATGAGGGTGAAGGTACGAGCAACGCGGGTGAAGGTACGAGCAACGCGGGTGAAGGTACGAGCAACGCGGGTGAAGGTACGAGCAACGCGGGTGAAGGTACGAGCAAAAAACGTAAGCGTGCAAAGGTCAGCAGCAAACTACAGACAATGGATGCGCAAGCAGCCAAACGTAAACTCCAACCAGTGTGGGCTTTACTGAACGACTCCAGCGCGCAAGTGGACAACCTGACACAGCTACTGACGCAGTGCAAGTTGACTTATGCGGAGTACACCAAATGTGTCCAGGAAATGACAAATGCCAGTGTCATGGTAATGAAGCGTGATGTCAAGGACTGCTGGGTGAATAACTATAATCCATATTTGTTGACGGCCTGGAACGCCAACATGGACATCCAGTACGTTCTCGACGAGTTTGCGCTCATTCAGTACATGCTCAGCTACATCACCAAACCGGAGCACGAGATGAGCGAATACCTGGCGAAAATCATCCGTGAGCTCAGCCCAGAGAGTGTGCCTGAACGAGAGGAAATGAAGCAAATCCTTCAAGCCTACTCAAAACACAGAGAGGTCAGCGCTCAGGAGGCTGTGGCCCGTACGTGCAGTTTGAAAATGAGAAAATGCTCACGTCAGGTTTTGTTCCTACAAACTGATGAGAATGGACTGAAAATGAGTCTCCCGCTCAGCCAGCTTCAGTACAGACCAGAGGATGACGAGAACGTATGGATGACGGGTATTCCCGACAGATACAGAGCCAGACCACGAACACTGGAGTTTGAACCCATGTGCCTTGCCATTTTCACATCCCACTACAGAGTGCTCTACCGTGAGCAGGGGACCAGCGGAAATTGCCATAGGCTGTTAAACGACATGGGCATCATTCAGAAACGCACGAGGGGGAAACCTGCAATTATCAGATACGGTCACTTTTCTCAGAAGAAGGAGCCAGAGAAATTCTACGGCAATTGGCTTAAACTGTACCTCCCCCATCGTGACGTGTCCAAACTGAAAACCGACCTTTTACCCACACACAAAGCGTTTCACGACCAGGCCTGGGTGACGATACCCGGGATCCACGACATGGTCAAAGTCTCAGAATTTGTTAAACTCAACAGAGAGAAGTTTGAGAAACACAGTAAAGTGATGGAGAAAGCTATGGACAAGTTCATCAAGGATGGTCCTATCGAGGATGCATGGGGCAGATTTGACCCCGAGAGTGAGGTGGTCCAGTTGGAATGCATGGCTGAGCGAAGTGACGCTCAGCTGCATGAGGAGGAACAAGATGATGTACCGGCGTACATTGGTGGAGTTATTCCAGTCATGGACGCTCCCCAGATGAGCCCCGATTTTCTGCGCACAATGTGTCAGAACCTCAACCGGGCACAAGCATCCATCTTTTACTCTGTTCGCGATTGGTGTATTGACCGCGTGCAACAACATGAGCAAACCCCCCAACAGTTCTTCTACTTTGTCACCGGTGGTGCTGGCACTGGGAAATCCCACCTCATAAAGTGCATCCACGGTGAGGCAACAAGGATACTCCGGCAACTCCCCAGACTGTATGATGATGACATATCCATGCCAACCGTTATACTGGCTGCATTTACAGGCACGGCAGCTTTCAACATCTCTGGTAACACTTTGCATTCGCTCTTGAAGTTGCCAAGAAGCCTACAGCCACCCTACCAAGGACTAGGAAATACCTTGGATGTGCTGCGGGGAAAGCTGTCGGATGCAGAGATCATCATCATCGATGAGGTTTCAATGATTTCCAAGCAACTGTTTGCCTACGTCGACTGGAGACTGCAACAAATCAAAGGCAATAAGAAACCGTTCGGTGGCATGTGTGTAATAGCGCTGGGCGATTTCTATCAGCTCCCCCCATTGGGGAAAAACAAACCGCTCTGCGTACTTGAGGAGGCCACGATCGACCTCTGGCAATGCCACTTTGAGATGATCACGTTGACCGAGATCATGCGACAGAGAGACGACCTTCCATTTGCGGAGCTTCTGAACAGAATCAGAGTCAGGGAAAAGACGCATCCGATAAGCCACATGGACAAAGCTCTGCTTGTTTGGGCTGTGCGTAACCCCGCCCATTGCCCTAAGGATGTCATGCACATCTTTGCAACCAACAAAGAGGTTGCCAAGCACAATGCCGCTACTTTGTCTGCTCTCCATTCCCACATCACCCAGATAGATGCACAGGATTACACGAGAGATCCAATGACGGGTGAGATGGACAGACTAGAAAGGCCGCGTAAGGGAGATAAAAGCGATCTGCTAGACATACTTCAAGTTGCCGAGGGTGCCTGTGTCATGATCATGCGGAACGTCGACGTTGAAGATGGGCTAGTCAATGGAACATTTGGCACGATTGGTCGAATAGTCACCCAGACGGCCAACGGTGCTACTGAGGTGACCATGCTTGGGCTTGTGCTGGACAATGCAGATACAGGACAGAGATGCCGCCAAAGGACATCTGGTCGTGGTGACAACTTGGTCTACATCGAGAGGGCAGAGGAAAGGCTGAAATTCAAGAAAGTGACTCGCAGGCAGTTCCCCATCAAGCTGGCTTACGCATGCACCGTTCATAAAGTCCAAGGCATGACGACACAATCTGCCGTGGTTTCATTGAAACGTATCTTTGCACCAGGCATGGCCTACGTTGCTCTGAGTAGAACGACTTCACTGCAAGGACTTCACATCATCGACTTCAATGAGAGACAGATATTTGCTGATCCTGCAATCACCGCTTCATTGGAGTCGATGAGGAAAGCCTCGTTTGACACGGTTATGCCACTATTAAATTATGTACAGCCAAAAGAAAATGGCCAAATATTAACAATTGTCCACCACAACACGGAAGGATTACCGGCTCATATCCAGGATACCAAACGGCATCACGAGTTGCCACTTGCCGATGTTCTGTGCCTCACCGAAACTCACCTCTCTGGCTCTTTTGTTGCCGACAGTCTGCAGTTGGAAGGGTACACCATGTTCAAACGCAACAGACATGAGTCGTACACAAACCTTCCTCGGTTGGCAAAAAGAGCGGGCGGTGGTGTCGCCGTCTACGTGAGGGACCATTGCCAGGCATTTGAAAGGCATTTCCTGCAAAATGTGACTGACCTGGAGTGTGTCGTTGTGAAGGTTGAGGCCCCTGTCAAAGCTTTAATCGCTGCCGTGTACAGACCACCAGATTACAGTCCTTGCCAATTCATACCAAAACTGCAGGCGCTTTTGGACACTTTGGAAATTATGAATCATCAGCCAGTCGTAGTCTGTGGAGATTTTAATGAGGATCTACTTTCCGGATCAAGGAAGCCCATATCTGAACTGTTTAACAGCAGAGGATATACCCAACTGGTCCGAGAAGCCACCACTGACAAGACCACATTGTTGGATCACATTTACACTTCAAGACCGCAGCAATGTCTACAGTCTGGAGTATTACGCACATATTGGAGTTACCACAATCCTGTATACTGTATTTTGAGCTCTACTTAGAACTTTGCGTCATTCCATGTAGCCATTGTGGTTGTGGTTGGTGTCGGGAGTGATTGTAGTCTGTGAACTTGTGGTGGGTGCAGTGGTTTTGGCTGAAACCACTGTGGTTGTTGAAAAAAGTACACGAAGAAAAAAGTACACCGCGCAGGGACCGGACGGCCCCCCCGAAATACCCCGTTCGTCACGTTTAAATAGATGGATCTATTAATAGATCTACAAAACGAACAAAATGTGTTCCGTAGTCAAAATTATTACGATTATAACCTCCCTTCTTTCTCTTATAAAAGTACAGGTTATCATCAATCAGATGGATCTATTAATAGATCTACAAAACGAACAAAATGTGTTCCGTAGTCAAAATTATTACGATTATAACCTCCCTTCTTTCTCTTATAAAAGTACAGGTTATCATCAATCAGATGGATCTATTAATAGATCTACAAAACGAACAAAATGTGTTCCGTAGTCAAAATTATTACGATTATAACCTCCCTTCTTTCTCTCATAAAAGTACAGGTTATCATCAATCAGATGGATCTATTAATAGATCTACAAAACGAACAAACTGTGTTCCGTAGTCAAAATTATTACGATTATAACCTCCCTTCTTTCTCTTATAAAAGTACAGGTTATCATCAATCAGATGGATCTATTAATAGATCTACAAAACGAACAAAATGTGTTCCGTAGTCAAAATTATTACGATTATAACCTCCCTTCTTTCTCTTATAAAAGTACAGGTTATCATCAATCAGATGGATCTATTAATAGATCTACAAAACGAACAAAATGTGTTCCGTAGTCAAAATTATTACGATTATAACCTCCCTTCTTTCTCTTATAAAAGTACAGGTTATCATCAATCAGATGGATCTATTAATAGATCTACAAAACGAACAAAATGTGTTCCGTAGTCAAAATTATTACGATTATAACCTCCCTTCTTTCTCTTATAAAAGTACAGGTTATCATCAATCAGATGGATCTATTAATAGATCTACAAAACGAACAAAATGTGTTCCGTAGTCAAAATTATTACGATTATAACCTCCCTTCTTTCTCTTATAAAAGTACAGGTTATCATCAATCAGATGGATCTATTAATAGATCTACAAAACGAACAAACTGTGTTCCGTAGTCAAAATTATTACGATTATAACCTCCCTTATTTCTCTTATAAAAGTACAGGTTATCATCAATCAGATGGATCTATTAATAGATCTACAAAACGAACAAAATGTGTTCCGTAGTCAAAATTATTACGATTATAACCTCCCTTCTTTCTCTTATAAAAGTACAGGTTATCATCAACTTCTCTCTCGCTCTCATTCTGTTGTGTTCATATAAAGCTGCCGTGGTCTCTCTCTCTCTCTCTCATTCTGTTCTGTTGTGTTAATATAAACTTTGGATAAGCCTAGCCAAACAAAGAATGTACCTGAGTGGACTGTTAGTTCTTTCCCTTTTGCTGTGACCTTGGCGTGGTGGGAAAGCTTGTGTGCTTGTGTGCCCCAATGCTTGTATATCTTATCATGTGTTGTCATGTTTGTTTATATGTTTGTTAAAAAAAAAAAAAAAAAAAAAAACATGTTTGTTTATGTTTGTTAAATATATATATATATATATATATAATAATAAATAAAAAAAAAATATGAGATGGAAGGCGGCTACATGGCGTAGTGGGCAAGGCGCTTGCCACGGAATCTGGAGACGCTGGGCTTGCCTGTTCGAGCCCAGCGCTCCACATTTGCTTTCAGTTTAGCTGGTCGTTCGTACTAATACACATTGGCCGTATTAGGGGGTGGGAAACTGATGGGTGGGGATCGGGCGTTGTGGACAGCGACTCCTACAGGTCGGTTGGTGCGCCTGTGCAGTAGAATCAGGAAGTGTCGGGGCAGCGTGAGCCTCCCACGCGTTACTCCTCGCCACCGAGAGATCGAGCTTTGCATGACCTCTAATAAAAACGTAACTAAATATCCGTTTGGCGTAAAAAATTAAAGACGTCATGGTTTGATTAAGCCTAGTCGAACACTCATCTCTGCCACTCGTATAAACTGCCTCGAGTGGAATGTACCTGAGTGGACTGTTTGAGTTAGTTCTTTCTACGGATGCACCGAATGGGAAATTCTTGGCCGAAACCGATACCGAAAATAGGAAACAGTTGGCCGAAAACCGAATGCCGAAAGGCCGAAAATGATTAATATAAATATATATATATATATATATATATATTTTTTTTTTTTAGCTACCTGATTATGGCAAAATACATGATTATGGCTAAACTTAACTTAAATAATATTAATAATCACTATGGGCCCATAAAACATTTATTCAGCACTTTTGAATGCATACATTAATTCCAGACTGTTAAGACTAAAAGACTACAACGATTGATGACGACTTCCTGTCCTCGCATTTCCATTTCCGGTTTAACGATAATACATTTTCAACAACAGATTGCTGCTAATTAAACACTTCATTTAAACGGAGTAACGTTAACGTTATGTCGAGTTCATACGTGTAGTGTAGTATGAGCCGAAAGAGCCTTTTTAACCATTGTCGGCCGATAATTTTCGGTAGCCGAATTTTCGGTGCATCTCTAGTTCTTTCCCTTTTGCTGTGACCTTGGCGTGGTGGGAAAGCTTGTGTGCCCCAATGATCCTGAGTACTATGCCAGCATGAGCAGATCCTCAAAGGTTCTACCTTGCTGTACTAGTCCCAGGTGAGAGGTCAGACTAACAACAGCAACAAAACTCTTTAATTACAAATATGTTTATGTGAATTTAGGGCACGGTGCCAAGTTCAGTAGCTATGTGATGACAGACGTCAACATCAAAACAAGTCTGCATATCCAACTGGTTTAGGTAAGGAGAATTGAAATCTTATCCTTTGGCTACATCCGCATTGTATAAAAGCTACTTGTGATAATGTAATTGTGGTAATGCAATCGTGATGCACCTTGAATTGACTATGCAGCACTGATCAGAGATGTTTTGCGTTGCTTTTGCAGATGATGGAAACAGCCGGTGTATGGTGACTGACGCATCCTGGGGTTCAGTAATTGTTGAGTGAGAAGAGACCTTTGATCTGCCACTTCTTGGACACATGGTGCCATGAGAAAGGGTGAGTATTAAATAATACAACACGAAAGGGAGTTTGTGTTATAGTTAATAAAATCACATCTGTAGTCATATAGATCTTGACGGCCATGAAATTAGAAAGAGAATCATTGCAGAGAGAGTGTCATTGCACTACACAGTAGGGATATCCTCTTTGATTGGTCTATGTTGACCACTCCCCCGATCCTTAGGCCATGCCCCCTTTTTGTATCCTTTGAACCGTTTGTCATAGAGACTCGCGAGAGACCCTCTCCCCCGTTGGCCGGCGGTGCACAGGCGTCACCCACACTTTCACAATTTCCCCCGCGCGGAATTGTCTAGTTATTATTATTATTATTATTATTATTATTATTATTATTATTATTATTATTATTATTATTATTATATTTTTTTTTGCGAGGTCCCCCCTTCCCGCGAGGCCCCTTTTCACATTAGATGTTTGTAGAATAGTGTTCCGGGCTCTGCGGCTCTGCTGCTCTGCAGATAGACACGTTTGTAGAATAGTGTTCCGGGCTCTGCGGCTCTGCTGCTCTGCAGATATACTATTGGTTTTTCTTTTGCGGAAAAGCATCGTTGGAGGACTAACACTAGGGGGAGCAGAGCTGGTTGGTGTCGGTCTGGTAGTCGGTAGAGAGATGTGAAGAAGACCGGATCCAGGAGGGGGTACAGCCAGGTATAGGGTCTATTCAGCGCTATCCAGAGGAGCGAGTGGATGTCTTTTGAAAAGCAGCATGGAGCAGAAGAAATAACACTGTGTGCCATAAGCTTGTTATCAATACCAAGCATCAATAGTCATGCTCTGTAAATAACTATGTACAAATACCGTGATGTCCCACTATGTTACCTGTTTATTGCACAATGTTGTTTATTGTTTATTGGATTCCATTATATGTTGTACTACTGTATTGCACATCGTTGCGGGCAAGACCACCCGCATTTCATTGTATACTTGTATGCCGTGACAAATAAAACTCTTGACTTGACTTGACTTGAGAAGTATGATTAGGTTATGCCAAGGCGAAGAGGACGTTCGGCAGATGGACTGAAGATGAAAGTTGTTGCGTGGTAGAACCTTCAGTCAGGCTATAGCTATGTCGGCTAGTAGCAATTAGCTAAAGGCAGGGACAGGTAACTAGCGTTCGTTTTTCAAGCAATCTATTCTGTTCCCGCTGTGGTCTCTGTCTCTCTGTATCTCTGTCTCTCTGTCTCTCTGTCTCTCTGTCTCTCTGTCTCTCTCGTGCTGCACCCACCCGCCGTGGTGTGTGTCTCTCTGTATCTCTCGTGCTGCACCCACCCGCCGTTGTGTGTGTCTCTCTGTCTCTCTCGTGCTGCACCCGTCTCTCTCTCTCTCTCTCTCTCTCTCTCTCTCTCTCTCTCTCTCTCTCTCTCTCTCTCTCTCTCTCTCTCTCTCTCTCTCTCTCTCTCTCTCTCTCAATTCAATTCAATTCAATTCAATTTAAAAAGCTTTATTGGCATGAAATTTCACAAATGTTGCCAAAGCACAATTATGACATAAACAGCAAACAATATAAGATCAAAAGAAATAAAGGAGATGGTGCGGTGAGTAAAACATGGTACATGTACAGTATATGTGTCCTACTGGTTGTCCCTTTTCTTGTGACATGAATATTTTGCAGCTAAAACTGCACATTCTTTCTGTTCCCCCA
This sequence comes from Notolepis coatsorum, assembly GCF_963971535.1. NCBI lineage: Eukaryota > Metazoa > Chordata > Actinopteri > Aulopiformes > Paralepididae > Notolepis > Notolepis coatsorum. Next base: position 118,206,300 of record NC_140166.1, read on the forward strand.
GGAGGAACGGCAATGTCTGCACTTCTGTCATACTTTGGAATTCTGGGGAAATTATTTCAATTTTTGGAAAGAATTCCTCCCTAATATTTCTGTAATTTTCACATTGTGTTAGTTGTTTAAATCTCGCACAGGGCCTCGCATTTCTCCCAGGCGGCCCTGTATATATATATATATATATAACGAAGCTACTGAGTAAATACTAATCTGATGTATGTACAAGATAAGATGAGATAAGATATTCCTTTATTGGGGCGCTCTAGTAGCACACCATG